>NC_086328.1:81018922-81368922 GCF_036172605.1 Pelobates fuscus
GCTATATGTGGTGCTTGGGCAGTGTGGCTAACCAAAACGGGTGTACATAGTTTTAGGTAGTCCATTCAAGGTACTGGCCAATAGTTTAGTTGGGAATTGTAAATGTGTTAAAGATTGTTTAGTAAAGTGTATATCTTGTTAGATAGCGCGAGCTCAGCCGTCTAGCGAGAGTGTTAATAGTGTGTTGCTGTATTATAGTGCACGGTACCATAACCCTGTATATTTACTGACACTGTATATAAGTACTAATCACTGTCGTCTATTGCATGTTTAACACCATAACCACTAATAATTGTATTGTGACCTTAAATTGTGCTTTAACCTATGCTAACCGTACTGTAACCGCTATTTGTAAAAGACGATGTTACTGGGGTGTGTTATAGACGGGTAATTCATATATAGAGAATTATAGCGTGGGTGACTGTATAGTTTCGCCAAAGGGCATAATATTGATTATCTAGTGACTGGTGTAACAGCTGTGTGTGTACGGGAATTCCCTGAGTGTTTATTGTGTTATTGTGTACGTTTCACTTGGTAACTGTACCACGTGGTGCTGTTGCCAGAGGAAACGGGTGTGACTGTTGAATAGTACGCGTGCATAGTATTCGTTGTCAACGACGTTCCATTGATAAGTATGGGCGCGTCGGAGTCAACGATTCCGGATCCCTTAGGTTGTATGGTAAAGAATTTTAAAAAGGGATTCAAAACATGTGATTTTGGGGTTAAAATGTCTCCTGTACGTTTGGTCACTTTGTGTACTAGGGAGTGGCCTACTTTGGTTGCGGCATGGCCGCCACGTGGCAGTTTGGATCCAACTCTGGTACAGCGCATACACGTGGCTGTATCGGGTAGGCCTGAACTTTACGGGCAGTTTCCTTATATTGATTGTTGGAGACAGGCCGTAAATGACTCGCCAAAATGGATTCAGACATGCCACGAGGAGCAATGTCGCCTCATGGTGGCCAGGACTTGTTTGTCCACTAGGACTGGTGTTAGGCCCATTTTGGACACGCCCCCTGAGTCCGAGATCCCTTTGCCGCCCCCTTACTTTCCTTTAAGAGGAAGTGACGCGAATGCAGGAAGTCCTGCACCCCTTCCCCCATTGCCCCCATCCACTTCCGCTTCCTCCTCCAGTACAGAATCCAACCCCTCTCATACTAAATCTCCCCTTCCGGAACCAGAACCAACCCCCATTAGATCTGAATATCCTGATTTGGCGCCACTTCAGACTTCCGGTCAAGCTTCTTCTAGCTCGGCTCGAAGTGTTCTATTTACTAACTTTTCCCAAAACCAAGCTCCCACATCCTCATGCTTTATTACCCCCCGACCGGAACCTCTAACTGACGCCCCTCCACGTAGCCCCATACTAACCCGACAACTGACCGGTACCCAACAATTAAAACATTATCAGATGCCTCTTCGTCTGAATCCCGGGTCAGCCTATATCGATGCCGCAGGTCAAATGGCACATGCTGACCCAGTCTTCGTATATGTCCCGTTCACGACTACCGATCTCTTGAATTGGAAGACCCACAATTCCTCGTACACTGAGAAACCACAAGCTATGACCGATCTGTTCACCTCGATAGTTCAGACACATAACCCGACATGGGCTGATTGCCAGCAGTTATTAATGACTTTGTTCAATAATGAGGAAAGGACAAGGATTAATCAAGCGGCCATTAAAGCGCTAGAGGATAGAGCCCGTGCTTTGAATCAAGCCAATCCAGCAGCATGGGCCGCAACACATTATCCTAACACCGATCCCGACTGGAATGTAAATGGTGCAGATATGGTTCAACTCAGAGCCTATAGAGACGCTATAATTGCTGGTATGAAAGCCGGAGGAAAGAAAGCTATTAACATGTCGAAGACAGTTGAGGTGATTCAGAAAAGTGATGAAGCGCCCAGTGTCTTTTATGACCGATTATTGGAGGCATACCGCTTGTATACCCCCTTTAATCCGGAAGACGCAGATAATTCCCGAATGGTGAACTCCGCCTTTGTCAGCCAAGCTTACGGAGATATTAAGCGCAAGCTACAAAAGTTAGAAGGGTTCGCAGGTATGTCTATCACCCAACTAATGGAGGTAGCGAATAAAGTATATATGAACAGGGAAACAGAGACTAAGAAAGAGGAAGAGCGCAAGATGCGTAGAAAGGCAGATATGCTAGCGGTAGCGATCGCAGGCGTAGATAGACGGGGCCCAGATAGAGGCAATAGTAGATGGAATAGGGAGCCTTTGAGTAGGAATCAGTGCGCGTATTGCAAGGAAGAAGGGCATTGGAGGAACGAGTGTCCACAAAGAGAGCAGTACGAGAGAGACCAACCCAGGGCAGGTTACGGAAACTTTAGAGGCAGAGCGAGAGGTAGAGGAGGCCCCGGAGGGAGTAATGGTAATAGAGGGAGCAATGGGAACAGAGGAAGTGTTAGGGAAGATAGGTATTTTCCAGCAGCGCAAAGGTCCCGCGATAGAGAAGGTAGGGTCTTTGTAGGATTGGCTGACACGGTCATAGAGGACTATTGATACCGACCGGGCTCCATCCCCCTTGGTCGAGCGGAGCCTATGGTCGATGTATCAATAGGGGGAAAAAGGAGTGCGTTCATGATCGACACTGGTGCTGAACATTCGGTGGTGACTAATCTAGTTGCTCCTCCATCTGGAAGAACTATTACTGTAATAGGAGCAACTGGAAGAAGTGCTGAAAAACCGGTTCTTAAAAGTCGACTCTGTACATTGGGAGGCCACGTAGTAAAACATCAATTCCTTTATATGCCTGAATGTCCAGTCCAATTGCTGGGACGTGATATGCTATCTAAATTACAAGCGCAGATTACGTTCCTACCAAAGGGAACAACATCCTTAAAGTTTAATGGACCTTCAGGTATTATGACATTATCCGTACCAAAGGAAGAAGAGTGGCGACTTTATACAGCGTTGACTAGCCAAAACCCTAGGAGTGATGAGTCCTTATTCAACATACCAGGAGTTTGGGCAGAGAACAACCCACCAGGACTGGCCCGCAATATTCCACCTATTAAAATCGAACTAAAACTTGGGGTCTATCCAGTGAGCCTAAGACAATATCACATCCCGCAGAAGGCTAAGAAGAACATCCAATCTTATCTGGATAAGTTCATACGTTATGGTATCCTAAAATTCTGTACTTCCCCCTGGAACACCCCATTGCTGCCTGTTCAAAAGCCCGGTACAGATGAGTATCGACCTGTGCAGGACTTGAGAGCAGTCAATGATGCGGTTGTTAGTATACATCCAGTTGTACCCAATCCATATAACCTGCTTGCTTTAATTCCGGGCGGGGCTACTTATTTTACAGTCTTAGACCTCAAAGATGCCTTCTTTTGCCTCCGAATTGCCGCAGAAAGTCAATGTACCTTCGCTTTCCAATGGGAAAACGCTGTAACGGGCTCAAAACGCCAAATGACCTGGACAAGACTGCCCCAAGGGTTTAAAAATTCACCTACCCTATTTGGTTCAGCTCTAAGTCAAGATTTATTGGATTTCGAGTCCATCCCAGGAGAGTGTGTATTGTTACAATATGTAGATGACTTGTTGATAGCAGCAGTTACAAAGGAAATATGTCAGCAGGCAACGCATGATCTACTACACATTCTCTGGAAGGCAGGATACAAGGTGTCTAGAAAGAAGGCTCAGTTGTGTTTGCCAACTGTGAAATATCTGGGATTCCATATCTCTGAAGGTCAAAGAATTATGGGGCCAGAGAGAAAAGAAGCTGTGTGCCAAATACCGATACCCAAGAATAGAAGACAAGTGCGAGAATTCTTGGGGGCAGCAGGCTTCTGTAGGATATGGATTCCCAGCTGCGCGATACTGGCAAAACCTCTGTATGCAGCTATCAAAGGTACAGAGCACGACCCCTTCTTATGGACTCAAGAACAGCAAACGGCATTTGAAGATGTGAAGAAGGCTTTGATGAGTGCCCCAGCATTAGGTCTACCTGATCACACACGACCATTCTACCTGTATGTACATGAGCAAAGAAGAATGGCTGTGGGAGTATTGACACAGTACTTGGGATCATGGCAAAGACCTGTTGCCTACATGTCTAAGCAACTGGATGCAGTGGCCAGCGGACTTCCACCTTGTCTAAGAGCAGTAGCTGCAGCCGCCCTGCTAGTAGCTGAAGCCGATAAACTCACTCTGGGTCAAGAACTTTATGTACGAGTCCCACATGCAGTACAGACGTTGTTGGATTACAAAGGAAATCATTGGTTTAGTAATAGCCGTATGACCAAGTATCAAGCAATGTTGTGTGAAAACCCAAGAGTGCATTTAGAGACTGTAAACACCTTAAATCCAGCTACCCTTTTGCCACAACCTACTGAAAGTCAACATGATTGTTTGGAAGTAATGGATGAAGTATTTTCAAGTAGACCAGATCTTCGTGATTTTCCCATCCAGAACCCCGATGTTCAATATTACACCGACGGCAGTAGTTATGTGAAATAAGGGATCCGCTATGCAGGATATGCAGTAACAACAATAGACAAGGTGATAGAAGCTCGGCCACTGGCGAAAGGAACATCAGCACAAAAGGCAGAATTGATAGCACTGACACGAGCGTTACAATTGGCTGAAGGTTTAAGAGTGAACATCTACACGGACTCCAAGTATGCATTTTTAACCACTCATGCCCACGGAGCTTTGTATAAAGAAAGAGGACTATTGAATTCAGAAGGCAAAGAAATCAAGTATGCAGCTGAAATCCTACAACTATTGGAAGCAGTGTGGGAGCCGAAAGAAGTCGGTATCATACATTGTCGAGCGCATCTGAGAGGAGATGGTGATGTAACCAAAGGAAATCGGATGGCAGATAGTGCAGCTAAGCGTGCCGCTGAATCGGGAAGACAGGAGTATGTGGGGCATATAGCTGCTCTTATACCAACTCCACTGTCTCAATGGACTCCAGTTTATACAGCTCAAGAAGAGGAGTGGTTAAAAACTGAACCTGGAAAGTATTTGGAGAACAAATGGTATCAGTTAGAAGATGGAAGAATAGTCATTCCAGCATCACTAGCGGTAGAAATTGTGCAAAATTATCACAACGGGACACATTCTGGGAGAGACAGCACAGAAGAATCTCTCAGAAAACATTTCTACATACCAAGATTGTCCAACTTGACTCAGGCCATTGTACGAAGATGTGTAACGTGTGCTAAAAATTATGCAAGGCAAGGACCAGTAAAGCCACCAGGAGTCCAGTTTATGGGGGGACTCCCCATGTCCGATTTACAAATTGACTATACAGTGATGCCTAAATCGGGTGGACATCGTTACCTGCTGGTAATTGTGTGCACCTATTCAGGCTGGGTAGAAGCATGTCCTACTCGTACAGAGAAAGCAGGAGAAGTTGTGAGATTCCTGTTACGAGAAATAATACCCCGATATGGACTACCCTGCTCTATAGGATCGGACAATGGTCCAGCTTTTGTTCATCAGTGCCTACAACAACTGACTCATATGCTTGGTATAAAGTGGAGGCTTCATACGGCATATAGACCCCAGAGTTCTGGTAAGGTAGAGAGAATGAATAGAACTATTAAGAATCAGTTGGCTAAAATGTGTCAGGAAACCCAACTTAAGTGGAACGTTCTCTTACCCATAGCTCTATTGCGAATCCGCAGTACACCTACCAGAAGGATGGGCCTCTCTCCTTTTGAAATCATGTATGGGCGACCACCTCCCGTACTTGGTAACTTAAGGGGGGATTTGAGTCAGTTGGGAGAAGGAATTACCCGGCAGCAGGTTGTAGAGTTGGGTAAGACTATGGAGGAGGTACAGAAATGGGTACAAGATAGATTACCTGTGAATATTTATCCCCCAGTTCATAGTTACCACCCAGGAGACCAAGTGTGGATTAAAGAGTGGAATAATGTACCGTTAGGGCCCAAGTGGAGAGGTCCTTATGTTGTTCTTTTGTCTACCCCTACAGCGATAAAAGTAGCCGAAGTGACTCCGTGGATACATCACTCCAGGGTTAAACCAGCAGCAGTTACAGCAGATCCAGAGAATCCCTGCAAGATCCGGTTAAAGCGCACGACTCAGTCGGAGTGACGAGTAACTTTGTGGATTACAAAATTTTATTGTTTCAGAGATTTGGTAAGTGAGTGAGAGGGCCATAATAAAGCCTGTCCGCTCACCGACGTATAGTATATAAGCCAGGAAAAGTCTCGAAGGGACTCCTGTGAAGACGAGCAGAACTCCATTCCCTGCAGCCCTTACATCCTGGAAGCTGAGGTGCCTTCGCACGGACGAAGACTGAGGATGACGACGAAAGATGTGTTTATGATAATGTTTTTATATGTGTATTTTTATATTCAGGAAGGTAGAGGTACCGACACTCCTAGCTGTGAGGTATGCATTAAGACTACAAGAACAGGTAACCATATTTCCCAAACCCTAATTTGGCATTCACAATACGAGTGTAAAGGAGATGTATCAAGATGTAGATACCTAAATATAGAATATAGTGTGTGCCATTTAGGAGTAGGAGAACCTAGGTGCTTCAGTCCGGAGTATCAACCTCGTACAATTTGGTTGACTCTCAGGAATGGAGATCCTCAGGGGACCCTAATTAATAAGACGGTGTTAGAATCCGTACATTCCTCGGGTGTTCTGCTATTTGATGCGTGTAAGGCGATATCAAGTGGTAGAAAGCCGTGGAATGTATGTGGGGATCTTAGATGGGAGAGGACGTATGGGTCTAACGATAAATATATTTGTCCCAGTAGTAAAAATAAATATGTGAGTCCTAGATGCCCAAATAGAGATTATAACTTTTGCCCATATTGGTCTTGTGTGGGGTGGGCAACTTGGGGACAGACAGTAGACAAGGACATGATTGTGACTAAGTTGCCTACCAGCCCATATTGTAAGTCTATGGAATGCAATCCAGTCCATATACTTATAAATAACCCCGACAAGTTCTTAGATAAATATGGTAATTTATTTGGGTTTCAAATATATGGGACGGGTTTAGATCCTGGGACAGTATTGTTTATAGGGATAGAGACTGATACGGTATCCTCCCAGACTCATCAAGTATACCATTCCTTTTATGAAGAGATGAGCATAGATAATAAGATCCCCCATAATGCTAAAAACCTGTTTATTGATTTAGCCGAAAGTATTGCCGGTAGTCTTAATGTTACCAACTGCTATGTGTGTGGAGGTACTAACATGGGAGACCAATGGCCTTGGGAAGCAAAGGAGGTAATGTCCGGTTCTGAGGCAGTTGACCAATTAATATCTACACAAGCCGATTATCATATGAGTGTTAGAGGTAAATCTGAGTGGAGATTAAAGACCTCCATCATAGGTTATGTTTGCATAGCAAGGAAAGGAATGATGTATAATACTTCTGTAGGAGAATTAACTTGTCTAGGGCAAAAAGCTTATGATGATGATACAAAGAATACAACTTGGTGGTCGGCTTCAAATGTCTCAGAACCATCTAACCCGTTTGCTAGATACGCCAATTTAAAGGATGTGTGGTTTGACCTATCCATCACATCTACCTGGAGAGCCCCAGCAAATTTGTACTTGATCTGTGGTAAGAAAGCCTATTCGGAGTTGCCACAGGACTGGGAAGGGGCATGTGTCTTGGGTATGCTCAAACCATCCTTCTTCTTGTTACCTATTGAAACAGGTGAGACTTTAGGTGTTAAAGTGTATGATGTGAATCATAGGAAGAAAAGGGGACCCATAGAGATAGGCGCCTGGGAAGATAATGAATGGCCTCCCCAGCGTATTATAGATTACTATGGGCCAGCCACGTGGGCAGAGGATGGTACCTTTGGTTATAGAACCCCTATTTATATGCTCAACCGTATTATACGATTACAGGCGGTGGTTGAGATCATTACTAACGAGACATCACAAGCGCTCAATCTTCTAGCGAAGCATAATACCAGGATGAGGACAGCAGTATACCAAAATAGATTAGCCTTGGATTACCTTTTGTCAGTAGAGGGAGGTGTATGTGGGAAGTTTAACCTGAGCAATTGCTGTCTTCAAATAGATGACGAAGGGCAAGCAATAGCTGAGCTTACTAGCCATATGGTTAAACTAGCGCATGTGCCTACTCAGGTATGGAAAGGGTATAATCCAAGCAGTTGGTTTGGTAGCTGGTATGAGTGGTTTGGAGGGCTTAAGGCAGTGGTAGGTGGAGTCCTACTGATTTTAATGTTGTCTACTCCTGCCGTGTCTTATACCCTTAGTAGTTAGGTCTGTGCAAAGCCTGATAGAAAATATAGCAGAGAGGAAGGCTGCTGCACAGATAATGGCAATTCATAAATATAAGGCTCTAGATCAGGGAGAACCAATGCAGGAAGATGAGTGTTGAAGATTCACATCATAAGATAAGTCTGGTCTGGTTCAAGGTAACTTGCGGTGTATTCAAACTAAGGTTAAGTGATGCCTCAAGTAATTGTGAAATATCAAGAGGCATCAAAGGGGGGAATGTGGTGGAATCTCGGTAAAAATAAATTTAGTAGGCCGAGATTACCACGTGGCATGTGTACGTGCATATGCTGACGTATCGATCAGTTGGTTGCACGAGGCAAGATACGATCAGTAGTGTACGGAGCATGTGCAAGAATACAGGATGTAGTATTCCCCTCCTCCATTGTGCTGGACAGGCCATGCGGTCAAGCAGGAAGTTAATTCTTATTTGTATTGATTGGTCAAGAGAATGTGCGGGTGGAGCTTAATATGGGAGGAGTTATGTGCCTATATAAGGAGCCTGCACTATTGTCCGGGGCTCAGAACTTGCTGTATTTTGGTGACATTAGTCCCTCTGAGTCCCGATCGGTGATCCAATAAAGAATCTCTTCCTTCCTGAAGAAACCTGTGTCCATCTCTCTGTGCTTGGCTTCCGTCAGTTTCTCCGGTATCAGACTGTTTTTACATTTCTGCGGTGTTTGTTTTTAGCTGTAATTTTCCTTGCACTCATTTATAGTGATGTCCCGAACTGTTCGCTGGCGAATAGTTCCTGGCGAACATGGCTTGTTCGCCACGGACGGCGAACACATGCGCTGTTCGGTCCGCCCCCTATTCGTCAGCATTGAGTAAACTGTGACCCTGCCTGTATCTCAATCAGCAGCAGACCCTCCCTCCCAGACCCTCCCATGTCCTGGACAGCATCCATTTTACATTAATTGTGAAGCTGCATTCTTAGTGAGAGTAGGGACAGTGTAGCTGCTGCTGATTTGATAGGGAAATTGATAGCTAGGCTAGTGTATTCAGTGTCCACTACAGTCCTGAAGGACTCATCTGATCTCTGCTGTAAGGACAGCACCCCAAAAAGCCCTTTTTACGGCTAGAACATCAGTCTGTTTTCTGTGTAATGTAACATCAGTCTGTTTTCTGTGTAATGTAATTGCAGTTGCCTGCCTGCCAGCCTGTGTGTCAGACTCACAGCATATACTGTGCCCACTTGCCCAGTGCCACCACTCACTCACTGGTGTCACAATAGCTTGCATTTAAAAAAAAACAAAAAAAAACTTTTTTTGACTGTAAAATAATAGCAGTCAGTTTCCATCACTAGTGTGCGTTTCAGGGCCTGCCCAGTGCCACCGCTTACTCACTGGTGTCACAATAGCTTGCATTTAAAAAAAACAAAAACTTTTTGGACTGTAATATAATAGCAGTCAGTTTCCTTCATGAGTGTGCGTTTCAGGGCCTGCCAGGGCACAGTGTCACACCAGTGCAACTCATATCTGGTGTAACAGTAGTGTAAATTGAAAAAAAATAAAACATTTTTGACTGTAATTGAATAGCAGTTAGTTGTCTGCCAGCGTGTGTGTCAGGCTCACAGTGTATACTGTGCCCACTTGCCCAGTGCCACCACTCATATCTGGTGTCACAATAGCTTGCATTTAACAAAAAAAAAACTTTTTGGACTGTAATATAATAGCAGTCAGTTTCCTTCACTAGTGTGCGTTTCAGGGCCTGCCAGGGCACAGTGTCACACCAGTGCTGTGATGGGAATCCAGCATGGTCAAAATTTAGTAGGCTGAAATATCCACATGGCATATGCTAATTAGTATCTGGTTACAAACAGTTGGAGGAGTCATCAGTATACTGAGCATGTGCAGGAATGCAGGAACTGAAAGGAACTGAAATTGCACTTATTTCCTTTGTCTTGGATGAGCCATGTGGTCTGACCAGATGTACAAGTCTATATTCTGCTCATTGGTTGGTTAAAGGTATATGTGGGTGTAGCTATTAATGGGAGGAGTTATAGTGCTATATAAGGAATGTACACCATGTGTTGGTCTCTCAGATATTTTTGGAACAGGAGTTCATCTGAGGCCTGATCGGTATGTAAATAAAGACCTCTTACTTCCTGAAGACCTGCATCCATTTCTATGTGTTTGGTTTCTGCTAGTTTACTCGGTAACAGTGCAACTCATATCTGGTGTAACAGTAGTGTACATTTTAAAAAAAAAATACAATTTTGACTGTAATAGATTGAATAGCAGTTAGTTGTCTGCCAGCGTGTGTGTCAGGCTCACAGCGCATACTGTGCCCACTTGCCCAGTGCCACCACTCACTCACTGGTGTCCCAATAGCTTGCATTTAAAAAAAAAACAAAAACCTTTTTTGACTGTAATATAATAGCAGTCAGTTTCCTTCACTAGTGTGCGTTTCAGGGCCTGCCCAGTGCCACCACTCACTCATATCTGGTGTGCCCCAATAGCTTGCATTTAAAAAAAACGAAACTTTTTGGACTGTAATATAATAGCAGTCAGTTTCCTTCACGAGTGTGCGTTTCAGGGCCTGCCAGGGCAGTGTCAAACCAGTGCAACTCATATCTGGTGTAACAGTAGTGTACATTTAAAAAAAAAAAAATGTTTGACTGTAATAGATTGAATAGCAGTTAGTTGTCTGCCAGCGTGTGTCAGGCTCACAGCGAATACTGTGCCCACTTGCCCAGTGCCACCACTCATATCTGGTGTCCCAATAGCTTGCATTTAAAAAAAACTAAACTTTTTGGACTGTAATATATCAGTCAGTTTCCTTCACGAATGTGCGTTTCAGGGCCTGCCAGGGCACAGTGTCACACCAGTGCCACTCATATCTGTTGTCACAGTAGCTTGCACGCATAGTACCGCTAATCGAAAAAAAAATGACAGGCAGAGGCAGGCCACCCCGCAGGGGCCGTCGTGGTCGTGGTGCTGTGATTCCCTTTGGCCCTAGAATAATGCCCAGTGTTCAGAGGCCACGTACCCTGAACTTCAAAAGTTCTGAGGACATAGTTGACTGGCTAACACAGGACACCCAATCTTCTACAGCTTCCTCTCGGAACCTTGACGCACCATCCTCCTTCAGCTTAGCTTCGGGCACCTCTCAAGCTACCACTCGCCCGCCTGCTGCCACCACCAACACTAGCACCACAGCCGCTTCACTTGATCTGTCAGAGGAGTTATTTACACATAAGTTGGAAGAAATGAGTGATGCGCAACCATTATTGCCAGAGGATGTAGATAACGGGGATATGTCTCAGGCAGGCAGCATTACACACGTACGGTGGGATGATGATGATGTTGTACCCGCTGCTGCTTCCTTTGCTGAGTTGTCAGATACAAGTGAAGCGGTTGATGATGACGATGCGTCCATGGATGTCACGTAGGTGCCCGCTAGAAGAGAAGAAGAACAGGGGGAAAGTTCAGATGGGGAGACAGAGAGGAGGAGGAGACGAGTTGGAAGCAGGGGGAGGTCGTCGCAAGGAGCTAGTGGCACAGTCAGACAGCATGCATCGGCACCTGGGGTCAGCCAGACAGCACGCCAATCAACGCATGCTGTTGCCACCACCAGAATGCCGTCATTGCAGAGCTCAGCAGTGTGGCATTTTTTTTGTGTGTCTGCCTCTGACAACAGCGATGCCATTTGCAACCTGTGCCAAAAGAAACTGAGTCGTGGGAAGTCCAACACCCACCTAGGTACAACTGCTTTGCGAAGGCACATGATCGCACATCACAAACACCTATGGGATCAACTCATGAGTACAAGCAGCACACAAACTCAAAGCCGCCATCCTCCTCCTGGTCCAGCATCTTCACCCACGTTAACCCCTGCTGTCCTCCTTGCCCCCTCTCAACCATCCGCCCCTCTGTCTCTCGCCTTGAGCAGTTCCTGCTCATCTGCCCACAGTCAGGTGTCTGTCAAGGACATGTTTGAGCGTAAGAAGCCAATGTCACAAAGTCACCCCCTTGCCTGGCGTCTGACAGCTGGCTTGACTGAACTCTTAGCCCGCCAGCTTTTACCATACAAGCTGGTGGAGTCTGAGGCGTTCAAAAAATTTGTAGCTATTGGGACACCTCAGTGGAAGGTACCTGGCCGAAATTTCTTTGCATAAAAGGCAATCCCCAACCTGTACTCGATTGTGCAAAAGGAAGTAATGGCATGTCTGGCACGCAGTGTTGGGGCAAGGGTCCATCTGACCACTGATACCTGGTCTGCAAAGCATGGTCAGGGCAGGTATATCACCTACACTGCGCATTGGGTAAACCTGCTGACGGCTGCCAAGCATGGAATGCGTGGCTCTGCAGAGGAGTTGGTGACACCGCCATGACTTGCAGGCAGGCCTGCTGCCACCTCCTCTACTCCTCCTACTCCATCCTCTTCCATAACCTCCTCGGCTGAGTCCTCCTCTGCTGCTGCGTCTTGCTCTACATCAACGGCACCCCCCCAGCTCCCCAGGTACTGTTCCACATCCCGGATATGGCAGTGTCACGCCGTCTTGGGGTTGACTTGCCTGAAAGCAGAGAGTCACACCGGACCAGCACTCCTGTCTGCCCTGAACGCACAGGTGGAAAAGTGGCTGACTCCGCACCAAATGGAGATCGGCAAAGTGGTTTGTGACAACGGAAGAAATTTGTTGGCGGCATTGCATTTGGGCAAGTTGACACATGTGCCGTGCATGGCACATGTGTGTAATCTGATCGTACAACGCTTTGTGCATAAGTACACAGGCTTACAGGACGTCCAGAAGCAGGCCAGGAAGGTGTGTGGCCATTTCAGGCGTTCCTACACGCCCATGGCGCACTTTTCCGATATCCAGCGGCGAAACAACATGCGAGTGAGGCGCTTGATTTGCGACAGCCCGACACGTTGGAATTCAACACTCCTAATGTTCGACCGCTTGCTCCAACATGAAAAAGCCGTTAACGAGTATTTGTATGACCGGGGTGCTAGGACAGCCTCTGCGGAGCTGGGAATGTTTTTGCCACATTACTGGATGCTCATGCGCAATGCCTGTAGGCTCATTCGTCCTTTTGAGGAGGTGACAAACCTAGTCAGTCGCACCGAAGGCACCATCAGCGACATCATACCATTTTGTTTTCTTCCTGGAGCGTGCCCTGCGAAGAGTGCTGGATCAGGCCGTAGATTAGCGTGAAGAGGAAGAGTTGTGGTCACCATCACCACCAGAAACAGCCTTATCAGCATCGCTTGCTGGACCTGCGGCAACGCTGGAAGAGGATTGTGAGGAAGAGGAGTCAGAGGAGGAGAGGAATGTGGCTTTGAGGAGGAGGAGGAGGAAGACCAACCACAACAGGCATCCCAGGGTGCTCGTTGTCACCTATCTGGTACCCGTGGTGTTGTACGTGGCTGGGGGGAAGAACATACCTTCATTGAGATCACTGAGGAAGAGGAACAGGACATGAGTAGCTCGGCATCCAACCTTGTGCAAATGGGGTCTTTCATGCTGTCGTGCCTGTTGAGGGACCCTCGTATAAAAAGGCTGAAGGAGAACGACCTGTACTGGGTGTCCATGCTACTAGACCCCCGGTATAAGCAGAAAGTGCCTGAAATGTTACCGAATTACGGCAAGTCGGAAAGGATGCAGCAGTTCCAAAATCAATTAAAAAGTATGCTTTACACAGCGTATAAGGGTGATGTCACAGCACAACGGGAATCTAACAGGGGAAGAGGTGAAAGTAATCCTCCTCCTCCCACGACCACGCCGGCAAGGACAGGACGCTTTACAGACGCGTTGTTGATGGAGGGCATGCGGAGCTTTTTAAGTCCTACGCATCGCCACAGCCCTTCGGGGTCCACCCTCAGAGAACGACTCGACCGACAGGTAGCAGACTACCTCGCCTTAACTGCAGATATCGACACTCTGAGGAGCGATGAACCCCTTGACTACTGGGTGTGCAGGCTTGACCTGTGGCCTGAGCTATCCCAATTTGCGATAGAACTTCTGGCCTGCCCCGCTTCAAGTGTCCTGTCAGAAAGGACCTTCAGTGCAGCAGGAGGTATTGTCACTGAGAAGAGAAGTCGCCTAGGTCAAAAAAGTCTAGATTACCTCACCTTTATTAAGATGAATCCCGAAGGGACTGACAGTGGGCGATACATTCGACTAAAAAAGGCCTGATGAGGGGGACTACTTAACATACCACTCCTATCTGGTGGCACATTAGATTGCACGCGCAGTGCCCCAAATTTGAAGTAGGAGGACCGACCAAGCATCTTTTTCCATCTCCCGCTTCCTAAAATCGATGCCTTATGTGCACGTCCCCTTATAGGGGACGTAACAGGGATTAAACTGATAGGAGTAGTGTGTTAAGTAGTACTATTCTTATCTGGTGGCACATTAGATTGCACGCGCAGTGCCCCAAATTTGAAGTAGGAGGACCGAACAAGCATCTTTTTCCATCTCCCGCTTCATAAAATCGATGCCTTATAAAATCGATGCCTACATCTACAACCGCCAAAAAACATCCATGTTAAATAGTTTCAAAATTTTGTCCTGAGCTTAGAAACACCCAATGTTAACAAGGTCTTAGCTTTTTTTTTTTTGCAAGTTATAGGGCAATAAGTAAAAGTAGCACTTTGCTATTTCCAAACCATTTTTTCTCAAAATTAACGCAAGTTACATTGTAACACTGATATCTGTCAGGAATTCCTGAATAACCCTTCACATGTATATATTTCTTAAAAGAAGGCAACCAAAGGTATTAAACTTTTCATTCTCTTTACCACCGATCTATGCCAAATGTAAAAAAATTAAATAATTGGTGATTTTTTTGACACATAATAATTTAATAGGGATGTGCACTGGCAAAAAATTCGGTTCGGCACTTCCGAAATTCGGTACATCAGGGATTCGGCAATTCTGGACTTTGGGACTTGGGCAATTCTCTAACCCTACCCCTAACCCTAACTCTACCCCTAACCTTACCCCCTAACCCTACCCCTAAACCCTAACCCTATCCCTAACTCAACCCAACCCTACCCCTAGGTTAGGGGTAGTGGTAGGGTTAGGGGGAGAGTTAGGTTAGGGGTAGGTTCTGTGCATAAATACTGTCTCTGGCCTTCAATAAACAGATCCTGTTGTACCCTTCATCAAGTCTCGACTGATGTTTGGGTAAGAGTTTTAATCACTGCTTCGCTTGGGATTTGGGAGACTTATAACGGAGATACTGGGTTGGAGTATAGGTGATCCGTTGCAATAATGTAATATATTTATCACTTCTAAAACTTTTTCTTGATAATTACACCAATTGTACACAAATTTTATTTATAAAATAGAATATTATTTTGTTCAGTTGTGATTTGCAAATTAATGAAACACCAATAAAAATGTAAACAAAAATAAAACAAAACAAAACCTAATCCAACAAATTAGTCTCAAAATTGAAAAGGTCAAAATTTATATTTAACTCCTCTGGTACCAAAGTACCTAGTAAACACACTAATTTGATTTCTTGTTGTCCAATAATTTGTATTTATTTTTTTAATTCAAGGTTTATTTTTTCAGCATAGGCAAATACATACATCTAGAATAACATAGATCTGAACAACTGCATGGTGAAGCATAGTGATATGTCACAAAATTACGCAAGCTAGTATCCTGGAGCGTAGACTAAATATATGCAATGTGGAGTAGCAAGTTAAGGTGTGGTTCAGATTCTTGTGCTAGACAATAGTAGCCTAAAATGATCAAAAACAGGTTAAACACAACTAATACATATACTAATTTCAGTGATCCATAATAGTCGTCTATGATTGGTTATGCCAAAACAAGACATACATATCGTAGTTAACCTTCTAAAGGGTAGTCACATAAATGAAGCAAGTATATACGGTATGTCAAAAGTAATGGCTAAGATGATAAAACAGCTTAAGTGAGCGTAATTATATTTCTCCAGTTTCTGCATATGATGCAGCGGAAAGGTAGTACTAACCAATCGCTTGAGACCCAGCCTAGTTGTATAGCAGTGTCGGGATGGCAATAAGGCATTATATAGATTTTGATGGCCCTAGCTTACCAATTCATAATTTTCTTAAAGTTTTAGCGAGACTGTATATTCCTTCGCTATCTAGCACTACTAGTTAGTGTATTGATAGGTTAAGGTAGCTAGTATGCCTAGGGTGGTAGAGCTTAGGTATAAGTGAGAAGGCTATGTGGGCCCTCATGGTCCAACGCTACAGTTTAGCATGTTGCTAGGTTAATTATCTGGGTCATGGCAGCTTACATTAAAAAAAAAAACATAGATAAACATATTAACAGAGCTCCTATTCCTGCACATTTTTCTAACAACTCAGGCCCTGGGCTGGCCTCAGGAAGCGTAACCTGTGGCTCTGTACATGTCAAAAAATTTTTTTAATTCAAAGTAAAGTTAAGTTCAGGACTCTCGGTGGAGCCAAGAATAGGGTGTAGGGAGTAAGTGAAGGCCCTTGTGTGAGCTCCGGAGTAAGTTGTCTCCATGTTCCTTTGGGTCTGTTCCAGTGCACGTGTCTCCAGTCTTTCAGTCACGCCAAGGTAAAAAGGCGGCTAGGGTAGTTAAAACAAGTGTCAAGATGGCATGTACAGTGGTCTTTCCTTCATGCCTGTGTCCTGTTCATGCTCAGCAGTGGGAGCAGCAGGTGGGGCGCACTCAGGCAGGGTACCAGACTCATCCACCTCCATGGGCAACTCCAGGGCCACCAGCCACCCGTCAGCAGCCCTCCAGGTCGCGCCAGACCTCCAGCCGAGGGTCCCCTGGCCCAGCGGGCACTCAATAGCTTCCCAGTCCACAGGACCCCCCACTGAAGTCCATGCACCGGTTGTCCCCTGCACCCCCATTGTGACCAGGATCCCCAGCTGGGTAAGATTTCCATTTCCGTGGGACGTGATGAAGTAACGACGCGCATGTCGGGAGGGGAGGGGTTGGTGATCGGCGAGATGGAGAGAAAGAGAGGACGCATGGAGATGAGTGTTGCCGTATTTCGGGGGTTTCTGGATGCGAAGTTGCAGTACTTAGACGTTGGGCTCACTTGGCATTTGGACAAGCTCGTGAGACACGTGAAAAAAAAAGAAAATGAACCCGGACTGACTCTCAGTCCACCCTTGGCGGATAGAAGGCGCTTAAGCTTTGAAACTTATCCTGCCTGAAGGTAACTCTGCAAGAAAGTGCTAATTTGTTATAGATTTAAGGGTGGAATCTATTGAACCAACTCTAATATTCTACTAAAAGCTTGGAAGGACCACTAGGGGCTGGCGTGGGATTTATTATCATCGCATGGAGAGAGCCTTATGTACTTCAGTGCCCAAACATTGTTTTTTTTATTGTTTTTATTGTTGTATAGAACTGATTTTTTTATTTGTTTTTGATCTCCCAGGAGAGTGTGCAGGACGAGGGGGAGCGTAAAGTACTTCGTCCTTTGCATGATAATCGTATATGCTGCAAATAAAGGGACACGCCTGGTAATTGTACACAGAGTTGTATATAGTGTACATATCCTATTACTATAAATGACTTATTAATGAGTAATTATGTCAAGGAAAAAGGAGGAGAGTAAAGCCTCTATAAAAGTGGATAAGAAAGGTCTCTCAGCCTTTTTTGTTCCACAAGAGAGTCAAGAGACTATGGAGCAGTCCACTCTAGAACCCTTTCAATCTGGTGTCTTAGTCACCCCTACAATGTCCAGAGATAAAGACGCAGTCACTCTCTCTTTTAAAGGCGTGTCTGGCAGATATATCACACGATATTAAAAATGAGTTGAGCAAAAAATTTCTGGATATAAAAAAGGAGTTATCAACTTTAAGTGGGAGACTGCAAAGAATAGAAGAAAGAGAAGAAGCTATGAATTTCCAGATCCAGGAGATGAAGGAAACTCAAGCTAGGTTGTCTTCCAAAGTTGAACTAATGGAAGACAAACTGTGTGATTTGGAGGACCGATCTAGAAAACTGAACCTAAGGTTTAGAAATATACCGGAAGATGTTATAGATGGACAACTACATGTTTATTTAAATTAATTTTTCAGGTGTCTGGGTATTCCAATGGAACAATATGATAAATCGATGTCCCGCTTCCACCGGCTCTATCGAAGAAAGGCAGATCAGAAATACCCCAGAGATGTTATTGTGGCATTTGCCTCATATGACTTCAGGTTTCAGGTCCTACAGACAGCAAGGAGGACAAATATACTGGAGGACAAATTCAAAGCAATAAGAGTATTAATAGATGTATCAATGCTTACAAGACAAAGAAAAAACCTATTCTCAAATGTTTTTCCTTGCTTAAAGAAACATAATTTAAAATTTAAATGGACCTATCAATCAGCCTTACAAATTTGGTACAACGACAACTGGAAGACTTTCAAATCAGTAGAATTAGTACATGCATGGCTGAAGGATAACAATTTGTAGCCTGAGGGGTATCGAATTGGAATATTTCAAATCGTGTTTTTTTTTTTCCCCTCTCTTCTCTTTCATAGAGGAGCTAATTGGTTGTAGAATATGAGTTAGGACACAACTTGATGATGGTGATTTATAAAGTTTTCGGGGGTAATGTCCCAAGAGGTATTATAATGCACTTATAAAATACATGTAAGCTATATTAATTTGAACTTAGGGGTTTTCTTTTCTATTTTTATGTGTTTCCCCTTTCATGAGGACTTAATATAAAGAGATATGTACACAAATGATTAATTTTACTAGATTTAGAGTTTTTGGATAGTAAGCGAACAGGCATATACTTATAAGGAACTCACTTAAATGGTAGATTATATTTAGTTATAAGCTTTATGCACTTCATTTTTGCCCTCACAGGGCTATGCTTATTATATTTGGATGCAATTGCTGGCTCTTATATTTTGGGAACTGAGGAGAGGTCAGCACGCTGCAATGGGTTATGATGGAAGAAAGGAAAAGGAAAATAGAAAGGATAATAATGGTACACATATTGAGTAGGACTGATAAAAGTAATCAAAAGGATATAAATACTTTGGTAAAATTGATCTGGTGGAGATTTTTTTTCTTCTTCCTCATAGAGGAGTTAGATAAAGGCATTTACAATGCTATTAGCAGGGCCGTCTATAATATGATTAGGACCCTGGGCAATGCATTTTCTTGGGCCCCCTGGGCCCTGCCCCTCCTATCCCTCCCCCAATTACGCCCAATGCGCAATCACACTGACAGACGTACTGGCACATACAGACACAGACAGACATTAAAACATTCACAGATACACACTGACACACAAATATATACTGACAGACATACTGACACACACACACAGACATACATACACTGGCAGACATACTGACACATATACTGACACACACAGACACATACACTGACAGACGTATTGACACACACACACAGGCATACTGACATACACATAGACAGACGTACTTGCACATACACACAGACAGACATTAAAACATTCACAGATACATACTGACACACACATACACTGACACACAAATATATACTGTTAGACATACTGACACACACACAGACATACATACATACATACACACACAGGCACATACACTGACAGATATACTGACACACACACACAGACATACATACACACACACACAGACATACATACACACACACACAGACACATACACTGACAGATATACTGACACACACAGACACATACACTGACAGATATACTGACACACACACACAGACATACATACACACACACAGACATACATACACACACAGAGACATACATACACACACACACACAGACACATACACTGACAGATGTATTGACACACACACAGACAGACATACACACACAGACACATACAGAGAGACATACACACACAGACACATACACCGACACACACACAGACACATACACTGACAGAAGTATTGACACACACACAGGCATACTGACATACACATAGACAGACATACTGACACACACAGGCCTACTGACATACACACACATACATACATACACAGTCAGACATACTGACACACAAGCATACATTTAGCCACCCTCCAGGTTCTTACCTTTTCCTGGAGGGTGGTTTCCCTGGGGTCCAGTGGCAGGCTGAGGCAGATGGGAGTTCTCCTCTGGAACTCCCCTCCGTGCCATTCTCCTCCCGCGCGGCTGTGCTCTCCGTCGGGAGGAAGTGACATCACTTCCTGACATCACTTCCTCCCAGCCAGTACAGGAAGGGGCCCGGTCGCGCTGTTTAAGCGTCACAGCGCCAGACCGGGCCCCTGCTCACACATGCTCTCCGGGTGGCCCTTAGTGCATGAGCCACCCGGGGAGCCTCCTCAGCGTGCGGGCCGGTGCGGCTCTGTGCAGCCGCTCCGCCGGGTCCAAGGGGGGCTGCGCAAATTGCGGGGCCCACGGGGCAGCTGCTCTGGGCCCCCCAGGAGCAACTGGGCCCGGGGCAGCTGCCCCGTTTGCCCCGCGTTAAAGACGGCCCTGGCTATTAGTTGTAGAATAAGAATTAGAGCACATATTGATGACACTGATTTATAATGTATTAAGGGGTATTGCCCGATAATGTATTATAATGCACTTGAGAAAAAAAGGAAAAAAGAAGAGGCGAAGGAAAAAGAGAATGAAAGATGTAATGATTTAAAGCTAAGGTTTTTTTTTTGTGTGTTTTTTGTTTTTGTTTGGAGGACTCCATATATAGTGATTTGTATATAAATCAATAACCTTATTAGTGCTTTTGAATAGTAAGGAACTATGCACATTGTTATAAAGTACTCATATAAATTGTAGAATACACTTAGGTATAAGCTTTATGCACTTAATATTTGCCCTCATGGGGCTATGTTTATTATAATATGGATGCAGTTGCTAGCTCTCAGATCTCAGGAGCTGAGAAGAAGTCACTACGCTATTATGGGTTATGTTTTCCTGTTTCCCAATCAAAGGCCATCTTAATGAGTCCCTGTGGGTTCCTGAATGGGTACCCAGTACTTGCATGATGTTTAGTGATCCAAGCAGACAATGGGATATGAATGTTTTTATGATGTTTTATGTTGTGTATATTTTGGTCATGTACTTGGAAAATGTGGTCAGAGAGCCTAAAAAAGTAAACTAAAGCTGGTTATGGTTAGAATGGTATTGATCAATGCTCAGGGCCTTAACACATATATTAAAAGAGGCTTCTTATACGAAACCTTAACTAGGCAAAATATTCAGGTTGGTTTCATTCAGGAAACCCAGTGGATTAGGGAGTCAAAACCTATGTGGCATTACAAGAAATATCCGCTAATATATTCGGCATCTGTCCAAGGGGGAAAAAAATGCAGGGTATCAATAGTTTTTACTAAGACGGCCAAATTTGAATGTTATTATAATTACTTGGATCCTGAGGGGAAGTTTTTTTATATTAGTGGGACAACTAAATGGGATAGAATATACAATGGTTAATGTTTACTTACCAAATAAAGACCCGATAAAAACATTGGTTAAGGTTCCCAGATTAGTAGAGCAAGTTAAAAAGGGAAGAATTGTAATTGCAGGTAATTTTTTTTTTTTTTTTATTATTTTATTTTTATTGTGTGAAGAAGAGAACAATATGCTTGTAGCACCCCGACAGCGCTAACAAGAAATGCATTAACGTACAGAAATATACAGTGTCATGGTATAAGATAGTCACACACATTTTTTTTTTTTGAACAAGAAGAAACAGGCTGATATATGGTTCGCTTGTAAATTATAGAGAGGGCTCTTTAGATAATCACTGCATACATGTTTAGGTTAACTTGTGTAGTCACAGGCTTGTTCAACGTGTCTTAAGTGATAATATAACAGACTTATCGAGACATGTCCGGCATATATGAGGCGGTATCCTATACGATAAACTTTGACATGTGGATGGTTTTAATGAAATGAATGGCAAAACAGGCTTTGGAAGCTGAATTAAGACAAAACGATTAGTAGGAAACCAGCTAAACTTAAATCAGTGTGTGTGTCTAGCGGTGTTGGCTAGACCAGTAGGCCGATCTGTATGTGTAACATACCTGCTGTTGAGGGTCTCGATAGGTTGGGTTAAGACTTAGTAGTGTGCTAAGGCTCATTTTAAGTGGGTATGTACAGCTAATTGCAGGTGTTAGTGGTATTCCTGGACCTAGTCCATGCCAACATGTTTATTATTGCATGTGGGGCGTTCTGATCTACACTGAATGACTTCTTCTAGTTTTGGCAGTACTGTAGTACTTCCCTCTAGTTGCTTATCTGAGGTGTCAGCTACGCCGGTATACATGGGAACTTGCAGAGTGTAATTATGCTAGCATACATCTAGATTGAGGGAGGCAGGGAAATGAACATGGGGGATAAAGATAAACCTCTAGCAAAAGTTAGTGTTTACGAATGTCGTTCTAGTCCTTGCTCTTTAGGCATGGAGTAGGCGTGTCAAAAAGGCAGATTGATTAGCCTATGCCTGACACCGGGTGCGTGTAGCAACACAGTTCCAAGTCCCTCTTTACCGCACTCCATCTGCTCTGGGCTAGTGTGGGTGATCTCCATGCTTTGCCATGGTTCTGCCTGGTTCCATCTGGGTCTGTTCCCCAAGAGGCTCCCAAACCGCCATTTTGGGGATATCGAGGTTGTTGTTGCGGTCCGCCAGCTCTGACTGTCATCCTTTGCCTCGCATGTGTATTCTTCTGGGTGGGTGATTTTGGAGGCTTGATGTTCCCCCTCCGGGTTCTCAGCCTGGGAAGTTGGCAACGGGCTTTGGGTTTAACCAGACCTGGCTTTTCTTTTGCTGGCTTTGCATTTTTGGTTGCTCTTGGTGGTTTCCGTTGGTCGCCCACGGTGTGGTTTAGCTTGACCGGGTGTGAGTTTGTGTGCTCCACTTGTCCCTGTGTCGCTGCTAGGTTGCGATCCCTTCTGCTCTGCAGCTTTTGCCAGAAGCTGCGAAAGAGTTTGTCCAGGCGCTGTTCCAGTGGCATTTGCAGGCTGTATGGTACTGCTACTAAGTCAGCCGCCGCCATTTTGGCTTAATTGACGCTGCTATGTGTTTGCATCAGGGGCTGGTTAGTGATTAAATTCCGCTTGTAGCTGGTGTGTACCGGGATGTCCCCCTTCGGCAGGGGGGGGAACGGGGTGTTCAGGCTCTTTGGCATTTCCAGCCGGTCTGGTAGCCGGGAGATCGGCCGCGTCTCCAACACTCACCCCGACTGTAGGCCGCAATTCACCGTCGGGCTTAGCTTGTTCGATCGGGCTCAAAGGCCGCCCGTTTCGTGTACCGGGGTGTCGCCTGTCCTCCGCTGAGTTAGATCTGCTTAGTTGTCGTAGGAAAGGTAACAAGATTGTCGCCATCAGCGGGTTCTTGGTCGGTGCGCGCGGTTCGTGCAGCCATGCTTCTTGGCGGTCAGACCCTGCCCCCCAATTGCCGGTGATTTTAACTGTATTATGGATACATTCATGGATAAGCAATTGGCACAGCATCAACAAATAGACAGAGCCTTAAAGAAACAGACAGCAGCTCTAAATAGAGTGATTAAAAAAGCATAATTGTGTGATTGCTGGAGAGTAGTTCATCCTAATGAAAAGAACTTTACACACAGATCAATCCCTCACAATTCATCGGCCAGAATAGATATGATTTTTGGTAATTAGGCAATAATAATTCCAAGGCAATATCTGCAATTACTATAGTAGAAAATACATGGTCAGACCATGATATGATAATAGTAGAAGTGCTGGACAGGCAGAATAGGGTCCCTCCGATATGGAGACTTGCTGACTACCTACTAAAAAATAAGGCCAATATTGAACACATAGAGAGATTAATGGAGCTTTTTGTTAAGGAAAACTCATCTGAAGATATCTCCAAGGAATGCCTCTGGTGCTCGTTTTAAGTGGTAATTCAAGGGTACTGGATTAAGCTTGCTAGTCAACAGAAGATAAATATTGATAGTAATCTGGTAAATCTCTATATCGAATTTTATAATTTGTCTAAGGCCAATAAAATCAGTTATTCAGAGGAAAGAGCTTTATCTATAAAGGCATGCCAGGAAAAGATAAATAAACAGATTAGCAATAGAATTGAAAGGAATTTAAAGAAACTTAATACTAGATTCTATTACAAGGGGAATAGAGTGGATGAAATGCTAACGCAGAAACTAAAAAAACGAGAGGTAAATCAAAAGATCCACAAAATAATAGAGGGAGATACTAATATTTATAAACCTGAAGACATAGCGGATAAATTTAGATCTTTTTATGTAAAGCTTTATAATTTGAATGAATCTCCCGAAATATCTAAGATAGAGAATTACTTGAAAAACTTGAAATTAAACAAAATATCTACTTCCCAGAAGGAATATTTAAATAAAAAGATTACTGAAAAGTAAGTAGAAACGGTAATTAAAAAACAGTTAATACCGCTATTAGGAGATACTTTCAATGAAATGGCGGCTAAAGGGTCTGCCTCGCAGGATTTATTAAGAGCACATATAATTCCAATCCTCAAGCAAGATAAAGCACCCATGGATGTAGCTAACTATAGGCCTATATCTTTGGTGAATGCAGATGTCAAAATATAAGCGGCCATTCTGGCTGAAAGGTTGAAGGACATTTTGCCGACTTTGATTCACCGGGATCAGATAGGATTTATGATGGGCAGACAATCCAGTAATAACTCCCGTTGTGTATTGGATATCTTGGATTGGGCTCGGGCCGAGGGAACTCTCCTTCTGACCCTGTCGATAGATGCGGAGAAGCCTTCGACAGGGTCGGATGGGAGTTCCTTCGGTCCACTATGGACCAGTTTGGCTTTGAAGGTTGGTTTTTGGAAGCAGTTGGTGCAATTTATTCTAAATCCACAGCGAGGATAGTGGGGCGGGATATATGCTCAGAGTGGTTTAGTATCACTAACGGGACAAGGCAGGGTTGCCCTCTGTCTCCGCTGTTGTATATTCTAACAATTGAACCTTTAATAAGATTGAGGGGGTTGGGCGGCAGGAGGATGATTGGAAAAAATGCCTGTATGCAGATGATATATTAATATCTATCACAAATCCTCTTATCTCTCTGCCACCTTTGATGCAAGAATTTGAGAATTACAGCTTAGTTTCGAACTATAGATTGAATATGAAAAAAACAATAGTTTTGGCGACCAACATCCAAAGGGATAACTTAATAGCTCTAAAGAAAGATTATGAGTTTAAATGGACTGTAAAAGAATTTGCATTTTTTGGCCTAGTTATAACGGCAGACCCAAGGCGAGCTATGGAAATAATTTTTTTACATTTGCTAAAGCAGACTAACACCTTATTGAAAGAATGGGGCCCGTATGAAATATCTTGGTGAGGTCGAATTAATACCATAAAAGCCTATATAATCCCAAAATGGACATATTTGTTTGGGATGCTCCCCCTTTTGATCCCCTTGCACTGGCTTAATATGATACAAAGTATTACAAACTATATTTGGAGAGGTAAAAGACCCAGAATCAACACATATACTCTGTCAAAGAAAGGTTATCAGGGTGGTTTGGGTTACCCTTTAATTGTACAGATATATCAGGCTAATATGGTGGTTCATGTTAGTAAATTGCAGATAAAAGACTACCAAACTCAGGCATGGTTTAAAATTGAATCCCACAGAGCGGGTATAGACAACTTAGAAGTTCTCCTATGGGGAGACTTGGGTAATAATAATTCTCTTCTCAAATTTGTGGATAACTCCTCACTGATTATCTCGCAAACTCTTAAAGAATGGAAAACTATAAAAAAAAATCTTTGCATCAACCCCCACCGGCCTGGGGGTTGGGGGGGGGGGGGAGCGGGGCCGAGGTTCGTGCCATCTCAGGGTTGTTACAGCTTCGCATCTATGTTACCGCTCAGCAGTCAGGGTGGCTCCGTTGGGGCATAGAGACCCCTGCTAGGCTCTCCAGTCGGGTCAGGTCTGCCATTGTTGGCGTTGGATGTAGGCCCGGGGTGCTCGTGTAGTCCTTACCCGAGTTAGTTCAGTAACTGCCGGCCGTCGGTGGAGAGCAGGGGTATTCCTCTGTGCGTTTCTGTCGAGCAAATAGGTAAGAGCAGGTAGAAATTGCCTGATTTTCGTGCTTTTTCGGGTTTCGGGCAGGAGCTCTCAGAAATGGCTGCCGCTGAGTTCCAGGGGAAGTCTGATCAGAGTGATTTATGCAGAGAAGCCTCCAGTGTTTCAGGGGTTTCTCTCCCTGATGTGTTAGTCAGTGCAAAGAGAATGAGAAGCTTACTGCTGCTACATAATGATGTCCTGGTTCTGTCATTAATGGACTGGTTTGAATTTAATTAGCATTAATCAGAGGTAGAGTGGAGACTGAAGAAACTACCTTAGCTGAGAGGTGTGACCAACAATACAATCTGACCAAGTTTGTAGTAAATTTACACCTTAGTAATTACTTTTAAAAAAAAATCTTTATTTTTGTTTGTATATTTGTTTCAAAGTGTTTGCTTGATGGTTTTAAAAAAAAAAAATGCCAAATGATTCATGTCCCTTTAAACATTTTGGGTCTTAATTGTGTAGATTTAAAAGTGTGTGTTTCTAAGCCCCTTTAAAGGTATAATATGAAGAATATTGATCATGGACCATAAAAAGAAACAAATATAATATATAATATAATACACTTAGTTTATCCTCCGTGAGTTCCACCCTAGATTGGTTATTGGTATTTCCCTCTGTTTACCGAGCGTCTGTATGTCCTCTGGGACAGGATTTGGAATATCCCTCTTTGGTGGGAGACACAATGAGTTTTCATTTTTCTTTTCTTCAAAGCAAAATTGAACTGTCAGGAG
This sequence comes from Pelobates fuscus, assembly GCF_036172605.1. Taxonomy (NCBI): domain Eukaryota; kingdom Metazoa; phylum Chordata; class Amphibia; order Anura; family Pelobatidae; genus Pelobates; species Pelobates fuscus. The sequence goes on from NC_086328.1 coordinate 81,045,962, forward strand.
GGAAAAAGTTACATACAGACCATAAAATTCTACATTGTGTGTTATCTGTTTTATATTTATCTTGTTTGTTTGTTTTTTAGGATCTGCAATCAGCCTTCTTCAAACTATTTAGGCTTCATTGCATCTGTCATCATAGTACAGTGTACTTGTAACTTTCTGAGGGTTAGCATGACAAATGTAGCCATACGAAGGCAGCGTTATTTCTGACAATTCCAAAAATACTTCTCCACAGCTACATGGTTTATTGACGCAAAGTAACTATTGCTAAGCAAGAACATGATAGTGGAGTCATCACGTAATTTTAGATGCCACTCGAGAGACGTATTTCTCATTCAATTCAATTATTTACTCTGTGACATTCCCTCATGCTGGCTGATAAAAAAAAACCACATTATTTTATAATAAAGAAAACCTTATTCGGGTCATAAGCTGTTATTAACTAGCAACAAATATACATATCATTTGACAGTTTTAGTTTTGTTTGTTTTTTTGAAGAGCATGTTCTTTGATGTTTTTATATAGAAACAAGTTTTTAAACAAGTATTTAACATGTTTATAAATGATCTTGGAAAAAAAGCATTGAAAGTCATGTTTCAGTGTTTGCAGATGACACAAAACTCTGTAAAGTAGTACAATGTGAGCAAGATATTACTTTGCTGCAGAGGGATTAAGATAGACTGGGGGACTGACTGGGCACTCAAATGGCAGATGAAAAGTAATGTAGAAAAATGCAAAGTTATGCACTTTGACGTAAAGAATGCACTAGCAACTTATACTTTTAATGGAAGCGAATTAGAGATAACAACACACGAGAAGGACTTGGGAATTGTTATAAACAGCAAACTATGCAACAATGTGCAATGTCAATTAGCAGTGGCTAAGGCCAGTAAGGTATTGTCATGCATGAAAAAGGCATTCATTCTCTGGGTGAGAATATCATTTTGCCTCTTGCTAAATCACTGGTAAGACCACATTTTGAATATGCTGTGCAATTTTGGGCATCTGTACTAAAGATCGATATCATGGCACTTGAAAATGTGCAGAGACGAGCTACAAAATGTATAAAAGGAATGGAGCATTTTAGTTACGAAGAAAGGTTAAAACAATTTAAATGTCTTTAGTTTGGAAAAACATCGACTCAGAGGGATATTACGGCACTAAAAATGTGCAGAGGCGGGCTACAAAATGAATAAAAGGAATGAAATATTTTAGCTGTGAAGAACGGTTAACAAATGTAAACCTTGATGTGACCTGCTGCTGCCCAGTCCCACTGGACCCCAGGGAAGCCACCCTCCTGAGCCCAAAAGGTAGAAAACAGGAGGGTGGCTAAAATATGTATTTCTTTTTCATTTCTGTGTATCTGTCATGTGTGTATTTATATTTGTATTTGTCTGTGTGTATGTATGAATCTTCGTGTTTGTGTGTATATATTTGAGTGTATCAATAATAAATAATACTTTGTGAGTGTGTGAGAATGTGTGTGTCTGTAAGTGTGTGTGTGTGTGTGTTTCAGTCTGGGTGTCTGTCAGTGAATGTGTAGGTTTAGGTCCCCAGCCCCCACCGACCGCATGGGAATGATGATTTTACTCATCTGATTTCCAACGCCGTGCCAGTCTCGCTGGAGCTGGCCCACCTCTGTAGTTGATTATCAATTGCCAATCAGCATCTCCTCATAGAGATGCTTTATATCAATCAAAAGCATCTCAATGGGGAATGCTCAGCACCTCCATGCAGAGTGTGAAGACTCTGAATGTAGGTAGATAGGAGAGACTTTAGTGGCCATCTTTAGTGACAGCCACTAGAATTTTAATAGGCAGCAATGTAAAAACTGCCTTTTCACTGAAAAGGCAGTATTTACATTGGAAAGTCTGCTAACTTCTTTAGCTGGCCCCTAGATTTAAAGCAAATTTTGGCCCCTAGATTTAAAGCTAATTTAGCGGGTTTTCATTCCCACTCCACCCATCACTCCTCTCCTGCAGCTGTCAGCTTACACTGTAAGTCTCGCGAGAGCCGCGGCTCTCGCGAGACTTACACTGGGAGCTGACCGAGGTGCTGACCGGACGGCGCAGAGGAGGAGAGAGCTGACAGGAGCTGCAGAACAGGTAAGTTACAGCTCTGCCAGCCCCCCTCTCCCCCCAGTCTGTATTATGGCAATGTAAATTGCCATAATACAGACCTTGACTCGAGTATAAGCCGAGTTGGGGTTTTTCAGCCCAAAAAATGGGCTGAAAAACTCGGCTTATACTCGAGTATATACGGTAGCTTAATTTAAAGCTAGTTTAACTTTAATCTCTGCTTTCAGCAGATCTGTGATTTACGAAGTCTCATAAATTAAAGGGTTACTCCAACCACCATGACCACTTCAGTGATCTAACATGGTCATGGACTTAGGAGTCTGGATGTGCAACGTTTCTGCTTCAAATGCTGCACAGAAATAGTTGCACTTGTGCGTCTAGGGCTAGTTACACTGCCGGCACACATGACTTTGACACGCTGGTAACAGATGTGTCAATCTGTTTGAGGGAGATCGGCACTGGCAGCTTCGCCCAGTGCCTGAACGTTTTTTTTGTGTTTTTTTTTTTTTAAAGGGGTGCTATTAGCAATGCCCAATAGGGCATTATAAGACGAAAAAAGTAAACTGACTTAAAGGGTTGGAGTAGCCCTTTAACAGGGAAGTGTACAGGATGCTAGCTGTTATAAATAAAGTAGTTGCTATATAGTTTAAGCTAAGTTATGTCTCTCTATTATTTTGGTAGGGAGCTCCGGAAATGTATAAACACAGAGATGGAGCACAGCTAGATATAGCAATAAAAGTATACGATATTAAAAACAAGCAGAATTTTGTTCTTGCTAAAGATTTATTGTTATTCATATACCTATAGAGTGAAAAGATAATGTGGTGGAATCTCGGTAAAAATAAATTTAGTAGGCCGAGATTACCACGTGGCATGTGTACGTGCATATACTGGTGTATCCGTCGTTTGGTTGCACGTGGCAAAGATACAATCAGTAGTGTACGGAGCATGTGCGAGAATACAGGATGTAGTATTCCCCTCCTCAATTATGCTGGGCAAGCCATGTGGTCAAACAGGAAGTTAGTTCTTGTTCGATTGATTGGGTAAGAGTATGTGTGGGTGGAGCTTATTATGGGAGGGGTTACATGCCTATATAAGGAGCCTACACTATTGTTCGGGGCTCAGATCTTGTTGTATTTTGGTGACATTAGTCCCTCTGAGCCCGGTCGGTGAATCGAATAAAGAATCTCTTCCTTCCTGAAGAAACCTGTGTCCATCTCTCTGTGCTTGGCTTCCGTCAGTTTCTCCGGTATCATTTGGTGCATTGGCCGGGAAGCTCATCGTTCAACGGTAGCTAAGAAGCAGAGGCGTGAGACGGTCTATCTTTGCCCACGCTCTCTACGGCTGCACCCCTGAACTTCTGCGTGGACCTCCCTTCGTCTCGGCGCCACTGGTCTGTTGTCCAGGAGATCATCGGCCTCTACGTAGTAAGTGCTGGGGTGTCCCCGTCGATGAGTGTGAACTCAGGTTCAGGAACGAGGAGGTAAGACGACCGCTGTTTTAGACGGTGGACCCACTAGGGGTATTGGATACCGATTGTGTGGTAGGCCCATAAGGGGTTATTTGGAATCTGCCCCCTCCAGTGGAGGGAAGGAGCGAAGGCGCACCGCTCAATTAAACGCCCTGTAGTCAGCCCGTTTAATTTTGGTTTGGAGTCAGGCGGGGTTCTGGTGTAAATAGCCCAAGCCGGACACCGGTGTCTTGTCTAGACTAGCGTTCTAGGGTGTATATTTTGTTCGCTAGGTCAGAGGGACCGGGAGACTAAGCGGCGTCTGTGTAAATTCGGTCCGCTAGCTCTCAACCTATCTTGGCTAAGTGGGAAGGCGTGTAAATTTGGAACCCACTAGATTTTTGATAGAGTAAATAGACTAAAAGGGTGCTGTTGTAAATTCCGCCCTCTAGTTCGCTATATGTGGTGCTTGGGCAGTGTGGCTAACCAAAACGTATGTAGATAGTTTTAGGTAGTCCATCAAGGTACTGGCCAATAGATTAGTTGGGAATTGTAAATGTGTTAAAGATTGTTGTAGTAGCGTGTATATCTTGCTAGATAGCGTGAGCTCTGCCGTCTAGCGAGAGTGTGAATAGTGTGTAACTGTATTATAGCGCACGGTACCATAACATGTATAATTACTGATACTGTAAATAAGTACTAATAACTGTCGTCTATGATGTATGTTTAACACCATAACCACTACTAATTGAACTGTGACTTTAAATTGTACTCTAACCACTGCTAACCGTACTATAACTACTGTTTGTAAAGACGATGTTACTGGGGTATGTTATAGACGGGTAATTCAGATATAGGGAATTATAGCGTGGGTGACTGTATAGTTTCGCCAAAGGGCACAGTGTTGGTTATTTAGTGACTGGTGTAACAGCTGTGTGTGTACGGGAATTCCCTGAGTGTTTTGTTGTGTGCGTTTCGCTTAGTAACTACCACGTGGTGCTGTTGCCGAGGGAACGGGTGTGACCGTTGGAAGAGTGTTTGTTTAGTTTCTGTTGGAGACGACGCTTCATTGTTGGTATGGGTGCGTCAGACTCAACGATTTTGGATCCCTTAGGATGTATGTAGAAAAACTTTAAAAAGGGATATACTATATATGATTTTGGGGTAAAGATGTCTCCAACACGCCTGACTACTTTATGTAGTAGGGAATGGCCTACTTTGGTTGCCGCATGGCCACCACGTGGCACTTTGGATCCTAATCTGGTACAGCGTGTACACGTGGCTGTATCAGGTAGGCCTGAACTTTACAGCCAGTTTCCATATATTGACTGTTGGAAGCAGGCTGTAAATGACTAGCCAAAATGGATCCGAGTATGCCACGAGGAACAATGTCGCCTCATGGTGGCCAGAACTCGCCTGTCCACTAAGGCCGTAATCACGCCCATTTTGGACACGCCTCCTGAGTCTGAGATCCCCATGCCGCCCCCTTACTCCTCCACCGGAAGAGGAAGAGGAGGTGCTGTTGGAAACGCTCCTCCCCTTGCCCCGTTGTCCCTACCTACCCCTTCCTCTAGCTCAGAGACCAACCCCCTTGTTTTAAACCCTCCCCTTCCGGTACCTACCTCCGTTAACTCCACCTACCCAGATTTGGCGCCATATCTAGTTTCCGGTCAGGCTCCTCCTAGCCCGGCCCGGAATATTTTACTCACCGACCTCCCCCTCAGTAAAGCGTCCCCATCCCTTTGTCTTACTACCCCTCGACCGGAACCCTTAACTGACGTATCTAAACGAAGCCCTATACTAACCCGACAACTGACCGGTACCCTCCAACCCCGACATTATCAGATGCCTCTCCGATTGACACCTGGCCCGACACCCATCAACGGTGATGGCCAGATACAACAAGCTGATCCCGTCTTTGTTTATGTACCCTTCACGACAACTGATCTATTTAACTGGAAGACCCATAACTCCTCATACACCGAAAAGCCTCAAGCCATGACGGATTTGTTTACCTCCATAGTCCAGACACATAATCCCACTTGGGCTGATTGCCAGCAACTATTGATGACATTGTTTAATAATGAGGAAAGGACAAGGATAAACCAAGCGGCAATTAAAGCGCTGGAAGAAGTGGCCCGTACACAAAATCAGGCCAACCCGGCAGCATGGGCCTCAGCACATTATCCAAACACTGATCCGGAGTGGAATGTCAATGGCGCAGACATGGCCCATTTAAAAGCATATAGAGACGCTATTATTGCTGGCATGAAAGCCGGAGGGAAGAATGCGATTAATATGTCTAAGACGGCTGAGGTATTACAGAAATGTGATGAATCGCCCAGTGTCTTTTATGACCGATTATTGGAGGCATGCCGTTTGTATACCCCCTTTAATCCGGAGGCCCCTGAGAATTCCCGGATGGTTAACTCTGCCTTTGTCAGCCAAGCCTACGGAGATATAAAGCGCAAGCTGCAGAAGTTAGAGGGGTTCGTAGGGATGTCTATAACCAAACTCATGGAGATAGCCAATAAAGTATACATGAATAGGGAGACAGAGACAAAGAAGGAGGAAGAGCGTAAGATGCGCAGGAAAGCAGATATGCTAGCAGTAGCTATCGCAGGCGTAGATAGAAGGGAAAAGGAAGTGTATAGGGGAACGGATAAAGGCGAGAGTAAATGGAATGGGGAACCTTTGAGTAGGAATCAATGTGCGTACTGTAGGGAAGAAGGGCATTGGAGAAGTGAGTGTCCGCGAAGGGAACAGTATGAGAGAGACAGACCTAGGGCAGGATATAGTAATTATAGAGGCAGAGCGAGAGGTAGAGGAGGTCCTGGAGGGAATAGTGGTAATAATAGAGGAAGTGTTAGTGGAGACAGGTACTATCCAGCAGCGCAGAGACCCCCGCGATAGAGAAGATAGGGACTTTGTAGGTTTGGCAGGCACACAGTCATGGAGGACTATTGATACCGACCGGGCTCCATCCCCCTTGGCCGAGCGGAGCCTATGGTCGATGTAGCAATAGGGGGAAAAAGGAGTGCTTTCATGATTGATACTGGTGCTGAACATTCGGTGGTGACTGACCTAGTTGCTCCTCCATCTGGAAGAACTATCACCGTAATAGGAGCAACTGGAAGGAGTGCTGCTAAACCGGTTCTTAAAAGTCGACTCTGTACATTGGGAGGCCACGTAGTGAAACATCAATTCCTTTATATGCCTGAATGTCCAGTCCAACTGCTAGGACGTGATTTGTTGTCGAAATTACAAGCACAGATAACATTTCTACCCAATGGAACAACATCTTTAAAGTTCAATGGACCTTCAGGTATAATGACAATATCTGTACCAAAGGAAGAAGAGTGGCGACTTTATACAGTGTTGACTAGTCAAAACCCTAAGAGTGATGAATCCTTGTTTAATATACCAGGAGTGTGGGCAGAGAACAACCCACCAGGACTTGCTCGTAATATTCCACCAATTCGAATTGAACTAAAACTTGGGGTCTATCCAGTGAGCTTAAGACAATACCACATCCACAAAAGGCCAAGAAAAATATACAATCCTATCTGGATAAGTTCATAAGGTATGGTATCCTAAAATTCTGTACTTCCCCCTGGAACACAGATGAGTATCGCCCTGTGCAGGACTTGAGAGCAGTCAATGATGCGGTCGTAAGTATACACCCAGTTGTGCCCAATCCATATAACCTGCTTGCTTTAATTCCGGGCGGGGCTACCTATTTTACTGTCCTAGATCTCAAAGATGCCTTCTTTTGCCTTTGAATTGCTGCGGAAAGACAGTGTATCTTTGCATTCCAATGGGAAAATGCTGTAACGGGCTCGAAACGCCAGATGACTTGGACAAGACTGCCCCAAGGGTTTAAAAATTCACCTACCCTATTTGGATCAGCTTTAAGTCAAGACTTACTGGATTTCAAGTCCATCCCAGGAGAGTGTGTATTATTACAATACGTAGATGATTTGTTGATAGCGGCAGTTACAAGAGAAATACGTCAGCAAGCAACACATGATTTACTACACATTCTTTGGGAGGCAGGATACAAGGTGTCCAGGAAGAAAGCTCAGTTGTGTCATCCAACTGTCAAGTATCTGGGATTCCATATCTCTGAAGGTCAAAGGATAATGAGGCCAGAGAGAAAAGAAGCTGTATGCCAAATACCAATTCCCAAGAATAGTAGACAAGTGCGGGAATTCTTGGGGGCAGCAGGCTTCTGTAGGATATGGATTCCCAGTTATGCGATATTGGCGAAACCTCTTTATGCAGCTATAAAAGGTACAGAACACGATCCCTTCCTGTGGACCCCTGAACAGCAAAAGGCATTTGAAGAGGTGAAGAAGGCCTTGATGAGTGCCCCAGCATTAGGTCTACCTGATCATACACGCCCATTCTACTTATATGTACATGAGCAAAGAAGAATGGCTGTGGGAGTATTGACACAGTACTTGGGATCATGGCAATGACCTGTTGCATATATGTCCAAACAACTGGATGCATTGGCCAGTGGTCTTCCACCCTTTCTAAGAGCCGTAGCTGCCGCCGCCCTGCTGGTAGCTGAAGCTGATAAACTCACTCTGGGTCAGGAACTCTATGTGCGAGTCCCGCACGCAGTACAAACGTTGCTAGACTATAAAGGCAATCATTGGTTTAGTAACAGCCGCATGACTAAGTATCAAGCTATGTTGTGTGAAAACCCAAGAGTACATCTAGAGACTGTTAATACCTTGAATCCAGCTACCCTTTTGCCACAACCTACTGATGACACCAACCTACTGATGACACAACATGATTGCCTGGAGGTGATGGATGAAGTGTTCTCAAGTAGACTAGATCTTCGTGATTTTCCCATCCAGAACCCTGATGTCCAGTACTATACGGACGGCAGTAGTTATGTGAAAGAAGGGATTCGCTATGCAGGATATGCAGTAACAACCATAGACAAGGTGATAGAAGCTCGGCCATTGTCAAAAGGAACATCGGCACAGAAGGCAGAACTAATTGCACTCACACAAGCGTTACAATTGGCTGAAGGTTTAAGAGTGAACATCTACACGGACTCCAAGTATGCGTTTTTAACCACTCATGCCCACGGAGCCTTGTATAAAGAAAGAGGACTACTGAATTCAGAGGGTAAAGAAATCATGTACGCAGCTGAGATATTACAACTACTGGAAGCCGTATGGGAACCGAAAGAAGTTGGTATCATACATTGTCGGGTGCATCTGAAAGGTGATGGTGATGTAACCAAAGGAAATCGGATGGCAGATAATGCAGCTAAGCGTGCCGCTGAATCAGGAAAACAGGAGTATGTGGAACATATAGCTGCTCTTATACCGACTCCACTGTCTCAATGGACTCCAGTTTATACATCTCAAGAAGAAGAGTGGTTAAAGACTGAAGCTGGGAAGTACCTGGAGAACAATTGGTATCAGTTAGAAGATGGAAGAATAGTCATTCCAGCATCACTAGCTGTAGAAATTGTCCAGAATTATCATAACGGGACACATTCTGGAAGAGATAGTATGGAAGAATCTCTCTGGAAACATTTCTACATACCAAGATTGTCCAACTTGACTCAAGCCATTGTACGAAGATGTGTGATATGTGCCAAGAATAACGCAAGGCAAGGACCAGTGAAACCACCGGGAGTCCAGTATATGGGGGGACTCCCTATGTCCCATCTTCAAATAGACTATACGGTAATGCCTAAATCCAGTGGACATCGCTACCTACTAGTAGTTGTGTGTACCTACTCAGGTTGGGTAGAAGCATGTCCTACTCGTACAGAGAAAGCAGGAGAAGTTGTGAGATTCTTGCTACGAGAAATAATACCCCGATATGGACTACCCTGCTCTATAGGATCGGACAATGGTCCAGCTTTTGTTCATCAGTGCCTACAACAACTGACTCATATGCTTGGTATAAAGTGGAGGCTTCATACGGCATATAGACCCCAGAGTTCTGGTAAGGTAGAGAGAATGAATAGAACTATTAAGAATCAGTTGGCTAAAATGTGTCAGGAAACCCAACTTAAGTGGAACGTTCTCTTACCCATAGCTCTATTGCGAATCCGCAGTACACCTACCAGAAGGATGGGCCTCTCTCCTTTTGAAATCATGTATGGGCGTCCACCTCCCGTGCTTGGTAACTTAAGGGGGGATTTGAGTCAGTTGGGAGAGGGAATTACCCGGCAGCAGGTTGTAGAGTTGGGTAAAACTATGGAGGAGGTACAGAAATGGGTGCAAGATAGATTACCTGTGAATATTTATCCCCCTGTTCATAGTTATCATCCAGGAGATCAAGTATGGATAAAAGAGTGGAACAGTGTACCGTTGGGGCCTAAGTGGAGGGGTCCTTATGTTGTTCTTTTGTCTACCCCTACAGCTATAAAGGTGGCTGAAGTGACTCTGTGGATTCATCACTCCAGGGTTAAACCAGCATCAGTAGATTCTTGGCAAGCTACACCAGATCCAGAGAATCCCTGCAAGATCCGGTTAAAGCGCACAACTCAGTTGGAGTGACGAGGAGATATTGGGGTTTCAAGTGTAATTAAAGAGATCAGCAAGTAAGTGTTTTGACGGCCATAATAAAGCCTGACCACTTACCCACGTGACATAGCCAGAGTGTCTTGAAGGGACCTCTTTGAAGGGAAGAGAGGACTTGAAGAACTCCATTCCTTGCAGCCCTTACATCCTGGAAGCTGAGGTGCCATCGCACGGACGAAGAATGAGGATGAAGACGTCAAGAGAAATGCACTTGATAATGTATATATTTGTGTTTTTAATTATTCAGGAAGGTAGAGGTACCGACACACCTGGCTGTGAGGTTTGCATTAAGGCTACTAAAACAGGTAATCATATTTCCCAGACCCTTATTTGACATTCACAATATGAGTGTAAAGGATATGTATCTAGGTGTAGATACTTAGGTATAGATTATAGTGTATGCCATTTAGGAGTAGGAGAACCTAAGTGCTTCAATCCAGAGTATCAACCCCGTACAATTTGGTTGACCCTCCGGAATGGAGACTCACAGGGGACCCTAATAAATAAGACAGTATTAGAAACCGTACATTCTTCGGGTGTTCTGCTATTTGATGCATGTAAGGCGATATCAAGTGGTAGAAAACCGTGGAATGTATGCGGGGATCTTAAGTGGGAGAGAACGTATGGGTCTAATGATAAGTATATTTGTCCCAGTAGTAAAAATAAGTATGTAAATCCAAAATGCCCAAATAAGGATTATAATTATTGTCCATATTGGTCTTGTGTAGGGTGGGCAACTTGGAGACAGACAGTAGATAAGGATATGATTGTAACTAAGTTGCCTACCAAACCATATTGTAAGTCTATGGAATGCAACCCAGATATATGGGATGGGTTTGGATCCTGGGACAATATTATTTATAGGGATAGAGACCGATACCGTGGCATCCCAAACTCATCAGGTTTTCCATTCTTTTTATGAAGAGATGAGTGTAGAAAATAAGATCCCCCATAATGCTAAGAACCTGTTTATTGATTTAGCTGAAAGTATTGCTGGTAGTCTTAATGTGACCAACTGCTATGTGTGTGGAGGTACTAATATGGGAGACCAATGGCCCTGGGAAGCAAAGGAGGTAATGTGTTCTGGTTCTGAGACAATTGAACAAATACTATCTTCTCAAGTCGATTATCAAATGAGTGTTAGAGGTAAATCTGAGTGGCGATTAAAGACCTCCATTATAGGTTATGTTTGCATAGCAAGGAAAGGAATAATGTTTAACACATCTGTAGGAGAATTGACTTGTTTGGGCAAAAAGCTTATGATGATGATAATACAAAGAATACAACTTGGTGGTCGGCTTCAAATGTCTCAGAACCACCTAACCCGTTTGCAAGTTATACCAATTTAAAGGACGTGTGGTTTGATCTATCTATTACATCTAGTTGGAAAGCCCCAGCAAGTTTGTACTGGATCTGTGGTAAGAAAGCCTATTCGGAGTTACCACAGGACTGGGAAGGGGCATGCGTGTTAGGTATGCTCAAACCATCCTTCTTCTTGTTGTCTATTGAAACAGGAGAGACTTTGGGAGTTAAGGTATATGATGTGAATCATAGGAAGAAAAGGGGACCCCTAGAGATAGGTACCTGGGAAGATAATGAATGGCCTCCCCAGCGTATTATAGATTATTATGGGCCAGCTACATGGGCAGAGGATGGTACTTTTGGATATAGAACCCCAATATATATGCTCAATCGTATTATAAGGTTACAGGCAGTGGTTGAGATAATTACCAATGAGACATCGCATACGCTCAATCTCCTTGCGAAGCATGATACTAGGATGAGGACAGCCGTTTACCAAAATAGATTAGCTTTGGATTACCTATTGGCAGTAGAGGGAGGTGTATGTGGGAAGTTTAACCTAAGCAATTGCTGTCTTCAAATAGATGATGAAGGGCAAGCAATAGCTGCGCTTACTAGCCATATGGTTAAACTAGCGCATGTGCCTACTCAGGTATGGAAAGGGTATAATCCAAGTAGTTGGTTTGGTAACTGGTATGAGCAGTTTGGAGGACTTAAGGCATTGGTAGGTGGAGTCATGCTAATCTTAATGCTGTGTCTTCTCCTGCCATGTCTTATTCCTTTGGTAGTTAGGTCTGTGCAGGGCATTATAGAAAATATAGCAGAGAGAAAGGCTGCTGCACAGATAATGGCTATATATAGATATGAGGCTCTAAATCAGGGAGAACCAGTACAGGAAGAGTAATGTTGAGGGATTCATGTCTTTAGGGAGTCGCAAAGTCTGGTCTGGTTCATGGCAACCTGAGGTATATGCAAACTATGGTTAAGTGATGCCTCTGGAATTGTGAAAAAATATCAGAAGCATCAAAGGGGGGAATGTGGTGGAATCTCGGTAAAAATAAATTTAGTAGGCCGAGATTACCACGTGCATGTGTACGTGCATATACTGGTGTATCGGTCGGTTGGTTGCACGTGGCAAAGATACAATCAGTAGTGTACGGAGCATGTGCGAGAATACAGAATGTAGTATTCCCCTCCTCCATTGTGCTGGGCAAGCCATGTGGTCAAACAGGAAGTTAGTTCTTGTTCGATTGATTGGGTAAGAGTATGTGTGGGTGGAGCTTATTATGGGAGGAGTTACATGCCTATATAAGGAGCCTACTCTATTGTTCGGGGCTCAGATCTTGTTGTATTTTGGTGACATTAGTCCCTCTGAGTCCCGGTCGGTGAATCGAATAAAGAATCTCTTCCTTCCTGAAGAAACCTGTGTCCATCTCTCTGTGCTTGGCTTCCGTCAGTTTCTCCGGTATCAATAACACAAGAGAATGTGGGGAGCAGAAAGTGACATATTACAAGTTATTGACTCCTACATATACCCTAATTTCAAGCTTAGTATCAATTAGGGTGTAGGTAGGCAATTAATTAACTAACTAAGTTTTCTAACCCTGGGGTCACGACATGGACCCCTATACCATTTGATCCTACAGAGTACCAATCTAGCTGATTGTTATACTAAAATGTATTTAATCCTCATATTGAATCTGACTCTATGGGAGGGCATTGTCCTCAAGTAAAAAGACTGTTAAAAAAACACTAGCTAGGATAGGATTGATCTGACGTGCATTTCACCCCCATTAAAGGTTGGTTTCAGAGACTAAAGTGATGTCAATGCCATGGCTGGCACGATTGCACCAATTTCAAAGGCAAGAGGCATTCATGTTCTGCGATCAGCTGTGCTCCAATTTGTCCATTTTTTTAGAGTGGTATGAGGGATGGCGTTACGTGTAATACAGGCCGCACCCATGGTTGTAGGAACCCCCAAAAATCTGGGGGGATAGCATTTTTACTCGCCGGGTATATTCTTATTCCGTAAACTAGGAGTTGTTTGTCCCATTGAACAGCGCTACGGAATTTGCAGTCGCTATATAAATGATTGAATAATAACATTAAAGGGTCACTACAGGGAAGGGGTTTTACTTACCCGAATACAGCGCCGGGATCCTCCTGATTAGAACCACCCCTACCCTTCCCATGAATATTAGAACCACCCCTACCCCTTCCATGCACAAAAGAATCCCACCTACCCCTTCCACGCATATTAACCCCTACCCCTTCCATGCATATTAGTACCCCCTAACCCCTTCCATGCATATTAGTACCCCCTAACCCCTTCCATGCATATTAGAACCCACCCTACCCCTTCCATTCATATTAGTACTCCCCTAACCCCTTCCAATAATTTTTCTACCTCCCCCCTCCTCCCATCCATATTAGTAGCCCCCCTAAACCCTTCCAGTTATTTTTCTACCTACCCCTCTCCCCCTATCCTTATTAGTAGCCCCCCTAACCCTTTCCAATTATTTTTCTGCCATGTTAACTAGCGCCACTGCTGGAGTGCCGCCGTGTTTACATTAAAAGGCCTGCAGGGACAGGCTATAGACACCAGAACCACTACATTAAGCTGCAGTGGTTTTGGGGACTATAGTGTTTCTTTAATGTGAGGTAAATTAGAGATTAGTGCCACGAATAATATGCTAGATTGCCTACTTACAACCAGATGAGGATGATGATGGGCTCTAGCTGCAGTCTGGCTCCACTGGTCTGGTGTAGAACAGGCTCTCTGGAGGCTGTTTGTAACTGTGGTCACTTTCTTTCTCCCCCTCCCTCCCTCGTCACTTTCTTTCTCCCCCTCCCTCCCTCTCGTCACTCTTTCTCCCCCTCCCTTGTCACGTTCTTTCTCCCCCTCCCTCCCTTGTCACTTTCCTTCTCCCCATCAGTCCCTTGTCACTCTCTTTCTCCCCCTCCCTCTCTTTCTCCCCCTCCCTCTCTTTCTCCCCCTCCCTCCCTTGTCACTCTCTTTCTCCCCCTCCCTCCCTTGTCACTCTTTCTCCCCCTCCCTTGTCACTCTCTTTTTTTCTCCCCCTCCCTCCCTTGTCACTATCTTTCCCCCCTCCCTCCCTCCCCACTCTCTTTTCTCCCCCCCCTACTCTCTTCCTCCCCCCTCCCCTACCTCTGTTGTAGCGTGACCGAGCCCTGTATGGTCCGCGGGTACAGGGAGCTTTTGTTTCCTGTACCCGGCCGGACTAAAAGGAAGTGCACACTCAGTGTGCACTTCCTGTTAGTCCGGCCGGGTACAGGAGACAGATGCTCCCTGTACCCGCGGACCATACAGGGCTCGGCCACGATACAGTGAGGGAGTGACAGGAGGGAGCGCTGAGCGCTTCCCTCCTGTCAGCCCCTCTCTTCATGCTGCGCCCGGGCGGTGCGCCCTCATGGACGCACCAGCCCGGCCAAAGCTGCAGCCGCCTGAGGCACTCTACAGAGCGCTCGGGCGGCTGCAGCATGAGGGGGGCCGGCGGAGTTGGGTTGGATTTTTCCATAACCTGTCCCCCCCGCATGGTTTGCTGGGGGGGGGGGGGGTGCGTCCCCCCCACCTCCCCCTGGTTCCTACGCCCATGGCCCCACCTCTTATAGCAGGTTATGTCCATGAAACCATATCATATATCACCTCCAATTGGAGTGTATCAATGTCAGAATTGAGCTTTCAATCTGTATTAGTTTATCAAAATGTGGAAGAAATTACATCGGAATGGTAAATTAAAAGACTAGTAAGTAGACTGAGTTCAAGAAAACCATAATGGAATATCAGGCAAACTGCCAGTGGAGACTCCTACTCCTAATGGGGTTTTGTTTATTTGATTCTTTACAATAATTCTACTTACCAATCCATAATACCTCATTATAGCACAGACTAACAGTGAGGTAAATAGTGTACTTTGTCCCGCCTTCTAAAGTGTCATATGTAATTACGGCAGTAAAATTTAAATAGAATGAAATCATAAAATTGATAGTTAATTGGGATTCATGATTTTTATACTCTATTTTAATTCAAGGGCATATATTCTCCTTAACATTAAGAATTATTTCATATATATATATATATATATATATATATATATATATATATATATATATATTTGGACACTGAAAGTATTACTACTCATTGAGCACAATTGGATGTGTTCAGATTAATCACGCATCCAAATTTCACTTCATACACCCTTGTATTTCCTTTTGATTTCATGATTTTATTGAAACCAACGGGCAGTGATGGTTTCTGTCCTCCGCAAGGATTCAGATATAGTTATTCTTATGGCTTATTATTATTGTAACCTAGATTCTGCTAATATAGCCTAGGTTTGCATGAGGCGAGTTAACCCACGGTCAGACATTCCCCAGGCATGTTCTCCATTATTCTAAGGTAACCTGTGGTTACAATTCATAGAACAAAAATTCTGCGGTCCTCTGACAAACCTATGGTGACTATATCCAATATTTATGTCATTCCCCTATATTTGGCTGTGTTAGTTCAAAGTGCTAGATATGTAGATATATCTACTTGTGTTTTGTGTTAAGTTGTTATTGCCTGAGACAATAGTCTACCAAGCAGTTGATTAATATTTTTCTGTATTTTTGGTAAGCTATAATATGTGGCTATAGTTGGTGATTTGGGATACAAGAAATGAAACTTCTTTTTTGAGATTATTCCATCTCCAGCACTCTTGAGAAGATGTTCTTCAGTTCTTGCAGATAGTTTGTCATTGGGTCTTGTTTGAAGACATGATATGTATATATTTTCTGCAATAAATTCAATGTCATCCTCATGTATTCATGGTTATCTATTATAATAATGATACCCCCTTGCCTGAGGGTTTGATTATAATATTTCTAGTATCTTGCAGAGATCCTCTCAGATTGAGTCAAGATATCCATCGAGTCCTGTTACCCATATCCTCATCCAAACTTTCAAAGAATCAGTAATCGACTTGTCAAGCTGGTCAATGTTTGAATATTCTTTAAAGTCTGGAGTGAATTTTCTCCTTGAATGAAGAACTGAATGCCCCACTATTGGTAGTAACTCATTGCTTTCAAATAACTCTACCAGAATGTCTACACAATTTAAAATATTTTGTCTTAAGACTCAGTTGCTTTGCTCACCAATATGTTTAACACAGTATATGCTAGGGATCTGGTAGGAATGGTATCATGGTCTCTTGGGGGCAGAGTGGGGTAATGCTGTCTAAAGGATCCATTGAATTTTCCATAATATAAGTGCATTTTAGTCAATGTGAAATGTGAGTTATGGACCTGAGGGACCTGAGGGAGGGTGAAGGGTGAGCAGCAACTCGTGTCCGGGACCGGTGTGCGTTCCAGCACTCGTTCTCACTGCCACTACTTCAGTAGTAGACAGTGGTAATAACACTCCCCAAGTAGATACAAGTCTGTAACACAGCAACGAACTCCTTACCTTATGCGTTTGCGACTCTATGGGGAACTTCATCAGAGGCACTGTATGTGTGTGTTGGGCATGCAGGATATGTGTGTAGTGAATGCCGTGGGAATGAATAGTGGTTGTGATCTGTGTGGGGGAAGTAAATAGAGCAGCTTTATATTTTATTATTTGTATTATATTATATTTTATTTTTATAATTGTATTAATATTTCATATGTTAGTTCCCTATTTCTTACCATTGGCTAGGGAGAGGGACACATAATTCCCTGGTGGTCTTGTAGTAAAAGGCTGCTGCTATAAATCCTTGTTGGTCCAGTGCTTCTAGTATTCAGTATTGGTGCTGCTGTAAAGACCAAAATATATACAAAATACATATTAAGGAACAGCGCACACATAAAAGAATACAGTTTTAAATTTTACAATGATAAAATCACCTATCTGTAACAAATAAACTTTGTTAAGATCATGTGGATTCGGTGCTTAGAGTGTCTATTTACTATCTTTCGGGGGTTTCCATATTTTCCGGATGTTTTCTCTTCTTCTACTTCTTATTTTCTTCCATGTAATATATATAAATATATTGTCTGTAGGTGTCTTCCGTTGGTCTTGTGTAAGTGTCTTTCTGCTGCCAAGCAGACAATATGGATATTTCTCAGAAGTACCTCAAAAGAGAAATTTGTTTCTCTTACAATTAATGGGAAACTGAGTCATACATTACTCTTATATAAATTATAGCACAAGGTTTTCTTTAGTTGAACACTATGTAAAATTTTTCTTTGTCTTAATCAAACAGTAAAACAATACCAAAAAAGTGACTTTCGTGTGATTTATTAACATCTAGTTTTAACAGTTCTACTATATAGTTTCCACAATTATAAATTATACTTTAATCACTTGTCCAAAACACCAAGGCAAATACTTTTACGGTCTTCAAAACATTGGTAAAGTAGAAGGTTTTTTTTAATCAACTATACGTCAAATAATGCATATATATTTGCAAATTATCTCAGTCGTCATCTGTTTCCATATTAAATGTTAGCAATATATGGTTTATTTAGTTTCCAACTTAAGAATCCTGGTGATTTAATGTAAGTACATAATGACAACATCTGCCACCCACATCCTGCGTTTCACGGAAATACACTTTGAATACAGTTAATACACTAAATGCCATTTGGACCAAATCGTTCGTTATTTGTACAACTATTAATCTTGGGGAGTAAAATTAGTAATGCTAACGTATTTGTATGAAAAATCTAATACAATTAAATTGCTCCAAAGATATGTTATCATGTGATTGCATATGACAAACAATTCAATAAAGACAAATTAATAAATTAAATTAAATAATAGTAACTAATACCATTAAAAAATATTCATATTTTGGGTTATCTCAGAATGAACTTGGGGAAAATTTTACTTTAATGAACACTCCAAGCACCAAAACCACTGTAGCCATCTTGAGAACAAACCTGGAGCCATCCCACAAGTAGTCAAACTGTTTTAATACTTTAAAAGGTATTTTGCAGGGCCACCAAGCCACATCTGGCCTTCTCCTGCAGGAGAAGCCATATACCACTGCAAAATAAAGCCTGGCTGATGCAGAGGCATGCTGATTGGATGAGAGTGCTCAGCTGAGACTTTCAGCCAATGAGCATGTCTCTTCTTAGTTCTGTACAGCTAACTGGGTTCTTCTGCTGCTCGACTGGACCAAGGTAAGTTGTCAAACCGTACTATAATGGTTTGACTACTTACCATGTAATGGCGTACTGCTGGCACCATAACCACTATAACAGGCTGTAATGGTTATGATCATTTGATTGTTCCTTTAAATTAAGCATGAATACCATTCATGTATATTCCTACTGAGGGGTCTCTTTGTTAGGTACACCTATTTACTTCCTAGTAGGACCCACTGTTAACTTCAGAAGAACCTGAATTCTTTATGACGTGGATTCAACCAAGTGCTGGATACATTAATCAGTAAGGTCTATCCATTTATGCTGAAAAGCTCCCAAAACAAAATAAAAAACAGAACTGATTTATGTTCTTAAAACCTGTGCTCCCACATTTGGATTCTATACATAAGTCAATGGCGTACATACCGCGGTCGCAGGGGTCACAGCTGCGACCGGGCCTGTCACTCCAGGGGGCCCGGCCACCCTGCGGACCCCCACGACCGGGTACCAGCTGCCACGTTAAGGTGTCCATCGGGTGGCCCATGCTGTTAGGGCCACCCGATGAAGACGGATTGTAAGGAGGCCCAGTCAGCACTGGGCGCTTTAACAGCGTGACCGGGCCCCCTGTGATGACATCACTGCTGGGAGGAAGTTACTCCCCGGTCCCTCCTCCCAGCATACAGAGAGCCCACACAGGAGGAGGGAGTCAGAGTGTTGGGGGGCGACTGTGAAGGGGGAGAGGGTCAGGGTAGAGGAGGCAGAGGAGGAGAGGGGGGCCCAAGGATCAGTTTCGCACCGGGGCCCCATGGATTGTGTGTACGCCACTGACATAAGTATAGGATTTAGAAGATTCACAAAGCACAGGTTTTAATAAAAATTCAGGACAGAATGTATCCATTGGGATGCCCCTTTTAAAATTATCGTTCACTTTCATTCTGTGGCGGTATACCCTCCAGAAGATGGGTTAATACCACCTAGGTCGTCCCTTCCAAGTTGTGAATAGCTCCAGAGTGATTATAGCCTCCTGCACAGGTTACCACGGACTCATTCAAGCACTAGTCGAGACTTAGTGAAGGGTGAAGAACTGGTTTATTTAAGGGGGTCTTCATTCAAAGTAACATAAGCCCCCCCCAGGCGTCGCTGTGTCTGGGAGATAATTGTGTCAAGTCTCGGATAAACTAATTATCTCCCAGACACAAAAAGCCCAACATACAAAAAAAAACGAAAATACATACAATGCAGTAAAGCACACCCACCTGCCATACATTCCCGGAAAGATCGTTCTGGAGCACCAAATTGTGCCTGAATCGGATCTGGCTAGCCCTAATTAGGTGGAAGTCCAAAGTTCAGTGGGACGATGCTAGCCACCGATCCGGCACAGAGTTCCAGTGAGATTGGTAGCTCGCGAATACAAGGAGCTCCCCCAATTTCTAGGTGTAATTCGATGCGTCTTGACCTCCTCTATAAAAACTGCAGTTAGCGCTCTGAACTATGGTCCTGGGACTGAGAGCGCTCTGTTCAAAGATTTAGCGGATCGCTGTGGTTATGTGATCCGATCAGGAGTTCCAGGGAAGTTTGTGTGGTAGCTCTCGGTCAATCTTACTGTACCTCAGCGTCTGGAAAAGTCTGATAGTATAACGCAAGCCCATCACACTTTCATGCAGGCAAATGATAATTTAAAGGGACACTATAGTCACTAGAACAACTACAGCATATTGTATATGTTCTGGTGAGTAGAATCATTCCCTTCAAGGCCTTTCTGCTCAATATGTCACATATATTTGATATTGAAGCTATTACCTCGTTTTTAGCTGTCAGGTCTATACGCCTGGTTCCCCAGAAGAACCGTGGAATAGGGCTCCAAGGTATCCCCTTGTTCGTACTCACTTGATCGGTTATTACTGTTACTGAAACTGCTTCTGCTTTCAAGTATGCACTCACCTAAAATTGTTCAAATTGTTCAAATTACCTTTATTCTATTGATTGATCGAAAGCTTTCATGATGCTTGCTGCATGTCAGATGATCAGAAGACAACAATGCTTATTTTCAGTGTTATTATCCGACCTGACTATGCGTATTTACACTGTTGTGGTGTATGTATGTGATTCTGTACCCACCTGATCTTCATAATAAAGAATTTACAAAAAAAAAAAGAATCATTCCCTTCAGACTTTTTGTAGTAAACACCGTCTTTGCAGAGATTCAATGCATCTTTATGAGGAGATGCTGATTGGCCAGGGCTGTGTTTGACTTGTGCTGGCTCTTCCCCTTATCTGCCTCATTGACAGTCTCTGCCAATCATATGGAGAAGCATTGTGATTGGCTCACAGAATCACTTCTAATGATGTCAGCTGTAAGCAGGCAGACCAGGGGCAGAAGCAGCTGCAGACTTGAACACAAGCAAGATTTTACTATATTTAGGGAGATAATGGGGAGTTAGGGGGCTAGATGGTGGTTTTAACACTATAGGGTTCGAAATACATGTTTATGTTCCTGACCCTATAGTGTTCCTTTAAAGTACTATTTGCCCAAACAGTTAAATAATCCTTGGTGGCATGAGGGCTATGTGGTGGCTGGCCAGAGCTTGCTAGCCAGCTTATAACTCCCGCCCTGCCTCCAACTATGGGCATTGGGTGGGGTACATAAAAAAAAAAAAAACAGGGGGTGGACAGATCACTGTCAACCCCCCTGTCACAACCCGTGATCACATAGGATTTTTATTTATGGTTATTATTATATTTTTAAAAACATTTTTTATGTGGTGGCTGGCTAGCAAGCACTGGAGGTGGTTATTTAACTATTTACCCACTGGCTGCTAGATTTCAGACATCTTGCAGTATTCGGTCCAGCTGAAATCCAGACTATGTTCAGGCCTGTCTGAATTACTAAATCTGGACATTGTTAAATAGAATGAAGAATGTACGGATTTTGCAGTCCAAAAGGTTCCACCCGTAACCGACTGGTTTTGCCCCATTCGGACTTAAGTGAATAACCCTGAGTGTATGCAACTCACCCAGCCATGGGCAGACTGTGTAGCTTGTGTTAGGATGTTGTGTGTACTGACACCAGACACAAACTTTAAGCAAAATTGGTATTGCTAGCAAAGAAGACATTTTAACAGCTGGCTGACTGATAACTGAGGCAAGTGGCACTGCACAAAGAAAAATAATAATTTCAAAAGTAAACATTTTTAAAAAGAAAGGCTGCACGTCTTTCTACCATAACCAGTTAGTGAGATGAAGTGTTTATGGTGCTTTTAGTGACCCTTTAATGTTAGAACTACCCTTTACCCAAGCACAAATCTTAGCCATAACCGTAAAGATTATGTGACAAACGGTGAAGCGTTTATTAAAGAAAGATATATGTATTTTTTTTCCTTAAAGCGCGTCTTTTTATTTTATTGTGCATTGTGGTTGGTGTGAGCAATCTTTATGCAGTGTGTGTTAAGGCTGAATGAATTGATGAATATGTGTGTATTAAAACTCTGCTGGGAGAGTAGCTTAAAATCCAACCAATATATCTTGATTCATAGCATGCTCTTTACATAATTTAGAAATGCAATTTGTATTATTAGCATTATTTGTTCTGCTCGTATGCCATAAACCTAAATAAATGACTATAATCAGCCACAATCTAAAAATATGATAATATTCCCATTTCATTCAGTGCGTGCGCATTGACATACTGCCCATAGAATTGCAGTGCAGAGACTGTAGGTTGTAGCTGTTATCCCTGTACTCACTGTCCACCCATGCCCTCATTCACAGGTAATTACCCCTGTTGTTATCTTTCTTTCCCATTCATGCGGTCTCAAAAATATCTTTAATTGAATTGCTGTAATTTGTGCTCTCCTTTAATGCAGTGACTTGCTGAGTGGAAATGATCCAGAATGTGACGTCTGAGTCCTTTGCATTGCCCCCCTGGGAGGGAGTGAAGTTCTATTTTCCCTGGTGCTGGCCATAAATACAGGAGCCCCTGGCTAGCTCACATAACACCCTTTGGAGATCTGTCAGTCATACAATGCAGTGAGAGCCTTGCTCTTTCTTTCTTGGACCATCCTCAGTTCATTCACTTCCCCTGCATGCCATCTGGGAACACCTGTTGTATTCTAGAGCAAGAGAAACAACAGAAGATAGAAAACTCTACAAAACAAATCAAGGTAGTCAATTCACTCATCCTTCACTTTTTTTCCCTCCCTCCCTCCCTCTTTTTCTCTCTGATTCGTTCTTTGTTGTTTTTTTTTTTAGAATGTTTCCATTTATTTTGTCTCTATACAGTTTTATGTTTGTCTCCTATTTTATTAAATAATACTCATTCTCCCCCTCCCCAAGACTATCTTTAATATTATTTCAGCAGCATTTGCTTAGCAGTATCACTAAATGCAGGTAATATGAAAAGAGTGTTTGTAACAATTTTAGGCAGCATATTACATGTGCACGGTGTAATTCCCATGGCCTTGGGGATTAGGTGTAATTATTGGTATTATTCTTAATATTATAACAGCATAATTAACAGAAATCTTAACGTAAGGTGTACATGTGATTCAAAAATACCTTTTTGCCTTTGAAATGGATTTTCTATTCTGCTCCTATTCACACTTCAAGCAGTAGGAATGATGTCAGCCTTTCCTGTTCACAGATAACATATACAGGGTTATTCATTATACCATTTGGCTATTTTGATCTCCAATTTTAAATTCACTTTGAATAAACCTGATAATGTTTTTGTTGAAACTTATTTTAAAAAAATGTAGGAGAAACTCAGTTAAACAGAGTTTAAAATTAATACACTTGGCTATTTCTTTGGTAAAAAAATGCTTAGTGCACCCAATATTTAACATCTTTGTGCTAATCCCTCGAGTTTGACTTATATCTAACCATATATAATGCCTGACTTATATAACTATTCATATCAATAGGGAACTTAACTTTGGGGAAAGTTGCCACATTCAAGTTAACCCCCAAGTTGAGGTTCTTGACTAATCTGAGAATGCCCATTTTACGACGGATCCAGCAGGCTAATTGCTGCTGGGTAATCCAGCTGAATTTAACACATAAACTACCACAAATTGGTCTCAAGAATTATTTTGTGACGATTCTCAGATTTGTACCAAGAATTATTATAATACTGCTCTTTACTTACCAAACACTAGATTGTAATGAAGCAAAATTCAAATTGCACATTTTGGCCAACACACTGAGATGGAAAAAACATTTAGGTATTTAGCTACAGTCACAGTTTGGCTATTTGAGCCTAAACTAAACGAGAGTTAATAACAAAGTTTATTTACTAAACACGGGATTTTGGTGAGAACAGGAATGCTGTGGATGTATCCAAATTGTTCATAATTATGGAACAAATGTGACCAATGCCTCTCCTTATAAGAAATTAATTATAATTGCTTTAGTTTTATTTTAATATTTAATGAATTTGTTTCTTTAATAACCTATGACCGCTTGTTGCTTCAACTTATTGGCATAACAAAAATTTAAGGTTTTGGCTGCAGTTTTTGACACAGACGTCAGAAAGCAGTGATAGCATACCATGGTTCATGTTTTAGAATTTTTAGTACAAAATAACTTTTGATTTCTGTCTAATCTGTGTTTATGGTTTAAATTACAATATATGTTTGAAAAATATTTTATTACTGTATAAATATTAACCAAAGTCATACAATCACTAGTTATTTTAGCAGAGTATAAATATATTTGAATAGTTATAGATTGAAGGCCATGAGGTTTCAATATATTGAGTCACCTGCATTTTCAGTAATTATTATTATTATTGGTATTTATATAGTGCCAACAATATTATAAAATGGGAAAATTTAACAATAATATTTTACAATATTATAAAATTGGGAAATTTAACAATAAATGAGGTAATTACAACATGTTACAGGAGCAATAGATTGGAGGACCCTGCTCAAATGAGCTTACAGTCAAGAGGTGGGGTATACAAATACAACAGAACATCAAAGGAACAGCAAGCAAACAAGGTAGGAAAGTAGCAGAACTGGAGGTGAAAGTGGAGTGTGACCTTTTAGAAGAGAGTAAGAGACAGATTTGTGACATAGAAGTTACTCTGGGATGCCATATGCTTTTCTGAAGAGATGAGTTTTGAGGGACTTCTGAAATGATTGAAGACAAGGTTAGAGTCTGATGGGGGTATGCAGGCTGTTCCACAGGAAGGGAGCACGCCGTAAGAAGAAGTCCTGAGAGACCAAGAAGAGGACAAATCAATGAATAAATAGCTAAAGTTGTTTAGAGCTTTATAGGTAAGGGTTAGTATTTTGAATTGACTCCTGTGGGTTACAGGAAGCCAATTTAAGGATCAGCAGAGGTGTGAGAGGAACTAAAAAGGAGAGAAAGATCAGCCTGGCAGCAGCATTCATCACAGACTGTAGCGAGGCAATACGGCTTCTGGGGAGGCCAATTAGTAGGGAATTACAGTAATCAATGCAAGAAAATACTAGAGCATGCGCAAGCTCCTCGGCAGCATTTTGTGTAAGAAAGAGGCAGATGTAGGCAATGTTTTTGAGGTAGAATCAATAGGTGGAATCAATAGGCACAAAGGTGAGGACAGAATCAAAGTAACACCAAGTCTCATAAAACCCTCTTGTTTCAACAAAATCATTAGTACAAAGAAAAAAATATCTATCACAATATACTGCAACACTATTATAGAAAGAAAGTTGGCAAACTACACCTCTGCCAACAGACGCCTCCTACACCCATCAGTAATAGCTACCATCATGGTATATTTCTTCCTTTTTGTTTTTTTTTACTTCCTGTAGTTCAGTTTTTGTTACGTTATATTCTACATATCCATATTCTCACTCTTGGTAATAAAGGCCATAGAGCCACGAATTGATTCATCCACCAGCTGGAAGCACCCACAGACAAAAACCCTGAACAAACGGGCCACAGTGTTAACGCCTATACAATGTATTGATCAAATGTATAACCATGGAAAAGTCTATTGCAATCAGAATTTGCATACCTGTTGACTAACCTGTGCAATGATTCCTTTCTGTAACGATTAACGCTATGCCAAAAATACCAAACCAATAAACACAGAATGTAAAAAAAAAAAAGTAAGACGGCAAGCTTGCACAGATGGGCTGATGCAGGTCATCAACTTGCAGGGAGAAGAGGATCAGCATTACGAGGAGGAAAATTAACTAGCTCCGTTTAAAGAGATTGAGTTTCAGAAAGTGGGAGGAATAATAGATGGTTTTAGAATATTTTAAAGACTTCTTTTAGGTATAGAGTTTTCTTAAGTCAAGTATGTGTGTTTATCATATAAATAGCGTGTTCACTCTAGAACCTAAGCAAAAAAGAAAAAAAAAGTTACCTAATTACTATCCAAAATCCCTTTGCACATTTAAATAACAGGAGCTTCAATGGCTATTAAAGTGAAAGCTCACGTGCCCATCAAGGCAAAATCTCTTAGGTGAGTCCTACATTAACAATTCACCTTGTTGCTTTCAACTAAAAGTAAATGAGATTACATACTTATTAACCTTTAGTAGGGTACACATGGGGTGGGCGGCATCACTGTAACATCGCTGTGCAATACAGGATCTAGGTAGATCTGGGTTCTAATTTAATTAAATGACGTGTTCACACTAACAATTTAATAATACTAATAATAGGGCATTTTAGGATTTTAGATTTAAGTTATAAACACTTATATGATCCATTTTATTTCTGTTTTCTCCAGTTATATAGTTAATTTATCTTGTTTTGTCTTATTTTTGGTTGCAGTAAAAACATATTCACATTTATAATATTTCAATATTTTCTAAATTTAACTGTATTTCCAGATGCACAAGTGTACAAGTCTCCTGCTGGTGTCTGTAATCCTGTGTGCCACCATATCACACACCTTTGGACATGTTTTAACAGTAAGTATTTACTATAAATATCAATCTATGTATGTCCACCCTGTGGTGCCCACATACATACTTTCTTTTAACAGTTGTTTTGGTCTACCATTAGTTTAATGCTTTTTTATTGCAACTAAAATATTTTCTTTAGTACCATATGACTTTGCTGGATGCTGTGGAAGTTCTTTGCTCAATTACCTTTTGTCATTTCTAGTCTAGTGTTTTTTTTTCCTTTTATGTGCCATGTTTTGCAAACGTTTTTCAGTTCATAATGCCAAAAGGGGTAATACAAATACTACCTAAAAATACAACCCAATAAAGGTCTGAAATAATTTGCAGAGCAACAATACTCCACTTCATGACCAACCCAAGATCTTTCCAGGTTCTAGAACTTACAATTCTAATTCCAAAGGAGATCATAAAAACACTGCCTAAAAATAGAACCCAGTAGACATCTGAAGTACTTTGTGGATCAACTATACTCCACTTCATGACGAACCCAAGATCTGTCCAGGTTGTAGAACTTACAATTCTAATTCCAAAGGAGGTCATACAAATACTGCCTTAAAATACAACCCAGTAGTGGTCGGAGCTACTTTACAGACCTAGAATACTCCACTGTGTGACCAACCCATGGTCTTTCCAGGTTCTAAAACTTACAATTCAGTTCACCCTAAGCAGTCACCACATCCCAAGGCTGTCTACATAAGGCTGTCACCTATTCTGATAAATCACCTGTTCACTAAAATCAGTTGCACATGGCAGTGAAAATGTATAACGGGAAAATAAAAGTATACTTTTAAATATATTTATCTTGGTTATTCAATGCAGTGATCTGAAGTCACATAGTTCCAGTGTCCTGACCTGAATGATTTACAGCTAAAAAATATCTACTAGTAGGATTCAGCTTCCTGCAGACCAATAGTAAAAAAGCCCTGTAGCCGGTCACCCTGATTTTAGTTGGAAGGTGATGGGGTGGGGCATATGCAAATTTTAGCAACAACTGTCGACTCTTTCACACTATATCAAGAAACAATAATTACCAGCCTGTTAGAGTTAAAAGTACTATAATGTTCAGATCAAGATGGAGTTGGCTAATTTTGCCAAGCTGACTTGACTTGTATTGGTGTGTTATACCACAATTGGCTATTTTTGAATAGTGCCTTGTTCCATCTTTATCAAGCTGCTAGCCACTCTATAAACTGTTAATTGCCTAGTAACTTTTCACTTATGTCAACATAACTTTTGACTTGTGGGATCTCTAGTAGTTTATACTTTATGGTTTTCCTTTAGCAGAGACGTTGATTTATCAAAGCAAAAATAGATGTTATTCCTGGGGCGAATAGCTGGTTAAGTAGCAATTGCCATGGAAACCAATAGATTATCTCGTAGCATTTGGCATTTTGAACCCAAAATAGCAATGATCTTGCCTTGATGAATCTCCCTCCAAATATGATGTGAAAATTAAATGTGAAATCTATAAAAATGTTTTAATTATTAAATTGCTAAATTATACACAAAAATCCATTAAATAGCTGTTGAGTTTTATTATTTTTGTCAAAGAGCAAAACATTTTAAAACTCATTCAGGATCGGGCTTCGTGTTTATCTTGTTTGTTTCTTGTGAATTTTACATTCCGAAGAGTTTATTAGCTATCAGTATGTGAAAGCCAGCAAGGCTTCATAGAGATAAAGTGAATCACATTACACAATTATACGTAATGTTGTTATAGTATAATAATCATTAATCATAATGTTTCTGCTTTATATCTGGTGTAAATCAGGTGCAAAATATAGCTGAACTAAATCGGATTCATCTGTCTTTATGCATTTTTTGTCCTCATTTTGTAGCTGGATAATTTAATAACTTGAGGTGTACAGTTATTTTCACAAATCAAATCAGCTGCGTATTTTTAAATGCACTCAAATCATTTTGCAACATTACACAAAATGACAAATCTCATTGTTTCTTTTTTACTTAAATAATTCAAGATGTTATCAGCAGATTCATTTATCATCAACTAAACAAAATTATTGCAAATTCTATGGACAATGATGAGGTCTTAATGACCCCATCATAATTTACACCCTGAGATCCTGTATCTGGTGCTCTAGTGTGAGTAAGTAGGGAAATATTCTTACCATTACTCCTTTCAAAGATGACCTGTAGAAATTGACACGAGTACCAGACATGATGCCCTCCATTCTTTAAACAGAACATGTGGAAGATGAAAATAAAATACTGAACGCCTCAGGACCAGATTTCCCTATAAGGTCACCGAGGCCATGGCATAGGGGCGGCAGGCACAAGAGGGGTGGCAGGATCTTAGCTTGTTATGTATATTTCTTGCATCACTAACAGACAATAAGCAATTGGGTGGTCAGAACTAATACACAGTATTTCAGTAGGCTTAATGTGTCTGCTCCATTTTATATAGAGCCAAGGCCTGTCAAACATGTTGCATGCGTACATCTTCACAGCAAATAATAGCAGGGGAGGGCAAGAAAATTTATACCTGGGGCCAAATATAAACAAATGGCCTTTTGTGTATTAACCCCTTAAGACCGCAGCCAAATGTACAAGTTGTGAACAGAACAAAACGTAAACAAAACCTGGCATTTGCGCTATATGTCTGTCCAACCGTAATTCACCTCTTTCATATTAACCCCTTAAGGACCAAACTTCTGGAATAAAAGGGAATCATGGCATGTCACACATGTCATGTGTCCTTAAGGGGTTAAACCCCCCCCTTATTATATATCATTTTATTCAGGGGAAACGGGGCTTTCATTTAACATCAAATATTTAGGTATAAAACACAATTTAATATGAATAAAATATTGAAAAATAGGAAAAAATAAGAATTTAAAAAAAATGTTTAGTTCTACGTGAAATTCTAACTGTGACTGTCATAATACTGTTTGCTTATACTGCAATAAAATACACATATTTGTATTCAGCGATGTCTCACGTGTAAAACAGTAACCCCTATATATAGGTTTTATGGTGTTTAGGAAAGTTACAGGGTCAAATATAGCATGTTACACTTTTCATTTTTTTCACATTGAAATTCGCCAGATGGGTTACGTTGCCTTTGAGACTGTATGGTAGCCCAGGAATGAGAATTACCCCCATGATGGCATACCATTTGCAATAGTAGACAACCCAAGGTATTGCAAATGGGGTATGTCCAGTCTTTTTTAGTAGCCACTTGGTCACAAACACTAGCCAAAGTTAACGTTAATATTTGTTTGTGTGTGAAAAATGCAAAGAACTAATTTGAACGCCAATTTTGGCCAGTGTTTGTGACTAAGTGGCTACTAAAAAAGACTGAACATACACCATTTGCAATACCTTGGGTTGTCTACGTTTGCAAATGGTATGCCATCATGGGGGTAATTCTTATTCCTGGGCTACCATACGGTCTCAAAGGTAACATAACCAATCTGGCGAATTTCATTGTGAAAAAACTGAAACGCAAGCCTTATATTTGACTATGTAACTTTTGAAAACACCATAAAACCTGTACATGAGGGGTACTGTTATACTCAGGAGACTTTGCTGAACACAAATATTTGTGTTTCAAAACAGTAAAAAGTATTCGAGCAATAAGATCGTCAGTGTAAGTGACGTTTATGTGTGAAAAATGCATAAAACGTCACTTTTACTGACGATATCATCGTTGTAATACATTTTACGGTTTTGAAAAACAAATATTTGTGTTCAGCGATGTCTACCGAGTAAAACAGTACCACCCATGTACAGGTTTTATGGTGTTATGGAAAGTTATAGGGTTAAATATAGTGCTAGAAAATTAAATTCCCTATACTTTCGGCCTGGGTTGTCAGGCAGGTCCCGCAAATTGTAATTAATAAAAGGACCTAATTATGTTAAATTATTATATACATATATATGTAAAATTATTTTTATATATATATATATATATATATATAATTTTTTTAAATTATTTTTATTTATATATAGGTATACATATAGTGATATTTACATATATACTTATGTATATAGATATATATATTTCTTTCTACGTGTATTTTGATATCTATATATATATATTATCAAAATACAGTTAGAGAATTACACACATATATATATATATATATATATTTTAATTATTTATTTTTATTATTTTTTTATTATATATATATATATATATATATATATATATATATATATATGAAACATGGGGGATGGTTGCACTCACCTGAACATGCTTAACCCCTTCAGGACCGCTGACGGTTCAGGACCGTCAGCGGTAAAACGTGCGTTTGGACCGCTGACGGTCCTGAACCGTCATAACGATCTGGGGCTACTTACCTGATTGCCGTCGGTCCCACGGCGGCGATCAGCAGTCCCCCCTCGGCAGATCAGGACCCCACGGCCATGTGATCACTCGATCACATGACCGTAATAGGTGTCCATGTGTCTGCCTGCAAGTGAAAAATCAAAAAAATAAAGTGAAAAAAAACAATCAGTGTAAAAAAAAAATATGTATATATATATATATGATATATATACATGTATTATATCTATATATACCTATATATAATATATGTATATATATCATATATATAATGTCATACTAAGTGTATTTTTATATTTATATATACGTATATTAATATAAAAATAAACTTATATTTAAATTACACACGAATATATACAATATATATATAATAACTATATATATGGTATATATATATTATTATAAAATACAAATAATATGTTAATAAAAATAAATAACAAAAAATAACATTAATTTTTAATAATTAAAAAAAATTATATATATACAATTTTATTCTAACAGTATTTTGATATTGATATATATATATTTATATCAAAATACACTTAGAATGTAATGATATATATATCTATGTATAAATAAATAAATAAAAATAATACGAAATATACATATGTCCACATACATAATTACATAAATAATTTCATAAATATACACGTAGACGTCAAATATATAAATATGTATATATATTAAAGTTCTACATGCGTATTTATGTAATATTTTTACCAAATTAAGTAATTTTAATGATTGCAATTTGAGGGACCTGCCAGCCAACCCAGGCCAAAAGTCCAGATAATTTAATTTGCTAGCACTGTGTTTAACCCTGTAACTTTCTATGACACCCTAAATCCTGTACATGGGGGTACTGTTTTACTGGGGAGACTTCGCTGAACACAAATATTAGTGTTTCAAAACAGTAAAACATATCACAGCGATGATATTGTCAGTGAAAGTGAAGTTTTTTGCATTAATCACACACAAACAGCTCTTTCACTGAGGATATTATTGCTGTGATATATTTTACTGTTCTGATACACTAATATTTGTGTTCAGCGAAGTCTCCTGAGTATAACAGTACCCCACATGTAGAGGTTTTATAGTGTTTGTGAAAGGGTCAAATATAAGGCTTGATTTTACTTTTTTTTTTTTATTGAAATTTGTCAGATTGGTTAGGTTGCCTTTGAGAGCGTATGGTAGCCAAGGAATGGGAATTAGCCCCATGATGGCATACCATTTGCAAAAGAAGACAACCCAAGGTATTGCAAATGGGGTATGTTCAGCCTTTTTTAGTAGCCACTTAGTCACAAACACCGGCCAAAGTTAGCGTTTTTTGCATTTTTAACACACAAACAAATATAAATGCTAACTTTGGCCAGTGTTTGTGACTAGGTGGCTACTAAAAAAGACTGGACATACCCCATTTTGAATACCCTGGGTTGTCTACTTTAAAAAATATGTACATGTTAGGTGTGTTTCGGGGATTTATGACAGATAACGGTGTTACAATGTCACTATTGATACATTTAAAATATATATATATTGAAACAGCAATTTCCTACTTGTATTTATAGGCCTATAACTTGCAAAAAAAAAGCAATAAAGCATGTAAACACTGGGTGTTTTTAAACTCGGGACAAAATTTTGAATCTATTTAGCAGTTTTTTTCATTAGCTTTTGTAGATAAGTAAAATATTTTTCAAGTAAAAGTCCAAAAACATGTTTTTTTTAAAATTTTTCACCATATTTTATTACCAAACTGCTCTGGTCCTTAACGTACAAACATCGCAAAAACAGGCCGGTCCTTAAGGGGTTAAATGGGGTGCTGCTTGTGTATTGTTTATTATATATATATATATATATATATATATATATATATATATATATATACTTAGATCATATATATGTATATATATATATATAATACAAACTGCAAATATCCCGCACTCAATGTACCGGTCTTGTGCTTGCCTCGGTGCTGCCTCAGCCTTCAATATATACAGATGAAAAGAGTGCACTCGAAAGGTCTTCTTAAAGATATAAACAATTTATTGTGCCAAACTTCAAAGACATACAGGTCGACGTTTCAGTCCTCGTGGGACTTTTTTCAAGACAATGAAAGGCGGAAAAAAAGTGATTTAAATATACCTTGCAGGTGATTTGATTGGAGAGTAGGTTATATGAAAGAGAGGCTGTGCAAACGTGAAAAGTGATTACTCAACTTTGAAATAGGGATTAACCCCTTAAGTGCCTAATAGAAAGGCCTGAAAGTGAGTGTGGTTACGGCCAAATATCTAATAATCTGCACTCGCAGACATATTAAAATTCAAGAATAAGAAATATCGAAGCCACCTTAAATTGACAAAATATTTAAGACTCTATTTGAATATTTAAACCTCTATTTGAATATTTAAACAAATTTGTTAAACGAAGTTAAACAATGCCTTACGGTTGCTACATTTTTAAACAATAACATAAGGTGGCTACGTTTTTAAATTGGAATTCCAAGTGCCAAGTGGTTGCAGACCTAATTATAGATACATTGTGGAAAAACTTCAAAGTATATTTGAATAACCCTAGGGATACTATGTATATACTTAATTGTATTACAAATTAACGGCCATACAGTCTATGGAGTATAACAGGAGCATCCATAAGCTAACATACCTAGCTAAATAAAAATTAATGTATGATTGATTTAACAAAAAGTCTCATGAATTAATCACCAATAATGGTTTTTCTGTGACCTTTAGTACAGATATATATCAATTACTATTATTTACGAAACTGTGGCCTCTTTATCTTTTCGGGATAAAGCAGCTGAGTGGGTTGATCTCATTAAGTCCCCCCGGGGACAAAGTTCCTAATGTGAAGATCCAAAAGGCTTCTCTTTGAAGAAGTAGGACATCTCTGTCACCCCCCCTGTTCGGGGCCGGAACATGTTCAATGCCCATAAATTTCAATGTGGGCAGTGTATGCCCTATTTCCAGAAAATGTTTGGCTATGGGGGTGGTTGCTATGCCGCTGGATAACGCAGTCCTGATGGTAGATCTGTGTCCCCTCATGCGCTCCCTGAGGTCATTGGACGTTTTGCCGATGTACATGAGTCCACATGGGCAGGTGATGCGATAGACTACGTGTGTAGTGGTGCACGTAATCCTTTGCCGTATCCTGTATTCTTTACCTGAGCGAGGGTGGTAAAACGCTTTGCCCGGGGTCATACTATTGCAAGCCATGCACTTCAAACAACGATAACAGCCTGGATTTTGAACAGACTGATGCGCCATAGATGTATCTGTATGAACCAGATAATCTCTCAGGTTCCTGTTTCTCCTATAACTAATCATAGGGGTATTCTGGAATATCGTCGGTAGTGTCTTGTCTTTTTTAAGAACCTCCCAGTTGTGTCTTATTTTCTGGGACATCTCGCCTGATAGTGAATGGAACGTTTGGGGGAAGATCATTCTATTTTGGTTGCTTTTAATTTTAGGGCCATCAGTGTAGTTTTTGAGTGCTTTTGAATATGCACACTCCAGCATCTGTCTTGGATATCCACGTTGTGAAATTTTTTCAAACATTTCTTGTACCTGGTTTGCTGCTTTTATAGAATCAGAGTTGTTCCTCCGTATTCTCATAAATTGAGATACCGGTAAAGATTTTATGAGGTTGGGTGGATGGTGACTACTGGCGTGTAGTAACGTATTGCGGTCAGTTTCCTTTGCAAATAAAGTATACCCCAGTTTGTTATTTTCTATAAAGATACGAAGATCCAGAAAGTCGATTTGTTTGTTGTTAATTTGATGGGTAAGTCTTACTGGTGAATCCAATTGATTCAGTGACCATATCATGTCATGTAGACTTTGTTCCTCACCCGTCCATATGATGAACACGTCATCGATATATCTCAGGTATTTCAGAATATGATGTCCATATTTTTGGAGAATGTGTACCTGTTCATATGTATGCATGTATGCATTAGCATACATGGGTGCCATGGGGGCACCCATCGATGTCCCGGATATTTGTATGTAGAATGCTTTTTCAAATCGAAAATAATTGAGTGTAAGACATAATTCCAATAATTCAAGTATATATTCAATCGGGGGCTCTATACGTTCTTGGTACTGTGTTAGTACTTGGCGCATCGCCTGGATTCCCTCCTCGTGGGGAATTATGGTGTATAAACTGCTTACGTCGATGGCTGCTAAGTAAACTCCTTGTGGGGGGAGTTCTATAGAGTTTAAGGCTGCTATGACTTGCGCCGAGTCTTTGACATAGGTAGGTAATGACATTACCGGTTTTTTAAATTTTGTGTCTAACCATTTCCCTATGGGTTCTAGCAATCCCCCGATCGCCGATACTATCGGTCGTCCTGGTGGGCGCTCCAGGTTTTTGTGAACCTTAGGCACTGTGTATATGATCGGGCACCGAGGGTGGGTTTCAAATAAGTACTCATATTCCGTAGTGGTGAGGAAACCTGCTTCTAAGCCCCTTTGCAGTGTCTGTTGAACAACTTTACTGAATTCATAGGTGGGATCTATTTGTGTGTATTCATAGACTCTGGTATCCTTTAGTTGTTTAAGGATTTCCTCCTTATAGTCGTCATATTGTTGGACGACTATAGCGCCCCCCTTGTCCGCTGGACGTATGGTAATGGACATATCTTTAGCCAGGCTGTTTAAGGCTTCTCTTTCCTCTTTAGATAAATTCGGGCGTCTTTGGTTCCGGGTAGTTGTAACCTTCATTGTATCAAATTTTAACATTTGTGAAAATGTTTTTAATGTAGGGTTTAAGTTGGAGGGGTCAAAGGTACTTCTCATTTTAAACTTTTCGCTGTTCTCCTCAATTTGATGTTGTTGATTAGAATTTTTAAAGAAATCTGCTAAACGGAGTTTTCTGTTAAATTGAAATTGCTCAATTTCCCATTGGAATTTGTTAATATTGGCAGTCGGAACAAATGAAAGTCCTTTATTTAGAAGCATAATTTCTGTAGTGGTGAGGTTTCTAGTGGATAGATTAATGATAGGGTTAACTAGCGTCTCCTTGGCGGTCGTCCCCTGTGTCCAGTGCCTTTTCCCTTTCTGTCCCCTCCTGGTATAGTTTTGATGTTTGGGGGGCGCTCTGTGCCTTGGTGGTTCCCACTTGTTGTTTCTCTCACCAGGCCAAGTCCCGGTTCTAAAAAAGACGTATTATATGATGCTGTGGTATTAGAGTAAGCTCCCTCTCTTTGCGAATCCTTATAGTCAGAGTCAGATGCCGACTCTCCAGAGGTAAAGTCGACAGTAGATGCAATGGGTTTTCTAATTCTAGGCTTGTAGGTTCTATATGCGGGTCTGGTGTTATCTCCTGATAGCCACCTGTATACTCTATGCTCTGAGTAATCTGCTTGTACTTTGGTAAGTTTTTCTCTTTTAAACCTGACCAAGTCGTTTTTATATTGTTTCAGGTCTTCTGTTAGTTTCTGAATCAATGTGTCACAGTTGGGTGCTGTAATAGTAGTTGTATGCAATACTTCATAATTTGAGATTTTAAATTTAGTGATTTTTAGTTCACGACCTACCTCCTCGATCACCACCAGCATCAGGTCCAGGGAACACTTGTTTAGTATACCAATCCACTTCCGACACACTTCAGGGTTGTTTCTTCCAATCAATTGGATTCACCAGTAAGACTTACCCATCAAATTAACAACAAACAAATCGACTTTCTGGATCTTCGTATCTTTATAGAAAATAACAAACTGGGGTATACTTTATTTGCAAAGGAAACTGACCGCAATACGTTACTACACGCCAGTAGTCACCATCCACCCAACCTCATAAAATCTTTACCGGTATCTCAATTTATGAGAATACTGAGGAACAACTCTGATTCTATAAAAGCAGCAAACCAGGTACAAGAAATGTTTGAAAAAATTTCACAACGTGGATATCCAAGACAGATGCTGGAGTGTGCATATTCAAAAGCACTCAAAAACTACACTGATGGCCCTAAAATTAAAAGCAACCAAAATAGAATGATCTTCCCCCAAACGTTCCATTCACTATCAGGCGAGATGTCCCAGAAAATAAGACACAACTGGGAGGTTCTTAAAAAAGACAAGACACTACCGACGATATTCCAGAATACCCCTATGATTAGTTATAGGAGAAACAGGAACCTGAGAGATTATCTGGTTCATACAGATACATCTATGGCGCATCAGTCTGTTCAAAATCCAGGCTGTTATCGTTGTTTGAAGTGCATGGCTTGCAATAGTATGACCCCGGGCAAAGCGTTTTACCACCCTCGCTCAGGTAAAGAATACAGGATACGGCAAAGGATTACGTGCACCACTACACACGTAGTCTATCGCATCACCTGCCCATGTGGACTCATGTACATCGGCAAAACGTCCAATGACCTCAGGGAGCGCATGAGGGGACACAGATCTACCATCAGGACTGCGTTATCCAGCGGCATAGCAACCACCCCCATAGCCAAACATTTTCTGGAAATAGGGCATACACTGCCCACATTGAAATTTATGGGCATTGAACATGTTCCGGCCCCGAACAGGGGGGGTGACAGAGATGTCCTACTTCTTCAAAGAGAAGCCTTTTGGATCTTCACATTAGGAACTTTGTCCCCGGGGGGACTTAATGAGATCAACCCACTCAGCTGCTTTATCCCGAAAAGATAAAGAGGCCACAGTTTCGTAAATAATAGTAATTGATATATATCTGTACTAAAGGTCACAGAAAAACCATTATTGGTGATTAATTCATGAGACTTTTTGTTAAATCAATCATACATTAATTTTTATTTAGCTAGGTATGTTAGCTTATGGATGCTCCTGTTATACTCCATAGACTGTATGGCCGTTAATTTGTAATACAATTAAGTATATACATAGTATCCCTAGGGTTATTCAAATATACTTTGAAGTTTTTCCACAATGTATCTATAATTAGGTCTGCAACCACTTGGCACTTGGAATTCCAATTTAAAAACGTTAACCTTATCTTAATAACCTTATGTTATTGTTTAAAAATGTAGCAACCGTAAGGCATTGTTTAACTTCGTTTAACAAATTTGTTTAAATATTCAAATAGAGGTTTAAATATTCAAATAGAGTCTTAAATATTTTGTCAATTTAAGGTGGCTTCGATATTTCTTATTCTTGAATTTTAATATGTTTAAATTGTTTAGATTATTAGATATTTGGCCGTAACCACACTCACTTTCAGGCCTTTCTATTAGGCACTTAAGGGGTTAATCCCTATTTCAAAGTTGAGTAATCACTTTTCACGTTTGCACAGCCTCTCTTTCATATAACCTACTCTCCAATCAAATCACCTGCAAGGTATATTTAAATCACTTTTTTTCCACCTTTCATTGTCTTGAAAAAAGTCCCACGAGGACTGAAACGTCGACCTGTATGTCTTTGAAGTTTGGCACAATAAATTGTTTATATCTTTAAGAAGACCTTTCGAGTGCACTCTTTTCATCTGTATATATATATATAATATATATGATCTAAGTATATTTTATTTGTAACTGTAATTTTTTTTTTTTTAACTAATATTTTATTTTTATTACAGGAGAGGGGGCAGAGACAGTGTCAGCCAGTGATTTCACATCACTGGCTGACACACAGCATCAGTGATCACAGTGACTGCCTGTCACTGTGATCACCTCCTGCAGATTGGGTAATTGACCACAGGGGGGAGTGCCTGGGTGGTACAAGCACTACCCCCTACCAATCTGCAGGGGGATCATTGCGCTTGTTACATGTATCAGCCATTAGGCTGACACATGTAACACTGATCGCAGTGACAGGCTGTCACTGCGATCAGAGCACTCTGAGATCGCAGTGACAGCTTGTCACTGCGATCTCAGACAGTGCAGATCGCGGTCACTGACCCCAGGGGGACTGCCTGGGGGGCCAGGTATGTTCCCCGACCGCGATCTGCACAGGGGAAAGCCGCCAGCCACGTGTGTCAGCCGATTTCAAATCGTCTGACACACAGAAAATACTGAGACTGCAGATCGCGGTCACCGGCCACAGGGGGGGTTGCCTGGGGGGCATCCCCCCGACCGCGATCTGCAGCGGGCGATTAGCGCCAGCCACGTAGGCGGCCATTATAGCGAGGGCGTACTATTACGCCCGCCTGCGTTTAGAGCCGGCTCCTGCAGGGCGTAATAGTACGCCCTCCGGATTTAAGGGTTTAAACTGACAAGTATTAGTGTGGATGGTCCTTCTTACGTGGTGGATGCTGCTGGTTTTGCAAGGTGCGTATCCTCTATCTGTATGACAGAGCATTCAAAGAGGTCCATGCATGCCTCAGAGACACAGAATCTATTTCCCGCCAGCTTCAATGACACCTGCGTGTAATGAATGTCATGATTAATGTCTTATATCACAGTGGGGTCAATGGTAAACACTTACATCATACACACTGATTATGTCCTGTAGGCCTCGGCAGCCCCAGAAACCACAGTACAACACAATATCTCCGTGAGCAGGTCCAAGCCGGGAGAGCATTTAGAGTACAGTGAACCAGGCCATTCACAAACCTACAAAGTGCCAACTTTGCAAGCACCCTGCACAATTCCGATCTGCCAACACACTCATACAATACTGTGCACAAACATCCCAACTTTCCCATTACCCCCTTTTCCAGCCCTCCTATGAACAATAGTATGTTGCAAACTTCAACTTGGACATTTATCAATGAATTTTTGTTCTGCAAATGTATACATACTGTGTGCATATCCATTTCATTCTAACAGAATGTAAGGTATAATGTTCAAGAAACACAATTCACTTGCTGCTTGAAATCGATTTTCTGTCTATGTTGATTGATTCAAAGCTTTCCTATGGGGACAATAACAGAGGGACACTATAGTGTTAGGAATACAGTTTTATATTCCTAACACTATAGGAATATAAAATCCATTACAAACTACGGGAGACAGTAAAACGTTTGGTAGATGCTATATACCAGTCACTAATAGTCAAGTTTGGTAACATGGAAACAGACGGTAGTTGCTGATGTTAACAAATACCATTTTAGCAACTATTATTTTTTCAGTCGCGAATTGCGACAAGCTTAAAGAAAGTGTATAAACCCCCAATAATGTAAATCGGCTTCTCATCTCGCAGCAGCACAATGAATAAAGAAAAAAAAATGAGAAAAGATGCTATAGTAAGTGTCTAGAATGCATGATTTGATCCAGGCTGCCAGTGAATGGGATTATAAAAGTACCTTATGTCAGTGTGACTCTGGCACAAAATTTCCTTTATTAAAAAGGGTGAAGTTTAAGGTGGACAGTGAACAGTATAGAGCAGCTGCTACCTCTCCAATATAAAGATGTATTCTGCAAAGATGAGAGCTGCACTTGAGGAGTTTTATATAATGTTTTGCAATTATAATCAGAATTGTGAGCTATATAGACATGGTTCATAGCAGCCCAAAAAAGTATGTTACGAAGGATTTCTCTCTTGCAGCCTTCTTGATTTTATTACATATAAATTTCAATGCTGACAATCTTGGTCCAATCCAATGGTTATCATACAGAATCGCAACACTCAGCCAACCAGATGCTTCTCATAGAGAAACATTGAGGACTTATGGCGAATGCATGATATTCGCATGCTCAGCCAATCACCAGGGGGTTCCCTGGGTGCTGCTCCACTAATAACAATGGATGACTGGAAGCTACTAATACCTATAGGGAGAGGTATTAGCAGTAGAAAGAGGGAAGTGCTCATGCCATTGTACAGAACACTGGTGAGACCTCACTTGGAGTATTGTACGCAGTACTGGAGACCATATCTCCAGAAGGATATTGATACTTTAGAGAGAGTTCAGAAGGGCTACTAAACTGGTTCATGGATTGCAGGATAAAGCTTACAAGAAAAGGTTAAAGGAACTCAACATGTATAGCTTGGAGGAAAGACGAGACAGGGGGATATGATAGAAACAGGAGGAGACTATATTTAAAAGAAGAAAAACTACCTCAACAAGAGGACATAGTCTTAAATTAGAGGGGCAAAGGTTTAAAAATAATATCAGGAAGTATTACTTTACTGAGAGGGTAGTGGATGAATGGAATAGCCTTCCAGCTAAAGTGGTAGAGGTTAACACAGTGAAGGAGTTTAAGCATACGTGGGATAGGCATAAGGCTATCCTAACTATAAGATAAGGCCAGGGACTAATGAAAGTATTTAGAAAATTGGGCTGACTAGATGGGCCGAATGGTTCTCATCTGCTGTCACATTCTATGTTTCTATGTTTCTCTCTGCTCTCTGTCTGAGAGCGATTAACTGATTCTCAGAAGAGCTAAAGGAAGTTCCTGCTTAGGAGCTTCTGGTTCTCCACCATCAATAGTGGAGATGGGGTGCGGGGCCCAGCCTGTCACCATTGTGAGCTGTAGTGGTTATGGTACTTGGAATGTTCCTTTAAGTATTCTCTAATTTTTCGGTATTTGCAGGGGGAGGGGGTGTTTATGAGAAGTGTGATATAGATAGCATGTTACATATTAATAAAATATGCAAACAGTTACACACACTAGCAGTTATAAATATTCTGATCTTTTTTTCATATGTTTAAAAACTGGTGAAAATTATCTCTTTTCTATACGAGAAGATTGCTTGACCCACTTGCTATGAATGTTACAGTTGTATTTATACTTTATTAAGAGAAGCCTTGCTGTATTTTCACATTAAGTGCTTATTACTGTTAGAATGGAACAGTTTATACAATGGTCTTTTGTTATTCATACTTCATGGAAATATAATCACAATGAGCTTTCTTCAAATGTAAACCTTATTTTTCTTTCTGTAGGGAAAAGAAAAACGTGGCTGGACACTAAATAGTGCAGGTTACCTCCTAGGACCACGTAAGTCACATGACCTGTGAGATTTTAAGAACCTTTAGAGTACAAACAGTCAAACTTTGATCCCAGTTACTGCAGAACTACAACTTTCTTGGTGCTTTGCCAGACTTGAGAATGACAAAGCATTTGGCTTCGCCCCATTTGTCTTAGAGTAATTGGTAGATGTAATGGGGTTTATGTGCTTAAAATATTAGAATATAATTACTGTAAAGCCCTATAAACTTCGGCAATGATAAACAATACTGAATGACAGGCGGTTTAACATTGCATTTCATACTCCATGATCCCCAACCCATTTTTTCATAAAATAGTTTACAAAAGCAGGTGGTTCTGCATTGTTTTTGCTTTTCTTCTTTGTCTATCGCCTTATGTGGGATTGCCACATTTAAGAATATCGAATTAGGTCACTTTCTACTAAACACATTTACACACACAAACACACACAATCATGTACATATAAGCACACACAAGATACACACACAAATAACCACAAACATACACACATACTCATAGACACACACATATAATCACATACATTCCCACATAAATAATCAGGCATACACACACATAATCACAGACATACACAGACCCATTATCACAGATTAAGAAACAGAGCATAGACAAAAAATACAGCTTTAAATTTTACAAGGCTACTTGAAATCATATATATTAGCAAATAAATATGGGGATTTAGTTACACTATATGGTCATATTGTGTTACGCCCACCACTCTGTCACAGTACCTCAATATCGGTGGGTCTGAAACGGGGCTATGGTCCCCTAGTTGGGACAGTCACGTCAGCAGATTCCAGGTGGGACATCCGAGATTCCAGAAGACTGCAATTCTAGGACAAGCTAAGATACTTTGCAGAACCCCCAGACTCACAGGCTTCTGGTAGAGGACCAGAGAATGAGGAACACCAGAGAAAGAGGAATACACAAAAATACCAAAGTAATTTATTTATTTACTTATACAAAGACCATGCAGAGATTCATCCCTAAAAAAACAAAACTTAAAGGGCATCTCATAGCTGGCATATCTAGTTAAAGGTAAATAGCTGACAAAGCAGTTTGAATTGATATATTTTTAGGACTTTGTAAATTAAAGGACTACTCTAAGTGTCAAAATCACTATCGTACGCTGTAATGGTTATGGTGCTAAGTGCCCTGATATCCTCCCATGATTATTAGTCAAACTATCTGCAAGCAGTTTGTCAAGTTTCCCGGGGTATGCTGAGAGCTGGTCACCTTCTCCAGGAGAGCTGGAAACTCTCTACTCTGAGCAAGAGCTTCCTTGAGCCTGTGACCCGAGGTAAATAATAATAATTATTTGCCCAAGGTAAATAATATTCAACTAAAATTAATAATAAAATGAAATGTCAACTCTTTGCATCTTTATAGAAAAAAAAAAAAAAACTCTACCAAAGGTGTATAATTCCTCTATGATCTCTGCTAAACATCTTTCGAAATAAATGTCCCAAACATTATGATTCAACCAAACCTGTACATAAAATATTGTTTTACTACTAGGTTCACAGGGCCAATGATGAGGCATGCATGCTCTTTTGTTCCAGTAGTGACATTCTGTTGTAAGATTGTGAATAGTTTTTGTGCAGGTATCTTATATGTTAATGGCCTTCATCAACCATCTTTTTTTCCCATCAAACATCTCTTTTTTCGGCACCACAGATGGCATTCCGAATCATGAATCAAAATTAAACTGTTCATCCATTTATGGCGATTTAAAGTTGCTGTGTTCAGATGATTCGCAGATTGCCCAAAAATCGAATGAATTACAATTTGTTTAAAACCGAATGCACAAGTCTTTTGTAAAAAAAAATATATCATTTTTGAGTACAATAGCTATTCCAAAGTATTGTTCAGAACTTAAAACCCTAGCAGGCAAGCCAAATATTTTATGTTGGTAGGTCAAAAGAAAAAAAGACAATATAGGAACCTAGACAAGGTACTGTTTGTATTGTCTTTTAATCCAAATTATAAAATTTTTTGACAGGTAGCTTAACAAACATTTTTTAAAAAGGGATGGTAAAATGAAATCCGTTTCATATCACTATTTATTAATTGAATAAATAAGGTGACCTGATCAAAGCTGAATATTGTTACTATTACCGTGTATTTGAAATTGTTATGGTCATTTGTAATAACTTACTTATCAATTTACTCAACAGATGCAATAGATAATCATCGATCTTTGAGTGATAAACATGGATCAGCTGGAAAACGGGATCTACTATCTGAAGATGACATTAAGACAGGTCATATATTTTATGGTATAATATTATCTTGTTAATTTTGTATATTATGTAAAATTTCTGCACATCTGATTCTTCTTATATCTGTCACGGCTAGTAATGTGGTCCAGCACGCAGAAACTATGTAAACATATACATAAGTAAGAAAAGGAAAATAACAGGATAGAGCGTAAACCGGACCTTAGAATGGCCGGACTAATACGCTCGAGACAGAGAATGGTCAAAGGGAAAGCCGAGGTCAAGGAAGCCAGAAAATACTCAATACCGATTAAACAAGCCAAGTCAGGGAAACCAGAGATCAGAATAACCAGGGAAACGCCAAGGATCAGGATACCAGGAAATCAGAAACACGAAAATAGCACTCTCAGGAAACCAGGAAACTGAAACCACGACAGGGCAAAGTACTGGGAAAAGCTAGGGGTTTAAATACCCCTCTCTAGGCTGTGATTGGTCAGAGGGCGACCTCTGACCCCAAAACGTGCGTGTGCGTTGACGTCGTGACGTCACGCACACGTTGGTATAATTCTCGGGGCGGAGCTACTCTTAGGCGCGACCACGTGGTCTGCGCCATGTTTGATTCGGGCG
This sequence comes from Pelobates fuscus, assembly GCF_036172605.1. NCBI lineage: Eukaryota > Metazoa > Chordata > Amphibia > Anura > Pelobatidae > Pelobates > Pelobates fuscus. Next base: position 81,090,429 of record NC_086328.1, read on the forward strand.
TGATGCCCAGAAGAACGGAAGGAGCGGTTCCTGGCTCGCCGACGAGCAGGCAAGCGCGTGTTGTCGGCGCGGCCGTGCTGGTCGGGCACGGCCGTGAGGCTCGGCGGGCCGGTGACTGCAACAATATCCAGAGGTTATTATATCCAACTATGGGGCACATTTAGATAGACAGCACTTCCAATTGTAGTGCAGAAAGGAAAGTGTAAAATTGAAGTGTAAAATTGGAGAAGTGAAGATTCTGGTAATAGTGCTGGTGTATGAATTGCCTGCTGGTAGCTTCCCTTTCCTATATTATATTCAGTCTTTATTAGGTGCAGGATTTGTATATAACTGGCTTACAATTCTTTATCTACTCCCTCAAAGTGGACAACATATCTCCTTTGTATTTCACCAATAGAATCCTTCACATAAAAGATGCGAAGGGAGAGACAATTTTCTTATCAACAACAAAAGGTGTTCTTTAGAGCCTGGCTTAGCATTAAGGGAAACTTGTGTTTTATGTGGAATACCTTGACATTTCATTGAATGATTAGAGATTGGATGTTAGTGCCACATAACAATCTGTTCTTTTTGTTGCTTCTGAATATATCTTTTAATTTTGCTGCTAGAGTTTGTACATATAGTTTTTGGAAGACTAGATTTGTTCTATCTAGAGTGATACCCAACAGCAAGCCTGTGGGATGTTGTACCTCCTGTCCAAACATAAGATAGTATGGGGAGTATCTTCATCCCTGGTGTCAGCTGCAATTATGGACATGTAGGATTGCTTCTACGTGTTTTCTCCATGTTCTCTTTATAACATCCTTAAGATTTCCCAACATATCTGATAAGGTCCCACTAAACCATTTAGGCCAAATATCTCTTTTAGAATGGGACTTGTCTTCAATTTACCATAATCTTTATAATTCTGGGTAATGATGATTTTTAAAATCCTCAGAGTTTAGTGAGAATGAAATGCTGTTGCTTCTTGAGGACTGCTGTAGTGTACAGCAATGGTGTTAAGACACAGATCTCAACTTACGGGTCAGGGCCCTCTCTACCTTTTGTCTTTGACTGTGTATATTGTATGTTCACCCCTTAATTGTACAGCTCTGCGGAATATGTTGGTGCTTTATAAATGGCAGTAATAAAAAATAAATAAAAGTGAAGGATTTCACTGCTAAGACTGGAAATAATGGAGAGGGTGATAGAGCAAGCATTTGATGTATACAATTGAAATATTGGTAACACAGTTACATTCAAGTATTCTTTTATGACTCATATAAACCTAGCGCTAGAGCTTCTCAATGGCTCTTAAACGTTGATACATTAAGTACTCTTGTAACTTTACATTCTAATTTATGTCATTAACTGAATTTGCAGAGGCAGTTGAAAGTGGCATGCAATTTTCTAGCCATCTAGTCCACGTATAGAGAAAGTGCATATACAGTAACGAAAACTGACTGACGTTATTATTTCCAAAACACAGTCGCTTTCAAAATCAATAAGGTTAAACAGTCCAATTTGTTGAGAGGAAATTGCTAATTGCCCCTGGAACGAGTTCATAGAATACTGTTAGAGGGCATTTTTTTTTTTCAAAGTAATTTTTATGGAAAAGCGAAATGATATAATGTATTTTTATAATTTAGCTTTCATCAGTGATTTGCTATATAGTTGGCCTTATATAACCTCATATCATAACCTCCTATAACAGCAATATGACTTTCACTTTCAATGTCTTTATGCTATTCATTCAGTGCCATCTTTTGATGTAAAGACTTTTTGATTAGACACATCAACTGCTGAGAAATTACACTTAGACATTACTTGATTGTTCCCCAGAAAACATGAGTGCATCATTGGACAAGCTTGTGCTGTGGTAAGTGCGCCTTGACTCTGCAGAGAGTGTTGTGACAGTGCTCACTGCATTGACATCTCTCAGTGGGCTGGCTTGTTTAATTTGGCAGGCAGTCTGGTGGGCATTTATACCCTTTCCAGTGGGTATGCCTCCTTTGGATGGCACCAGTTACTTAATTTGCATTGATAACTTGCCTCCTTGCCTCCTATCATAAGTATGCCCTAAATGAAAACATGCTTACAAAAGATGCAATTCTCGTCTCTTGCCTTTGCAAGCCCTCCCCTTCTAAGACCACCCAGTCTTTGTGGCTGTCCAGTCACAAACCTCCCAATGCATCTCCATAAGAAGTCTTTGCAAGGCAGGTGCTCTGGACAATTGTTGCCTCTTGAGTTTAGCTCAACTGAGTTAAACAAACCAAGAAGTAACATGGCCTGTCGTCTGCTGGAAGCAAGGAGGTGCAACAAGGACATTTTTTTAAAGTGCTAATTTCTATTGAAATCTGCACTTTTAATAAAAAAATAAAAAGACACAAAGCATTTCAACCATCTAAAGTGATTTAGGGGGTCTGGAGTGTATATTTACACAGTAAAATTGTACTAAAATTCTAAATCATGTGTGTACAACGAGATGATTAGTAAAGGTTATGGCATTACCACAATTGTGTGCTTTGTATTCCGATAGAAACACATACAATAATATTTTGCAACATGTATTATCCTATGAAAATTGAACTATTTGTCCTGTAACACATCCCTTACATAATAACATTTCTTAATATTGGCAGAGAACAGCTGATTTTGAATGTTAAAATGTGTTCTGATTTTATCCTCTGCACAGTGATCATGAAGACATTGTGAAATTGGTGTATTCTTTTGCTAATAGAGCTGTTTTTGTTTATCTTTAGGAAACATACTAAGAGCTTTGGCTGATGATAATGTAGTCCGCACATTGATTGAATTTTTGACATACTTACATCTGAAAGGTACGTGGATCTTTACTTGATGACACTGATCATGTTTAGGACAGGAACACACAAAATGACCCTCACTTCCAGAAACACATACACTGCCATAAACACAAATATACACACTAACAGACACACACACACACACACACACACACACACATACATACATACATACATACACACACTCATGCTCACTGTGAGGCACACACACCCCATCAGACAAACACAATTTCTCATATCAGGAGGTAAACACACTCACAAACACTTGCACATACTTACACAAAACATTAAAGTACATATCGGTTTTAGCAAATGGAGTTTTAAATGGGTGCAAAGTGGGAAGAATTATGTAAAATGGCCACAGATAAATAAAATAGTCAGAAGGAAATGACATTGGTAGATGTATATTATATTATTACAGTTTGCTATATTATTATGTAAGAATTTATCAAAATGTTTAAAAAGTTAGAGAAGAGGTAATATTTAATGGTATATTACGATAAACGTACTAGCCTAATTTTATATGCAGTGTACCGAATGATAGTTTTAAAAGTCATCTGATTTTTTTTATTTTGTTTATCTCAATTAACATGCATTAAAAAGAGCATCAGGAATCTTTCTGATCATACCTGTTTTATTTTTCTTTGCTCATCAATTTGACACTTTTCTCTATTTTTTGTTTCTCAGAGTCTGGAGTGCTTGAAAGTTTAACCTCATCGGTGTCATCAGAAGAATCCATTCAGTCATGAAACAATATATTATTTGCATTTGTTTATGGAAGAAATTAATTTTCAAAAGAAGCGGAACTATTCAAATAAATGTTTGTTTTCACTCAATGTCTATAATGTTTCACCTATAAATATATCTACATGATACAATAGTGTATTATTTTGCTTAAGTCAAGATAACCCTATCCAATAAAAAATAACAACTGCTGTTTGATGTATTTTTATATAAACCTATATATACTGAGGCTGTAATAATAATTATTTGACTAAAAAAATCCAAACATTCCATTTTATTTAGAAATGCCATTTAATTGAATAAATTTTTTCCACCATAAATTGAATTATCATGTTATCTGTATATATCTTGATATTTTAGCTTACAGTAAATATTTAATGATGTGGACCAAGAATGTTTAATAGTATTAATAGACTGCACATAAAAGTATTACATAGTGTAAAGAAATTAAAGAGATGCTACCGGCTTCAACAGAACGTTTATGCGCTTTATAGCTAATGACCTAAATAATTAGCTGTATTTCATGCATGCTCAATTTTTAAAGTTTTGTGAAAAAAAATCTTCGCATCATCAAAGAGTGCTAGTGCTGATCTGCACCTTAACCCTTGCAGTGCTGGGATAAATATATCTTAACAGTTCAAACTACATAGCTGTTGGGAAAGAAATCCTTAGTCAAGGCCAATACTTTATTTGGATCAGCCAAAGAGTTCCTAAGTCAAAACCAATACTTTCTTTGGATTCCATTATGCATCAACCTTCTTTAGCCCATGGGCCAAAGCCTCCCACACAACATGCAAGTTCAGGAGGATATCTGTGTCTTACTGTGTTTTGTCTAGTTCATTCCCCTTAAAATTTGACTTGCAGCTATTCATAATTGGATAATACTTTGTGAGAGCAGAGCTTATAGGACCATTCTGGACACCAAAACTCCATCACAATGAAGTTGTTATGGTGTGAGGAGGTCACAGGTGCTGGCTTAGATCAGGAAACTGAGAGTGTAAATTCACATTATCAGCCTATGAGTAGCTATAAAACAGAGTGAAAAGGATGAATACCATTTTCACTCAAAATGACATAGGCCAGGTGTTGGAAACTGTCACAGTCCTCATGTTGTAGAATATAAAAAGGCCTATGGCAGATGGTATTCACACAAGAATACTTAGGGAGTTAAGTGATGTAATTTCAAACTAAAGGTTTTAATCTTACAGGATTATCACAATCTCTCTATGGATATTATAAATCTGCAAACTTAACATCTGTGTCTGGATAAATATTTGAAAGGTTATTAAGGGATAATAATCAGAAATTAACTGTGGACAACAATATGCACCTGTTTTTCATGAAAGATCAACTAATTTAATTGCATTCTGTGTGTAAGGGTGCAGACACCCATATTTGTGGTCCACCGATTATGTGTTCTGATCTGGCAGACTGTAATCTTGCCTGATCCAGCAGTCTCCATTAGAGTCAATGACGCTGGCTACTGAGTCTCCACCTTCTTTCATGGTGCATCACCTGCGTACTGACCTCATGAATTTACCGATGCAGATTTGCATTACATTCAACTTCCCCTAATGGTTTGGTGGCATATTATTGTAAAAACATGCCCGTATAAATAGGAGTATTTCGATGTGTTCTATGCCCTGTTTTGGTTCCTTTATTGATCCCAATAGCGCAATATATATATATTTTTGTTTTTTGACTCAGCTACCCTTGACTACTCCATACTCTCTCATCCTTGACCCGGCCTTGTCTCTTGCTCTTCCGATTTCTGGCTCCTTTTGTACCAGACAATTTGGTGACTAACCTCCTGTCATTATACATTTACAGATTGATTTTCCCAATAACCTACAATGTTTTGGCAACAGATTTCCAAAACATAGTTAGAATTGGAGAGTATTAGTCAATGATCCGATACTTCCCCCCATGCTTCAGGGATCCACCAGTGGTATGCCACAAATATAGCAAGAATCTCAAAGATTTATTGGTACACACTGAACCGGTCCACTGCTATGACAGCTGTAACCCTCAAGTGAACAATGGATGTGTGAGATGTTTAGGATGTGCCATGTGCCCCTCCACCATCACCACTACCTTGCATTGTGTTAAACCCCATTTTCTTTCTGTTCTATCTTCATTTTATGGACTTCCGTATCACCCCCACCACGAGTTTAAAATCTCCACCAACCTTCTAGCCATATTTTCCCCAGCAAAGCAGACCCACTTCTGCTTAAAAGCAACCAATCATGGCTATAGAGATTGCACCCAAGTGCAAATTCAGCCCAAGTGCTCTAAAGATCCAAACTCTCCTTCCAACACCATGGCTTTAACCATTCATTAATCTCCTGCTTCCTTTCCACTGTAGTGCTTGGCCCAGGTGATATCTCTGAAAATACTATCTTGGAAGTTCTTTTCTTAAGTTTACTTCTTAATTCCCTGAACTCATTCTTCAGGAATCTTTATCTCATTTATTTACACTCTATTTTTCTCTGTCGTTGTCATTGGTACCTGTATGGACCATGACAGCTGAATCTTCTCCAGTCCTTCTCAACATACCATCCAATCTGTCAGCAGCATGCTGAACCCAAGCACTGTGGAGACAGCAAATTGTCTGGTTGGTGCAATCAGAGCAGAAGAGTGCCCTATCCACTCTTTTAATAATAGAGTCTAGGTCCCGCCCCTATCACTACAACTCGTCTAGCCTTTCTTATATCCTCAGTCCCACCTATATTAGAACGGCATTTTTGAAGCTATTTATGAAGATAAATATTCGCTGTTACTAATTTCCCCCTCCTCACTTATTCTTGTTTGAATGGTTTCAATCTTTGATTTACAGTGATAATTTCACTGTTTGCTATTCTTTAAAATGGTGCAACTGATGGGAAATGTAGACCAGAAGTGGGACGCTGAAATGTTAGGAGGAAATTAAAATTTTCAAAATCATGCTTGATGAAGATACGGATTTCCGGAACTAATGAATGGCACCAATTTCAAATGGATGTGATTGGACAGGAGGGCTTTTAAAGGGGACTCTGTGTTACATGCTGATATGCACCTGAGAAAGACTAATAAAGGTTGAAACCCCGTTGTGTTAAATGAGGAGTCTGTATCTCCTTTTATACTGCTTTAATATGTTTTGGTTCTTTTAAATGAATATATTATGTGACTTATTTGTGCTTGATCTATTTCCGGGGGGTATACTGTAATATCTAGCTAGATGTTTATATACATTGCGTGCCCAATCCAGGAGGTGTGCGGGAAAAATGTATACATAGGCCTTCAAGTTTGAGCCAACTGTATCAGCTCACTTAAATGTGAGTAAGTTATCCAATGGGGATTTGCCTGCTGAAGATTTAATATACATCAGCACTCTGAGTTTTGTCTCTTTTTTTCTATGTTTTATAGAGACTGGATGTGACCACTTCAGAAGAGCGGCCATTTTATATTCATAACCAATGTGTGCGTTTTCAGCTGAATATTGTGATTTTTTGTAGTTATACAGGTTGGTGGTATGTAACTGCCCTGGGTTTAAGATAGCGTCATCATCACTATTTAATTTAATAATGTTTAATTCTATGAAAATGTCTGACTTGCAATTACATTTTGGCATTGGTTAAAATAATTACATTTACTTCATTACAGTGAGACAATTTCTTTTGTGGATACCCTAGGGCGGCCCAGGCCTAGGCAACCTTCGGCACTCCAGATGTTTTTGACTACACCTCCCATGATGCTTTGCCAGCAATATGGGTGTAAGAGCATTATGGGGGATGTAGTCCACAACATCTGGAGTGCCGAAGGTTGTCTATCCCTACGTGCCTAGGCCATTTTAACAACCAGAACCCTGCTCAAGAATAGGGAAGGAGAAAGACCCCTTATGTACGTAAGACTTCACTACCTAACACAATGCTTACGTTGGAGTAGGTTTGAGCTGACCCCTCCATTGCCAGAACTGTATCAGTCAGTCTTTTACAACCAGTGTGCTGATTAGCCATGCTTTCTGTATCTCAATCTCAAGAGCTTATTCTTCACACCTGCTCCCACACATATAAAGCCCAATCTCACACCCATCAGCCTCAACCAGTACACACACTGTCAAGGGAAGCTCTTCAAATCACTGAAATGAGCAAACACACAGGATAGATCCACTTTTCATTCAGCAGTCCCTTACCAGCAATCAGAAAGATAAGACATATAATAAGTGATACTCTTAGGGTTAGGGGAATTAAAGTTTTTAAATGTTTAGGGATTCCTGCTTTAAGACACAGTTATAATACATCTCTATCTATTCCAGCCAATGGTATTGCATCGTAAGGTTCCATTGCTGCCGGTGGATAGGTTGTCATGGTGATGTCAGTTGTATTTTTTTCAAATCTGGAGTCTCAACTGACAGCGCAGGAGGACGACTTGCTTGATACTTCGCTACTGTTACTGCTCCAGATATTGTGATATAATTTATTCATTTTTATTCATATTTCAACTTTTTAAACAATTTAATATTCAATGTAGTCGACATAGTTTTTATCTAAATACTGAAATAGCTTTTTTAAATATCTATAAAAGTTATTTAAATTGTAATTGTTAAACATTGTTGACGTTTTCTGCACGTATATAAAATATTACATGCATTCTTTGATATAATTTATTTCTAATTATTACTTGGTTGTTAAACATCTGCCATACATATATTTCTGACAATGTAATATCTCTTTTTCTGACTTCTCTTGTCCTTATTTATCACCTGATTGTGAGCGTGAGATACGGCCATGTCACCTGGGTAAGAAAACAGACTCAAATTGAATGCTTTTGCTTTACAATAAAACACATTTTATGAATTCAGTGTAATTGATTTGGAGGGGAAACATCATTCTAGTTTGGGTAAATATTACTATACTTTTTTTCACTACTATCTTTGAGATTATTCATTCAAGGTATGTATTGATGCAAATTCAAAGTAAATTTCAAGCAAATTTAGGTCAAAACAGCTAAGCTGGAAACCTAGCAGATTTTGATATTTTTCAATTTCTCTATTTTAGCCTCAAATTTAAAATTTACTTTAAAGTCACTTAAAATTCCCAACAATTGACACGTATTGTGGTTATATTCACTAAAGTAAGAATTCAAAGTACATTTCAAATTTAAGACCAGAGTATGCGACGTGATACCGTATCTGACTTAGAGAATTTTTTCAGTGCAACTGTTTTGATCTTAAACTGGAAATTCACTTTGAATTCCCAGTTTAGTATATAACCCTGTTAGTGAACAACTAACCTAACAAATGTGTTTAAAAGGACACTCATTGAAGTAGTCTGTGTGCAGTGTCCCTGTCCCCTTAACCCTGCAATATAAAAATGACATTTCAGTGATAAATCCACCTCTGTTGGCTGTCTTACATACAGCCACTAGAGGTGCTTCCTGGAACTTCATGGAGTTTAACTCCGTGAAACAACCTTGGATGTTCTTATAAAATACTTTCCTGTGTGGAAGGACTAATGTATGTGTTTCAATACTGGGGGCCCTTAGCTATTGGTAGAGAAATACTATAGCATTATGAATACAGTGTTCCTTTAAGTGAAACCACAAAATTAAAAAATTATTCATTTTATAAATAATCAGATAATATATCTGGTACTCCCAAAAATGTATTATTTGTCAGCATAGAAAGTGCATTAATATACATATATATATATCTATCGTGTTCCCCACCAGTAGCCGTATAAATACTGAATCCATCTAAAGAGAAGAACGGGCGATATGGCAACATGATACAAGTCTCTATTATTTTATTACAAACATGTATAATGCTTTTTACCTTATAGAGAATGCTCATATATGATGACTGAGAAAGATCCGCGCATACGTAAGAGAAAGAGGAAGGAAGATGAATTAGCCGCCTCAACCAATATTTTCAAACTGTAAGTAAAATCCCGACTTTCATAAATGTCAGTTTATCATCATTTTACATTTAAACATTAAACAGAAAATGCAATAGTTAATGAGCATATGAATTTATGAGATAAAAAGTGGACTCAGGTTTGGGGATGTCATGTTCCAGATGAAGCTCTTACAGTGTTGATGGAAAGGAGGGCACCAAAAATCTCCTGTAATACCGAACACCGACCACCCCTCTGGCTTCCAATAAACCAACAACTCAAGTGCTCTCTCTGTGTGACCACAGTTTGTATAACCACAAAAGCAGGCAGCGGGACTTGGTCGTCGAGTGCCTGGAAGTGTCGGACACTCGACCTTGCAAACACCGGTGATTTCATACGAACGTCTGCTTCTTTCCACAGCAAGCCAGGAGAGCGCTATTAGGTAGGATTGTTTGCACGAGCAAGGCGAACAATTGCTACCTATGAGCCATGGGAACCTTTCATATTTTTGTTCGTTTTGGAAATTCCAAAATTGACCGACCGCTACCACAGACTCGCTGGAACTAATTTGGGCAGGCGCCACGAGTAAGGTCTCAAAACTTTACCGCGGTGGCAATTCGCCTGTGTTCGTAGGATCTGAGCGCTATTTGGATATGTTGGGCGCTTGGATACAGGCTATCTGGGGATATAATATTGGTGGGGGTTCCTCTATGTGTTATATGTATTTTGGGGTATTTTATGTGTTATGATTTGTACCTCTAGTGCCTGGGAGATAATTAGTGTAAACAAAGTACACTAAATTATCTGCCCGACAGAGACTCCTGGGAGTATCTCGGGCATGTTTTGGGCGTGTTGTGGAAGTGGTATACTATGTCATTGTTCGAGACCCATGCTGGGGGTCTGTGTATATAAGTGGCCATAATAAATCTATTCCAGTTGTACCCTTCATCAAGTCTCGACTGATGTTTGGATGTGTGAACGACGAACCAATTGATTTATTCTCACGACTGGCTTGGATGTCGGAAGAGTACAACCCAGCATACTATGCGAACAGGCTATAATCACTATCATCACTGCCTTCATCTTCACAAGCCACCTATTTCACCACTTTGGTGGCCATCTTGATTTGACAGCACCACTGTGGGCGGAGCCTACCCTGTTACCAGGAGGAGGGGTTTGGCATCCCCTTATTTGCCGCCGCGCGCTGCGCGTGAACAAAAGATCCAGCTCTACAAACGTGGCCGTGACCACTGCACCCCAGCACTTTCATCACCTTGCACTTTGAACTGCACTTTGCCCAGGCGGGGAAGACCGCGGGCATCACTGCCTTCATCTTCACAAGCCACCTATTTCACCACTTTGGCGGCCATCTTGATTTGACAGCACCACTGTGGGCGGAGCCTACCCTGTTACCAGGAGGAGGGGCTTGGCATCCCCTTATTTGCCGCCGCGCGGGCGCAGGCGGCGCACCGGAGGCGCGCCAGAGGGAAGCCCGTCTGTGCCCGTCCGTGCCCCGGACGGGCGGACCAACAACAACTTATCTATCTCTCACTTTGTTTTTATTAATCCTCCCCCCCATCTTTATTAATCCTCCCCCCTATTGTTTACCTATTCATTTCTTTTAACGCTGTTATTCTTGAAACTTCATCCAGTCTCCAAACTGTAAGTGTTACTCTGCGCATTCTTCTTTATCGCTATCGATCATTTTTATGCTAAATGTTAAGATCATATATCTCTGACAATTGGTAAAACTTGTTTTATATATAATTGATTGTGCCTCAGCTGTTGAAACCTTGTAGCATCATGAGTAACCTGAATTATTCTGCTTCTTATTTAAAGGCTTTAAATACTCATGGCCCAATAAGTATTCGCACTGCCCTCAAATTAAAGAAAAATAAAATATTATCTCACTATGGAAGCTCCCAAATTAAAACTATTCTTAATTTGGCCAGCAACCTTAGCGAGACTAATAATACTCCAAAGAGCAATCATGGCCCGTCTTTTAAGGGTGCACTATTGAATGCCCGCTCAGCAATTAAGAACGCTGAGGCCATCAACATCATAATTAAAGATAACAACCTTAATTTTCTATTTTTAACGGAAACATGGTTTTCCCCCTCAGCCCCACCTCGTCTTGATGAATTGGCCCCCCTTGGATATCACATACTTATGTGCAATCGGGCAACAAGAAGAGGCGGGGGGATTGCGATTATTTTTAAAGAACATCTTAAAATCAGGGAAAATGAGATGGAGGTGACATCCTTCACCACATTTGAATATCTCTCCCTCCTATGGCAGCGCACTGAGAGGGAGACGGCAGGGCTAGCTCTCATTTATCACCCGCCTAATACTAGTACCCCCGTCTTTATGGAGGAGATATCTGAACTGCTAACTACTATTAGTCTTAAGTTTGCCTCCTCCATTATTTTGGGAGACTTTAATTTATGGGCTGATTCTCCTACGGACTCTCATGCCCAGAGTTTAATACTCTACGCAAAAACCATAGGGTATAACCAAGCAGTGTCCGGCCCCACACATAGAGCCGGACACACGCTAGACTGGATTTTCCACAATGGGTTGATTTCTTCGACTACTACTCCTCAACCCACGGCTTGGAGTGATCATAATCTGATCAAGTTTGAGGCAGTAGGTGTTGAAATGAAGAAAATCCCCCACATCCCAAAAAGAAATAATATCTGCTCTTGGTCTCGAGATATTTCCAAAGTCACCGGACCTCTTCTTAGTACAACTTTTTCCAGCAAAATGGACTCCATTAAATTTCATGCTTCCCACACAGTAGAAGAGAAAATCTTACTGTTTAATTCAGTGATTGTAAAATCAATAGAACTTTTAGCCCCCATGAAAAAAACTTGTCTAGTAAGACAAGTAGATAAAAACCCTCCCTGGTTTAATCAGGTGACCAGGGAGATGAAATGGCGATGTCGAGCAGCTGAAAAACGGTGGAGAAAAGATTATAATGCCGACCTCAAATTGGAATATTTAAAATCCTTAAAATTATATAAATCTAGTATTAAAAATACGAAAAAACAATATTTTACAGATAAGATTACAAAAGCGAAGAACTCAGCGGCAGAGCTTTTTCGCATAACAAACCTCCTAGCAAATCCTAACTGTTCGCTTACCCAAGAAGAAACATCTCAAAAGTTTTGCGAATCCCTCTCTCACTTTTTTAAACAAAAAATTGACCTAATTAGGAGCAACATAGTGGTGGAACCTGATACAGAAACTTTTACACCCTATGATGGCTCGATGTTCTCGAATTTTAAACCCGTTAGTACGCCTGAGATTTTGATCATCCTCAAGTCTCTCAGGGCATCGTCCTCATCGCTTGATCCCTGCACTGCACAGCTGGTGAAGGATGCCGCTGATGTTTTGGCCCCCTATATTGCAGACATTGTTAGTATGTCATTTGCCACCGGAGTTGTTCCTGGCATTCTGAAGCAGGCTGTGGTTATCCCACTGCTGAAGAAACCAACTGTGCCACGCTCCGAGTTGAGCAACAATCGACCTATTTCAACCTTGCCTTTTTTGGCCAAGATCATCGAGAGAGCGGCGGTTTTGGCAAATCCAGCCTCACCTGGAGTATAATCACATTCTGGATGACTTCCAATCGGGATTTCGACCTGGTAGAGGGACAGTGACTGCCCTGGTTAAAGTCCACGACGATCTCCTGTGGGCCTTGGACAGAGGGGAGGAAATTGCCCTGGTACTCCTGGATTTATCGGCGGCCTTTGACACCATCGACCATGATAGATTGATAGAGAGGCTACTCACTGTGGCGGGTGTGGATGACAGGGCCCTGGCTTGGGTGACCTCATTTCTCCACGACAGGGTTCAAAGGGTAAAATTGGGAACATTTTACTCCTCTAACATCGCCCTGACGTGTGGAGTCCCCCAGGGTTCGGCTTTATCTCCAATCCTGTTTAACATCTATATGAGGCCACTGACCCATATCATCCGCCGCCACATGCTTCCCTATTATTATTTATTATTGCCATTTATATACATGCTTCCCTATCATATCTATGCCGACGATACCCAGTTGTACTTTCGCCTGGCCAAGAAAAAGGAGGATCAAATCAATCTTTCCTCCTGCCTACAGGATATCCAGTCGTGGATGGGAGCCAATTATCTAAAACTCAATGGCTCCAAAACTGAATGTATCATCTTCAGTAACCAGGAGGTGAATAGTATCTTTCCCTCATGGCCGGACTCGTTTTCTCCATCTCTGAGTCCTGCCGCCAAGGTCAGAGATCTGGGAGTCATCCTCGACTCCAGGTTGACACTGAAGCCCCAGATTAATCAGGTGGTAAGTTCTTGCCACTACCACCTGAAACTTCTGAGGTCTACTTTTAGATTCATTGCCCCCTCCGATCAAATCTCGGTGGTCAACGCCATCATCGGTAGTCGATTGGACTACTGCAATGCTCTGTACCTTGGACTGCCCCAGAACATCATACACAAGCTCCAATTGATACAGAACGCAGCTGCAAGGCTACTTACGGGTGTGGCCCGCAATGACCATATCACTCCATCATTAAGAGCCTTGCACTGGCTGCCCGTTCGTGAACGAGTTCTGTTTAAAACTGGTTGTTTGGTATACAAGGCTATCCATGGCATGGGACCAGACTATCTGAAGGATAAATTCACACGCTATGCTCCCAGTCGATCCTTGAGATCGGCTGATTTGGACTTATTGAAGATTCCAAATTTCAAAAAGAAAAAGTGCGGAGGGAGGACGAGTGATGTTCAGGGAGCGCAACTTTGGAACTCCCTGCCCCTGACATTAAGACTTGAGAATGATCTACTGAAGTTCCGCCGGAGCTTAAAAACAGTCTTATTTGCTCAGGCGTACGGGATTACATGAAAATGTTAACCCTGGTTTTAAATGCACTTGATTTTAATGCTGTTGTTTGCTGGATATTGTTTTATCTGTTTTGATTGCTGGTATGCGCATCGAGACCCTATGGGTAACAAGACTGCGTTTCTTAAGAATTTTTAATAAATAAATAAATAAATAAACTAAGCCTCTAGCATTTCGGGAGTGTGCGAATGAACGTACTTCACGAAGTACATGAGGTTTGTTACACTCTGTCAGTGTTCCTTTATATTAACATATCCTTAATAAAATTCCATATTTGCACAGCATACAAATAAACATAAATGCATAACTAAATATACACTGAAAAATGAAATATTTGCTAAAATGATGACCAATGCGCATTTTAGTCTGTATTGATGGAACAATTCATTTTCTCCACAACAGACCTTCATTACATCATTCAAAACGAGTGAAAAGGCTGAACAGCCCAGAAAGAGATGCTTTCTACCAACTCCTTGGTAAGAGATTCTGTGTATAAAACATTATATTATTGCTATATTATTGCCATACACACATTGCCCCACACACACACGACCCCCTCTTACATACAGTAACCCCCCATACACACACTGCCCCACACAGACATGCAGTGCCCCCCATACACACACTGCCCCAAACACACATACCGTGCCCCCCATACACACACACACACTGCCCCACACATACATTGCCCCCTAACACACACTTCCTGTCAGACAGAGTAGAGGAAAACAAATACCTTTACCGTGGTCTGCGGCTCAGCCACTCTACATACATAGACCAGCAAGAGGGGATCGCTGTGCAGTGTGCTCACCTCCTGTCGCTCACCCAAACTGGTGCGCCCTAGACAGCTTCCAAGCTTGCCTAGCGGTCACCCCTGGCCCTGCAAAGGCCGCTGAGTGTTTCAAAACTTTGCAATTCTTGTTCACGTCCAATAAAGTTGCTTGATGTGAAGTATGAACTATCCCTTCCTCCTTGACTTTAGGATCAACTTTTGGAATGGGACTTTCAAGCTGTATAAAACCAAAAATGCAACCACTATACCTTTACCAATAAATCAAAACAAAACCCTCCAATGTGGTATCAAAAACCTAATATATACAACTTATAACGTATAATTATGTGTATATATATTGGTTGTGGGAGCCCTTCAGAGTATATCACAGATAAGAAGTCACTGAAAATATATATAAAAAAAAAAAAACTACACATATACTGATACAGTATAACACACCAAAAGATTGAAGATATTAATATGTACTTACAAGGATGACAGATTTGCAGGCTTTTCTCCCAAACTGGGGTATTAATGTTTAGCGGTTTTCTTCAGAGATCAGTGTAGAAGATATAAGATAAAAACAGGCACACCACCACATCCAGTGAACCACATAAGTAGGACTCAGAGAAACTTATCAGATTGGGACTTCTCACATATCCCTGAAGATGTCTACTGTAGACAAAATGCGTTGGGTTTATTATATTGTATATAATTATATTTTTCAGTTTTTATGTTTCTTCTTTGTATTTTGGCTACACTTGCTGATTTTGTGGAGTTTCCAATCTGAGAAGTTTCTTTGTGTCCTTGTTATGTGATCCAAAGGATGTGGTGATGTGCCTGGTTCTATCTTATGTCTTGTACACTGATCTCTGAAGAAAACAGTTATGCAGTTACACCACAGTTGGGGGGAAAAAAGCCTGAAAATCTCTGGTCCTTTTCAGTGCATATTTATACCATCCATTTATTTGTGTATTATACTGTATTATAATATGTGTAGTTTATTTTAATATTTCCAGTGACTCCTTATCTGTGATATACTCTGGAGGACTCCCACAATCATTGTATGTACACATTATTATACAGGTTGTATATATTACGTTTTATGATGATGGTGATCTATATATAGACCCATCTTTTTACTTTATTTAAACAAACTTTATTTTACAACATCAGTCTCAATGGAATGCTATGATAGAAATGCCCTTTTTGGTGCAGGTAACACTAGCACTTTTATACATATTAAAGTATTATCACAATTTGGTGCTCGAGCATTGTGCCAATGCCTTTTTTTTTTTTTTACATAGCACCAGGACATACCTACTGGTGTAATGCACACTTTGGCTGCATGGAGACTTCTTGACATAGGACACAGTGAGCAAAAATCAGACTACTGAGAGTCAAACTGATTCAATTCAGTAAGAAATATTTCTAAAAGGAAACCTACTATATATATATATAACTACTATAGCCTCTACAGCGCGGTGTTGGTTATGGTGTCAGGAGTTTTCTAGTGCCCCTCTATGGCAAGTAGTTAATCTATTTTAGAATGGTTTGACTTCTTACCTGGGGTATAGAATGTGCCGCTCCCTGCCTTCACTACCAAGTCTAGCAGTGCAGGGCGTAGCTGATTTGTTGAGATAATGCTTTCAGCCAACGAGCAAGTCCTACGAAGCAGGGTTTAAGTCAGCTGAGCTACCAAAACATCCTACTTAGGAGCTTCCGGTTCTCATTCAAAAGTAGTGGAGGCGGAGAGCAGCACACAGTGGACAGTGACCAAGCATGAAGGTTTCACTACTTATAACTGTAGTGGTTATTGCAAAACAAACAAAATATAAGTGGAGCTTCAGTTTACCTTTTAAGACAGTAATATTGTATAACTGGACAAGATGCTATTGTAATAATCTGCAGATAATAAACAATAAACAAGCAAATCTTAGTGCAGATGGTTTTCACAGAAATATGTGTAAAAAAATAATAGATGGGTAACTCACAAACATAGAGCCAATAATACACTTGGCTCTGATGGGAAGCGCCTCTGGATCTTTTAAGGGAGATCCCACACCTTCTTTTAATCTCCTCCTGGTCTCCTCCACTTTGAACCAATATGATAGGAATAGAGAAGGGCAGCTCCAAGGAAGGTTGCAACAAAATGTATTTGTATATATAAAAAATAAACAATATAAAATGATTCAAGGATCAATAAAATTAATATCTATGTAGAATGAGTCCAAAACGCGTTTCGCCAGTAACTGGCTTCCTCAGTTGGTCTAGTGTACCTTGTTTCCTCGTGTTCTTTTGTGTGTGTCTTGATTTCAAAATTGCCGGCATCTGCTGGACCGGAAGTTTGTTGTGTGGAACGCACGTGAGGTCTGTTGAAACGCACGTTCGATCCTGCGTGCGTGCGTCAATCACGTGATTTGACTGTCTTCCTTCGTGGAACGCAACGCGTGCGTTTCACAGTCCTAAATTGTGGAGGTCGGCTGTTCCACTTCCCTTTTCTTCGTGGAACGCATAGCATGCGTTCCACAGACGAATGAGATAAAAGTCCAACATAAAATCTTTGAGTGAATAGTCCATTGGGTCTCAACGGACCCAAATATAAATATATAATGAGAAAGAGGGACATCATAAAATTATTAAAGAATATATATATAAGAAATACATATAAAAATGCTGTGGAATATAGGAAATGATCATGGTAAAAAAAATATATATATATGTGAACGAACTATTATAATCCTATAAGTAAGTTTAGATAAAAATGGGTAAAAAATCCAGACGGGTAGAGCGGAGATATTACTATAAAATATCAATTTATAAAAATCTCAATTTGAATTGTGGTGAAAAACTAGGAATAAGGGGGAGAACTTCCAAAAGGATGAGGGATATTCATGATAAAAAATGACATAATTCAAAGTCTAAATTCAAAGTGTATTATTGGCTCTATGTTTGTGAGTTACCCATCTATTATTTTTTTACACATATTTCTGTGAAAACCATCTGCACTAAGATTTGCTTGTTTATTGTTTATTATCTGCAGATTATTACAATAGCATCTTGTCCAGTTATACAATATTACTGTCTTAAAAGGTAAACTGAAGCTCCACTTATATTTTGTTTGTTTTGCATGTTCTATGTTGTGAAGGTTAAGGGATTTCCTTCACTTAAGTGTAAGAGCTCACTTTCACCTTACTGTTACTGTGGGCACCTTTTTTTTTTTTTTTTTCATATATGTAGTGGTTATTGTTCTTAAAATATTCTGACAAATGTCATGACAATTTCTAATGAGACAATAGCTGATCATTATTTTTACTATCTATTGCAGAAGATGAGGTCATCTGTGCATTTCTGAAATCAGACAGATGTTTAAAGATCTCAGACAAGGTAATGTTAGTATATTCTGTTAGTAAATAACAGGACTCTCCGTTTATAACTATTTGATGACGAAGGGGAAAGGAGAGACTGAATATTACGATGGGATTACACCTGGTAAGATGTTGTCCTATGTGCTGATATATAGGTAAATAGAGATCCATTAGAGGTTATTGTAGAGTGAACTAACAAGATCTTTATGTTTCATGTCTGAAAAACAAATGGTTTCTTTAACTGAATTCTGGCTTTGATGTTAACTATACATTCTGTGGAAATAAGGTGTTTTCCTTCTGACTGGGTAATGTATCTAAGTCATGATTATTCTATCAGATTATTCACAGTGGTAATTGTTGTGGATTCTTTTATTTGTTCCTGTCCAAATAAAAAATAATAAAGTTGCGTGCACGCAGAAGTAAATTCACACTGAGACACAGGGTTCAGGTTAATGAAAGAACTTCGGATGGTTTTAATAGCCCAACCGAAAAATGGGTGCGCAGACCCTTTTAAAGGCATTATTACATCACTGAAGAATTCAAGATAACAACAAGTAAACATTATTAATTGGTTTAGGTGTTAAGTGGTTAGTTAAATGCCCTCCCATCAAGAGGTGGTGACATTCTTGACACGGGAGTGGACACAGGATGTAGGTGCCATCTTGTTAGCACGGGGTGTCCACTCGATGGGAGGGGTGCTTTGGCAGCCATTTTGAGTAGTTGGCATTAGTTTCAAGGTTAATATTCAAGTTTTTTTTTAGTAGATACACATTTTATTATTCAGCTGACACATACTTTATTGAGACCAACATGTCGCTCAGTGGCCACGTTTCATTCAACAGGAACACATTGTTCCGCTGACGCACATTTCCTCCTGACAAAGCATTCTCTTAAGCTGATTTCATAAATTCTATAATTCTACAACAGTCCCCCCTTAAAATGTTAGTTACTAAAAAAAAAACTAAAAAAACGTAATTTGTTAATACCAGAAGACTTGTTAGCCCAAAGACACAGAAACCCCATGACCGCTAGCTTGGTGTTATTGCAAAGTGCATGTCTACCCCTATCTGACCCTAATAGGCTGCAGCTCATCCGTTAGTACGGCCCTCGAACACTTCACTGTGGGGTTGGCCAGCTGGCAGCTTGTCCACCACTTCTTCCCACAGACTAAGCCATACAAACGGACGCTGTCCCTGCGCTGGTTCCCTTCCTAAAACATCTGCACTTTATCAGTATAAGGGAGAGTTTGTAGCGGAATACAGGGTGAGGTGAGATCTTGATCATCGATCGCCAGATGAGTGAAAGTTGGCGTCGCTTGGTCTGTAGTCTTCTGTAAGAATTTTCTAAGGCATGGGAGGACACAACAAACGAGAAGAGCGAGAACAAAAAGGAAAATTAGTAGAGCCATACCAATATGGACTAAAGCTTTCTGCCAGCCTGACATCCAACCAAACCACCTTTCCCAGGGATCTGATACCCCAGAATTCCTTTTCAACTCTTCTGAGAGTTTCTTTAATTTCTCTATGGCCATAGTGACTTTACCATTTGGACCTGTGTTTTCTGGTATGTAAGTGCAACAAGTCATGGTGTCAGGTAGTATTTTACATACACCCCCCTTCTCAGCTAGAATCATGTCTAAGGCCATTCTGTTCTGGAAGGTCATCTGGGATGTGGCCTGCAACTGTTCGGCCAGGCCCTGGAGGGCATCCCTGGTGTAGTTGACAAAACGCTGTTGGTTGTAATAAATGTAGTTAATCCAATTGAGGTTTTTGTTGGCAGTGACTATGGTAAAAAGTGATTCAAAACCTGCAGCAACTTCATCTCTAGCTTTAAATTCATTAGGTACCCCCCTAGGTACCCCAACGGCATCTATGTAAATGTGGGTGTCAAAACTGCCTTTTACTGGGGTTTCGCGTTTGACTCTGGCTGGTGTATGTGGAGGATCGTGTGTGTCAGGATGATTATCAGAAATAATATGAATGGGCATGATAACCTTGGCTAGGGTACACTCACCCCACCACTCAGTTTCTAGCCTGGAGATAATTTATTATCTCTAGATTATTTCTAGCCCACATAACCAGTAAATATCCCCCAATGACCTGGTATGGTGTTGTAATAGGCGTACAGGAACAGTTCTGTAGGTGGCACAATAACCATTGGAAAAGTTACCCATGAATTTACCAATCCCGTCATAGTTAGTATAACAAGTGTAATAACCCTTATAAATCGTGATTCCATCTGGGGGTTTGATATTTCCAACTAGGAGGGGGTACTCTGCCGTCCATGCTTCGCAGAGGGACCTGTTAAAATTATAGCGGTAGGCAAAAAGACTTAGGAAGCAATTCTCTATCTCCAAAGGGAGAGTTAGAGGAACGGTGCCAAGATGAGGCCGAGCACCACCGCACACATAGCATGCGGTTATGTTATGTTTATTAGCATTATATTTCATCCACTCTAACCAGAGATTGACATCATTGAAACCAGTTTCAGCGGCCATGGTATCTTCGAAGGTGGGGTTAGTAATGGCCATCAGAGAGGAGTGTGTGGATTAGGCACAATTGGGGTGTCCAGAACCGTGGCCTCATTTACAGCCCGAAGATCCTGGACAATCCTGTACTTCTCAGGTTCACCGTTGGGTGTCCTCTTCTTCACAGGGAACAAAGGGGTGTTACATGGTGATTCGCACTTGACAAGAGCACCTTTAGCTAGTAGTGCTTGGACTTGTTTTGTGATGGCTGCAGCTTGTGCTGGTTTCAACGGATATTGAGACTTTCTTGGTAGTTTTGCTCCTGGAATTAGCTTTACCATCACAGGTGGGACTTTAAGATGACCTATGTCCTCTGGGCCTGAAGACCATAGCGTCTTGGGGAAACCTGTCATTAGAAATTCTGGAAAATTGTCCCTCAGGGCCTTTGCATCCCCATGGGGTTCTTCTAGATGAAGCATCAAAGGCAGGGAACACAAGGCTGAGGTGTCTGATTCGGACAGGGGAGAAGATAGTTCCACCTGGCCGTCTGATGTAAAGGTGATAGATGCCTGTAGGCGGAAAAGAACATCAGCACCTAACAGGTTAATAGGGCATGTTGAAGACACCACAAATCGGGCAAGCAGACTGGGGCAGTTGCCAACCCGTAAAGGAGTAGTTAGAGGACTATGTCTCAGGAGGCCATCTACACCAACACAGGAGACATCTATATTGGAAAGGAATGAAGAATCAGGCAGGTCTTGTTCTCTCAAAACACTTCGGGCTGCACCTGTGTCAACAAGGAATGTGGTAGGGTGACCTTCAATAGGTAAAGTCACAGTGGCTAGTGGACCCCTTGTTCCCCTGAAGACACTGCCATGACAGGGGTTAATGACACAGGCTTGCCAATTTCCTAATCTTCTTGAACTGAATCATGTAAGGGAGGTTTTGGAGCCTTTGTTGTAGGCTTAGTCACCTCCTCGTCTGTATATGGTTTAGTCACCTCCTCGTCTGTATTTCCTGGGCTCGGGGCATTCACTCCTGAAATGGCCCTTTTCCCCACAATTAAAACAGACTCCATCAGCGTGCCTGGTGCCTTTTGGGACAGGGCGTGACACCATAATAGGAGTTGTATTGAACTTCCTAGGATTCTGTGCTGTTTCTAGTCCTCTGGCAACTAAGAGTAACTTATCCAGGGGAACCACTCTATATTCAGGGCGTGCAGCAATAATACCCTTACGTATAGAGTCTTTGATGCCTAGGACAAAGGCACCGGAAAGCATCTGGGAGTGAATTTTGTTGCTGAGATCAAATCCCAGGTCTGAGAACACTTGAAAAAGTCTAGCATGGAACCTCTCCACAGATTCACCCTTTTCCTGAATAACATCGTTGAGGCCAGCTGCTTGGTCCGCGAGCTTATCCTTAGCCCAGGCCTTCAGCTGGTCGCAGAACTCAATCCCTGATGTATAGTCAGTATCACTAGCGAGCCAGTTGGTACAGAGGTGGCGGGCAATGCTAGGCCAATAAGCATCTCCAGCCTTTATGGCACAGATGCTTAATAAATCACGCCATGCAGCGGAATAGGTTTGTTGAATTTGGACTACCCCTCTATAGAAGGGCATGGGTTGTTTTTCAGGGTCAGGGAGTGATTTCATCAGAGCAGAGGCCTGTGTTGGATTGAAGGAGACATACATTATAGGGGCTTTCTCTTCCTGAATCCGGCGACCAAAAGGGTCACGGATAGAGGACCGGGGCAGGCGGGGCGATGTGTCTCTGGAGTCCGGTGGAACTTGGTAACCATGAGAGCTGACTGAATCAAACTCATTTTGGGACGGTGGCACTCTGACTCCTGTAGGATTTGTAGCTACCTGGGGTGTCATTGCCGGGGGTAGAATGGGCACTCCGCCTGCCGGAGCTAATGGTGAGGTATTCGCTGGTGGTAAAAAGTCATTAGGAATGACCGGCATTAGAGGTGCCGCACCACTGGAAGGAAGTGGCGTTGGGGTTAAGGGAGGAAGTGGCGGCCATGGTAGATGTGGGCACTACTTGAGCAGGTTGAGGCAAAGCAGGAGTGATCGGGGCCGGGGGTATGGCAATGGAAGATACATGGGAAGGGGCTGAATAGGCGGAGCTGCTGGATAAGGATAAGAGAATGGCCAGGCCATTGGGGCAGGTGCCAGGGCGGGGCACAGGTAGGGTGGAGGAGAAGGGTAGGGATTATGAAGGGAGGAAGGATATAAAGGATATAGATATGGTGGTGGGGAAATGGAGGAATGAGCAGCTGGTGGAGTAGGAGGAGGAGAGGGTGGAGTAGGAGGGACAGGAGGAGTCGGAGAAGGAGAGGGTGGAGTAGGAGGGACAGGAGGAGTCGGAGGAGGAGAAGGTGGAGTAGGAAGGACAGGAGATGAGGGAGGAGGAGGAGAAAGAGCAGTAGGAGGGGAGACAGACGAAGGGCAGAGATTAGTGGGAGGAGTAAGAGGAGGTGGGTAGGTAGGGGAGCAAACAGGTGATGTAACAGTGGAGGTGGGCGGAGTGGAGGACGGGCGGAAGGGAGGAAGAGCGGACGGAAGAAATGGACTGGAGAGGAGGGGTGGTGGAGGAGAGGATGAGGGTGACGAGATCTGTAGGACTGATGGGGGGGAGAATAAGGATCCATCAGCATTCAAGACTGGGTAAACAGGGGCGGTGGTAGGGTGGGGACCGGGGGTGGTGACCATGGTCAGCTGCATTTCGGTCATTGCTGACGGGATGTTGAGTGGTCACCTCCTGGGTGCCATAATAGGGCGCTGGCTGGGAAGACTTCCCAGTAACAATCATTTTAATACACAAACATTCTTAAACCTTTATGATCAACTTCTTCCTCGACCCATCCCTCTTGCTGAATAGCTCTTGCTACTCGGTACCAGGCTTCTGCTGTACGGACCAAATCATGGTCCGACAGCTTCCCTCTCTTCTCTGTCAGTAACTTACACCAGCTCTATGGCTGCAATCTGCCGCACGGAGGTACGGTAATTCCACATACTTTAGCAATCTTACTCACTTTCTGAACCATCTCTTCTCCTTCTCTGTCTTCTACCAAATCACATGCTAACCAACCCTTACTGGGTTTATTTAACTTCTGTCCCATCCTCCCTATACAAGGCGTCCCAGATATAGAGAAAGAGAGAAAAGAAGGTCTACAGTGCTCGACTGCTACGTAAGAGTGGGTTCCTACGCACGTCTTCCCAAAACGTAGACTAGTCACTAATTCCGCCTACCCGAGGTAGCCGCGGATTGGAGCGTGGCGAGAAGTGTGTGACCAATCACTTCTCTCAACAAAGAGAAATAGGAGGGGGAAGTGTAAATAACACAGAGAGTAAGATAAGATTAAGCACAGGAATCGTTTTGACAGACAATTAAGACAACATTTCAAATTAAATACAGTGCATGCATGACAGTTCAAATAAAATAAACAGTAATCCCTTTCCTTTACTCGTGTGGCAGAAGCCACCTCCCTCAACCTCATAGTGTCCCTGTTGCGGACCCACCCGCAAGTCTCACTACCACGCGGTGATGGAAACAGCAATGCCTGCCCGAATCCACACGCCACAAAAACCTAACAATGTCCGTATCCGCGGGCACTGAGAGGTGAAAAGAACACTACCAGCGTCAGCGCTCGAGGCTGAAGTGTCCCACGCTCTGTCAATGTGCACAATGAGGCTAGCAAGGCTCTCAAAGTGACACCCTGGACCTGAGAAAGTAGTGAGTCCACACAGACTTCCACCAGGTCCCCTCCCCTTTTTCCTTACTGCTAGAGCCACCTAGCACCTAAAAGGGGAGGGGTAAACAGGCACTCACTCCCCCCCCCTCCCCCCGGGGACTTAAGCTAAATACAAACCAATACAAACACACCCAGGCAACAGATAGTCAACATGCAGGTAAACTAGGTATCAATAACAATACAAGGACTCTGGGCAAGCTATTACCTGACTTTGATGTCCTCTCGGCAGCAGTCACAGACACTGGGACAGGTCAATCACAGGGGCAGGAACATACCGGCTAGGTGCTGCAGCAATCACTACCGTGTACTCAGAGGTGATCAGGCTCTTTTCCTTCCCCCAGGATTCATCCCCCCAGCGTCTTCTTGGACAGCTGTCCGGGCAGGGCATAACCCAGAGCCCCACGTTTGGGCGGCAAATTGTTGTGGATTCTTTTCTGCAAACCAATAAGTTTGAATGACTATTTTTTCCTGTCCAAATTAAAAATAATAAAGTTGCGTGCACGCAGAAGTAAATTCACACTGAGACACAGGGTTCAGGTTAATGAAAGAACTTCGGATGGTTTTAATAGCCCAACCGAAAAACATAAATTTTACTTACCGTAAATTTATTTTTCCTGAAGATTAGAGGCAGTGCTTATCAGGGGCGGACTGACCACTCGGGCAGATCGGTCATGGACCGAGGGCCCGAGGCAGTCAGGGGCCCGGCAGGTTGCACAGCCATGCTCTGGCTGGGAGATCAGATCACAGATCTCCCCAGTAAGAATCAAACATATTCTAGCGATAGGTTGCTCCTGCAACCTATACCTCTCTGTTTCCCCCCTCCACTCCCACCTTCTGAGACCTGGCAGTGATCCTGCTGATCCTGCCAGGTCTCCTCCATGCAATGACTGCGGAGCTCCGTGTGAGGGGAAGAGGCGGGGCCGAAAGAGGGGAAGTTACATCACTTCCTGTCCTGCAGAATCTGCTGAACCCTGGCAGACAGCAGGTAAGTAAATATTTTTTTTTTAAAGCTAATATCCCCCTTCACCCATCCCAGCCCTGTGCCCCCCTTCACCCATCTCAGCCCTGTGCCCCCCTTCACCCATCTCAGCCCTGTGCCCCCCTTCACCCACCCAGTGCCCCCTTCACCCATCTCAGCCCCAGTGCCCCTTTCACCTATCCCAGCCCTGTGCCCCCTTCACCCATCCCAGCACCTGTACCCCCTTAACCCACCCCAGCGCCCCCTTCACCCATCCCAGCTCTGTGCCCCCTTCACCCATCCCAGTGCCCCCCTTCACCCATCTCAGCCCTGTGCCCCCCTTCACCCATCCCAGCCCTGTGCCCCCCTTCACCCATCTCAGCCCTGTGCCCCCCTTCACCCATCTCAGCCCTGTGCCCCCCTTCACCCTTCCCAGTCCTGTGCCCCCCTTCACCCACCCAGTGCCCCCTTCACCCATCCCAGCCCTGTGCCCCCTTCACCCATCCCAGCACCTGTACCCCCTTAACCCACCCCAGCGCCCCCTACACCCATCCCAGCCCTGTGCCCCCCTTCACCCATCCCAGCCCCAGTGCCCCCTTCACCCATCCCAGCCCTGTGCCCCCTTCACCCATCCCAGCCCTGTGCCCCCTTCACCCATCCCAGCCCTGTGCCCCCTTCACCCATCTCAGCCCTGTGCCCCCCTTCACCCATCTCAGCCCTGTGCCCCCCTTCACCCACCCAGTCCTGTGCCCCCTTCACCCACCCAGTGCCCCTTCACCCATCTCAGCCCCAGTGCCCCCTTCACCTATCCCAGCCCTGTGCCCCCTTCACCCATCCCAGCACCTGTACCCCCTTAACCCACCCCAGCACCCCCTTCACCCATCCCAGCCCTGTGCCCCCCTTTGCCCAGCCCCAGTGCCCCCCTTCACCCATCCCAGCCCCTGTGCCCCCTTCACCCATCCCAGCCCTGTGCCCCCTTCACCCATCCCAGCCCTGTGCCCCCTTCACCCATTCCAGACCCTGTGCCCCCTTTCACCCATTCCAGACCCTGTGCCCCCTTTCACCCATCCCAGCCCCTTTCCCCCTTTCACCCATCCCAGCCCCTGTGCCCCCTTTCACCCATCCCAGCCCCTGTGCCCCTTTAGCCATCCCAGCCCCAGTGCCACCCCCACCCAGCCCAGCACCTGTGCCCCCTTCATCCATACCAGCCCTTGTGCTCCCTTTACCCATCCCAGCCCCTGTGCCCCTTTCACCCAGCCCCTGTGCCACCTTCACCCATCCCAGCCCCTGTGCCCCCTTTATCCATCCCAGCCCCTGTACTCTTTTATCCATCCCAGCCCCTGTACCCACCTTTTCCTATCCCAGCCCCTGTGCCCCCTTTACCCATCCCAGGCCCTGTGCCCCCTTCACCCATAACACCACCTGTGCCCCCTTCACCCATCCCAGTCACTATGCCCCTGTATCCATCTGAGCCCCCTTTCACAGCCCCTCTGCCCTCTTTATCCATCTGAGCCCCTATGCTCCTTCACCCACCACAGCCCCTATGCCCCTTTACCATCCCAGATCCCACTCCCCCTTCACCCACTACAGCCCTATCACTCTCATTCCTATCCTTCCCTGTACCCACCACAGCCTCTTTGCCTTCTTGTACACTCCTCAGCCTCTCTCTCTCCCTGTACCCACCTCACCCTATGCCTTCCTGCACCCACTACAGTCCTCATCACTCATCCCTATCCCTCCCTGCACTCACTACAGCCCCTATCCCTCACTGCTCCCACTGCAGCCGCTATCCCCGCACCGTCCGTATGCCCCCTGCACCTACTATAGCCCATATCCCCCTTCATGCACTGCAGTAACTATCCACACACATACTGCAGCCTCTGTATCTCCCCCACACAGTAGAGCCTCTAGTATCATACAAACATACACTACAGTCCCAGTATCCGCCAGCTGCCTACTAAACCCCCTATCCCACACACACACACACACAACAGCCCCTATCCACACACTCTCTGCAACACAACCAGCCCTCTCCACTAACATACGACACTGCAAACAGCTCCATACACACACACAAACCCACAAGGAACCTCACTGTATGCACGTAATCCCACAAACAGCATTCCCACACATTCAATACCACATGCAGCCTCCCTACACAAACATCACAACAGGCATCCTCAGCATGGCAATACTGCATACATCCTCCTTATACATACAAACGCAATTATTACAATTACTTATATAGCACCAACATATTCTGCAGCGCAGTACAATAAGTAAAACAAGTCAAACAATTAATTCTTATTCAACATGTTGACATACAGGAACACAAGCAGCATCCCACACAAGTAGCCTCCAAACACATGTGTTTGGAGGCTGCTTGTATGGTTGAACATGTGGGGGATGCTGCTTGTGATGTCACCAACAAACACAGAGGAAGTGTTTAACCCCTTAACGACGGGTGACGGACCTCGTCCGTCACGCGGTAAAATTAACCCCAGATCGCCGCAATCGCGGCGATCGTGGGGTTAATGGTGCTCCAGTCTGCCTCTGCATTAGAGGCAGACCGGGAGCACCGGATCGGGCTGTCAGAGTACATGTGCCCGCTCTGACAGCATGCCAGAGCGGGCACAAGTGCTCTCTATACTCACCTCCGCCTCCCTGCACTTCCGGGTTCAGTGTGAAGTGCAGGGAGACGGATCTTCAGTGATCCTGCCCCCTGCTGTTAAAAAAAAAAGGTTAAATTAAAATCCCACCCCCCCTTTACCCATATTAATAAAAAATTAACCCCTTCCCTGCCAATTGATCACTGACTACAGTGATCAATTGGCAGGGATTACATTTTAATATGATCTGATTTTTTTTTAACCCCTGAGGGTTAATTCTTTTTTTTTTTTAACCCTCAGGGGTTAAATTTATTTTATTAATTAATTTAAATATTTTAAAATTATAAATTTAGCTAGCTGGGGAGGGTGGAAGTTAGTGGGGAATTGGGGGATTTAGTGTTAGGCTAACTAGGGGTTAACGTTAAAAAAAGTTTTAAAATAAGCTTTAAAAAGTTAAAAAATTAAGTAAAAAAAAAGTTTTAATAACATTTAAGTAAAAAATAAAAAAAAAATAAACCCTTTACCCAGTCCAAATAAAAATTAACCCCTTGCCTGCCAGTCTATCACTGCCTACAGTGATCAAAATACAGATCACAGTATTATACTGTGATCTAATTTTTTTTTAACCCCTGACGATTAACTTTTATTTATTTTTTAACCCTCAGGGGGTAAATTAATTTAATTAACTAATTTAAATATTGTATAATTCAATATTTTGCTAGCTGGGGTGGGTGGGAGTTATGGGAAAATGGGGAATTTACTGTTAGTGCTGCTTACTGCTAGTTAGGGGTTAACGGTAAAAGAAAAAGCTTAGAAAAATGTTAAATCTGTAAAAAAAAGTTTTACGAAAGTTTAGGAAACTTTAAAAAAATGAATAAGCAAAACAAAAGTTTAAAAAATAGTTTTAAAAAGTAAAAAAAGTTTTAAAAAGTAAAAAAATACATTTAATAACGCTCATTACCACTACACCTGGTACAAGCTAGCGGAAAAATGATCCCACGCTAAGGTTCAAAATATGCCTTTTGAAATACCCTGGGATGTCTTCTTTAAGAAATGGTATGGCTTTATGGGGTATTTGGATTATATAGCCTGGTAAAATACTCTAAAATGGGACATGGGCACAGCGTAAAAATTTAAAGTTTGAAAAAAATTGAATGGCTGTGTCCCAAATGTGCCCCTCCGATGTCCACATATACCTGGCAAAGGTACATACGGGGGTATTTTTGTACTCAGCCGACATAGCTGAGCAACATATAAAGTATTATAGAGTGGTGGTACACAAAATGTTTGCAAAATATACTGTGCAAACTCACTTTGTGTGTCAAAAAGGCAGAAAAAACGCTTATTACCACTACACCTGGTACAAGCTAGCGGAAAAATTATCCCACACTAATTTTCAAAATATGCCTTTTGAAATACCCTGGGATGTCTTCTTTAAGAAATGGTATGGCTTTATGGAGTATTTGGATTATATAGCCTGGTAAAATACTCTAAAATGGGACATGGGCACAGCGTAAAAATGTAAAGTTTGAAAAAAAATGGAATGGCTGTGTCCCAAATGTGCCCCTCCGATGTCCACATATACCTGGCAAAGGTACATACGGGGGTATTTTTGAACTCAGCCGACATAGCTGAGCAACATATAAAGTATTATAGAGTGGTGGTACACATAAGGTTTGCAAAATATACTGTGCAAACTCACTTTGTGTGTCAAAAAGGCAGAAAAAACGCTTATTACCACTACACCTGGTACAAGCTAGCGGAAAAATTATCCCACGCTAAGGTTCAAAATATGCCTTTTGAAATACCCTGGGGTGTCTACTTTAAGAAATGGAAGGCCTTTGTGGGGTAGTTTGAATTTAAAACTTACGAAGATGCTTGGAAATTGCACATAGGTCCAGCGTCAAAATTCAAAGTTCTGTAAAAACTGATATGGCTTGGTCTCCAATATGCCACTGTAGCTTCACAAAATAGTGCCAAAGACATTCATTGGGGATGTCTTTTTACTCAGAAGACTTAGCTGAGCATAATTTGAAGGTTTTGAACTTAGTGGCACATATGAAATATACAAAATGCCCAGCAAAAATGCAATCCGTATGTCAAAAAATGCACAAAATTATTTTTTACCACATACTTTGGCATATATTGGTGAATAAATGGGGGCATGCTAAGGCACAATATGCACCTTATGATATACCCTGGAGTGTCTACTTTTACAAATGGTAGGCCTTTGTGGTTTTTTTTTTGAACAGTCAAACTGTTATAATACCCCAAATGGAAGCATAGGCTCATTAAATCCGTCTCTCAAAATTCTACTGTGAATACTGAAAAGGACAGGTCTCCTGTATGGCACTGTAGCTTCACGAAATAGTGCCATAGACATACAATGGGGGTGTCCTTTTACTCAGAAGACTTAGCTGAGCATAATTTGGGGGGTTTGAACTTAGTGGCACATATGAAATATACAAAATGCCCAGCAAAAATGCAATCCGTATGTAAAAAATGCACAAAATTATTTTTTACCACATACTTTGGCATGTAATGGTAAAAAAATGGGGGCATGTTAAGGCACAATATGCACCTTATGAGATACCGTGGAGTGTCTACTTTTACAAATGGTAGGCCTTTGTGGGGGTTTTTGAACAGTCAAACTGTTATAATACCCCAAATGGAAGCATAGGCTCATTAAATCCGTCTCTCAAAATTCTACTGTGAATACTGAAAAGGACAGGTCTCCTATATGGCACTGTAGCTTCACGAAATAGTACCAAAGACATACAATGGGGGTACCGTTGTACTCAGCAGAAGTAACTGAACACATAATAAAACTTTGTACAGGAATAGCACACACCAACTTTACAAAATACACATGAGAAGTTCTTTGTTATACGTTTGTGTGCGAAAACCCCCAAAAAACACAATTTTACTCCAATATTTAGCAGAGGTTGGCGGTAAAATGGCTACGTAGAAAGTGTCAAAACAACCTTAGGTAAATAGCCTGTGATGTCTACTTTATATAAATATATACTTTTGTGTGGCAATTTTGTTTTATTTTATGGCTATTAGGCTTACAAGACAAACATACCAAATTCTAAAATCGCTCCATATTAAAATTTTATTTTACTCCTTGTGCTTTGTGACCTGTAACTACCAAAAAAAAACTGAAAATCCCAGACACATTATATATTCTGTAAATCAGAACAAATAAATGAATTTATTTTTAATTACTTTCCTTAACCTGCACTAATTATGCACACATTATGATTGCAAAAACTGTAAAAAAAAAACTAATATTTTTCTTTTTTTTGCATTTTTCTGTATTTTTTTTATAATAAGTAAGCATTTATATATATATATATGTTATATCAAATTAAAGCCCTTTCTGTCCTTTAAAAAACAGTATATAATATGTGTCGGTGCAATAAATGAGAGAGATGCAAATTGCAGTTGAACGCAAACAGCAAGAAAATGCAAAAATTGCTTGTGTCATTAAGCGTAAGTCAAGCTTCTGAAGCTCTGTCCTTAAGGGGTTAATTAAATTTGCTTTATGTCTTTATTTTAATGAGGGGGGGTGGGGGGCGTAAGGCAAGCTATTAAGGGGTACTCCACTCAAAAACAATGTTTTATGAAAACACTGTTTTTGGTTGGATTAACCCTTTAAAGTATATCTGGCCCTGTTTGGGGGACGCCATGACTCACACAGCCATGCTGGGTAGCGCGCACATATCTGTATGACAGCTGCACAAAGACCTTGCACCAGGAGGGGGGCCCTTGATCTCCTATTGTCAGGATCGGGACAGGGATCCAACACGCAGAGTACAAAGAGTGGAAAGGTACGTATACCGGGCCTTAGAATGGCCGGACTAACGTACCGAGAGTAAAGAATAGTCAGAGGCAAGCCGAGGTCGAGGGAACGAGAAGACAGATAAGCGAGAGACAAGCCGAGTCAAGGGATAACAGAGAAACAGGGTAGTACAACGAGCCGAGTCAAAACCAAAAGAGCAAACTAGAATACCAGAGCACTGAGTGACTAGACAAGCTAGAACCACGACAGGGCAATGAGCTGAAGTAAGGAGTAAGCTTAAATACCCTGGTTCTGGATGGAAATCACGCCTCTGAAAAGTACCGATTGGATATCGGACACTTGAGTGACAGATTGCTCGTGCTAGCGTCATGACGTCACGTATTGAGCGTCCTGCTAGAAAAGGACGTGGATTCCTCGCGGCCGGTGTTTAAGTGACTGGATGAACCGCGAGGAACGGAGGAGACAGCTCGCCTGGACGGATACACCACCAAGTCTCTACCTCCCTTAGAGGTAGAGGCCTCAGGTACCCTGACAGTACCCCCCCTCTCAGATACGCCCACCGGGCGGAATGAACCGGGGCGAGATGGGAAGCGAAGGTGAAATGCTCTGCGAAGGCGAGAAGCATGGACGTCCTCCTGAGGTACCCAACTCCTCTCCTCAGGACCATATCCCCTCCAGTTGACCAGATATTGCAATTTTCCCCTTGAAATTCTGGAGTCAATGATGGAGCTGACCTCGTACTCCTCCCGACCCTCCACCTGAACAGGACGAGGTGAGGAGACCTTAGAGGAGAATTTGTTGCAAATGAGGGGTTTCAACAAGGAGACATGAAAAGAGTTAGGAATGCGTAAGGCAGGTGGCAGAGCAAGGCGATACGCAACCGGATTGATACGAGTGAGAACCCTGTAAGGACCTATGTAACGAGGAGCAAATTTCATGGACGGAACTTTTAGGCGAATATTCTTAGTACTCAACCATACCCTATCCCCAGGAACAAAAACAGGAGCCGCTCTTCTATGTTTGTCAGCGTGTTTCTTGAACAGCGAGGAACTATGTAATAGAATTTGTCGAGTTTGATCCCATAATTTCTTCAGGTTGGCGACATGATCATCAACCGACGGTATCCCCTGAGAAGAGGAAACCGAAGGAAAAATCGAAGGATGAAAGCCATAATTCATGAAGAAAGGGCTAGAGCGAGTTGAATCGCAAACAAGGTTATTGTGTGCGAACTCCGCCCAAGGAATCAGACCGACCCAATCGTCCTGGTGTTCGGAAACAAAGCAACGCAGATACTGTTCGATCTTTTGATTAGTACGTTCAGCAGCTCCGTTAGACTGAGGGTGATAGGCAGAGGAAAAGTTCAATTTGATGCCCATTTGAGAACAAAAGGATCTCCAGAAACGTGAGACAAATTGAGAACCTCTATCAGAAACAATCTCTGAAGGGATCCCATGTAGGCGAAAAACTTCTCTCGCAAAAATCTCCGCCAATTCAGGGGAAGTCGGAAGTTTAGGTAATGGCACGAAATGGGCCATCTTGGTAAATTTATCCACCACCGTGAGAATAACAGTCTGTCTTTTGGAAGCAGGCAAATCAACGATAAAGTCAATGGACAAACAGGACCAAGGTTTCTCAGGAATGTCCAAGGGGTGTAACAGGCCACATGGGGATGCATGAGATAGTTTAGTCTTGGCACAAGTCTCACAAGCTGCGACGAACTCCTCAATATCCTTACGAAGTGAAGGCCACCAGAAATCCTTGGATATCAGAGAGTACGTCTTGCGAATACCAGGATGACCAGCTATTTTACTTTCATGAAAACATTGTAAGAGCTCCAGTTGAAGTTCAGGAGGAACAAAGTTTCTTCCCTCAGGAGTGTTTCCGGGAGCTAGATGTTGTGACTTCAAGATCTGGTCAAGTAGCGGGGAATGAATTTTGAGACTGGTATTAGCAATAATATTGCATTTGGGTACAATGGAAGACAAAAGTGGTTCAACTGAAGCAGAGGGTTCATATTGGCGAGATAGCGCATCGGCTTTAGAATTCTTTGACCCAGGTCTGTAAGTCAGAACGTAATTGAAATGGGTAAGAAACAACGACCAACGAGCCTGCCTGGAGGACAGACGCTTGGCCTCTCCGATATAAGACAAGTTTTTGTGGTCTGTCAGGATGGTAACAGGATGTAATGTACCTTCCAATAAATGTCTCCATTCTTTCAAAGCCTTGATAACCGCTAGTAATTCTCTGTCACCAATGTCATACCTGCTTTCAGTACCGGTCAATTTTTTAGAGAAAAATCCACATGGATGTAATGGTTTATCAACACCCAACCTTTGAGATAGAACAGCACCTAAACCAGTCTCTGATGCGTCTACCTCGAGCAAAAATGGCAGAGAAGTGTCAGGGTGAACTAAAATTGGAGCGGAAGCGAAAAGCTCCTTGAGAGTCTTGAACGCAAGGAGAGCTTCAGTAGTCCAATTCTTAGTGTCAGCCCCCTGTTTGGTCATGTTAGTGATAGGTGCAATAATGGAAGAATAGCCCTTAATAAAGCGCCTATAATAATTGGAAAAACCAATAAATCTCTGTATGGCTTTAAGACCTGTGGGTAAAGGCCACTCTAGAATGGATTGGAGCTTATCCGGATCCATCTTAAATCCCTCCCCAGAGATCACATAGCCGAGAAAGGTTACCTGGGTTTGATCAAAGCTACATTTCTCCAACTTGCAGTACAAGCCATGCTGGAGAAGCTTGTGCAAAACCCTCCTGACTTGTTTGTGATGAATCTCAATGTCACTAGAATGAATGAGTATATCATCTAGGTATACAATGACGCACTCTTGCTGAAATTCCCTAAGAACCTCATTAATCAGATCTTGGAATACTGCTGGTGCATTGCATAACCCAAAAGGCATGACGGTATATTCATAGTGGCCATATCGAGTATTGAATGCCGTCATCCACTCATGTCCCTGCTGGATTCTCACCAAGTTATATGCCCCTCTGAGGTCTAACTTGGTGAAAATTGTAGAGCCCTTCAAACGATCGAAGAGTTCGGTGATCAAGGGAATCGGGTAGGCATTTTTAATGGTTATCTTATTCAGGCCTCGATAATCAATACAAGGTCTCAAAGAACCATCTTTCTTTTTAACAAAAAAAAATCCAGCCCCGGCAGGGGAGGAGGACCTCCTGATGAATCCCTTGTCTAAATTCTCGTGAATATATTCCTCTAGGACTGAGTTCTCCTTTATAGATAATGGGTATACATGACCTCTGGGAGGCATGGTACCAGGGAGTAGGTTAATTTTGCAATCAAAGGACCTGTGTGGGGGTAAGGTATCGGCTTTCTTTTTGTCAAATACTGCCTTTAAATCTAGATACTGAGGCGGAATTTGTGTCTCTGTAGGATTGTCAGAGGTATTCGATGTATTAGTTAATCCAAGAGGTAAGACCTTCCGCAAGCATTTTTCTTGACAATTCTCTCCCCATGAAACTATCTCCCCTGATTCCCAATTAATAATAGGGTTGTGTCTCCTCAGCCAGGAGTACCCCAGAACTATGGGAATAGACGGAGAAGAAATGAGCATCAAGGATATATCCTCTTTATGCAGGATGCCAACAGTCAAGTTAATCGGTATGGTCTCATGAAAAATAACAGGCTCAAGTAACGGTCTACCATCGATGGCCTCAACAGCCAGAGGTGTCTCTTTTAACTGGGATGGAATAGCATGCTTGGCAGCAAAACCCTGATCTATAAAGCTCTCAGCAGCTCCAGAATCGATTAGTGCCATAGTCTTAACTACTCCCTTCTCCCACTTTAAAGAAACGGGTAACACAAGCCTGAGCTCCTTGTAGTTGTGAATAGAGGACAAAGTAGAAACACCCAAGGCCTGTCCTCTAGAGGAACTTAGGTGCGAGCGTTTCCCGAACGATTGGGACAATTTATGCGTAAATGACCCCTGACTCCACAATACATACATAAACCCTCCCTTCTCCTGTACTGTCTCTCCCTTTCAGTGAGATGAGTACTGCCTATCTGCATAGGTTCAGGAATACGTAAGTCTTCGAACTCAGAGATTTGAAAGGTAGGCGCTAGTTTAAAGGAGGGTCTACGGGTCCTATCTCGAGTGTTCTGCCTCTCTCTTAAGCGTTCATCAATACGAGATATAAAAGAAATTAAATCCTCCAAATTTTCAGGGAGTTCTCTAGTAGCGACCTCGTCAAGAATTACATCTGATAACCCATTCAGAAACACATCTATATAAGCCTGTTCGTTCCACTTAACTTCTGCCGCCAAGGATCTGAACTCTAGTGCATAATCCACAAGTGTTCGATTGTCCTGTTTAAGGCGCAACATTAATCTAGCTGCATTGACCTTTCTGCCAGGAGGGTCAAAAGTTCTTCTAAACGCAGCTACAAAGGCATTATAATTATAGACGAGTGGATTATCATTCTCCCATAAAGGATTGGCCCATCTCAAAGCTTTTTCAATGAGCAGAGTAATAATAAATCCAACCTTTGCTCTATCTGTAGGATAAGAGCGGGGTTGTAGTTCGAAATGGATGCTAATCTGGTTTAGAAAGCCACGACACTTCTCCGGTGACCCGCCATAACGTACTGGTGGGGTAATACGGGAAGAAGCACCTACAGTGGCTACCTCTAGACCTGAGACTGCAGGAGAGATAGAAGGAGTACGTGTCTCCTCAGGTGGATTACTAGCACGAGACAAAAGTGCCTGTAGTGCCAAAGCCATCTGATCCATCCTATGTTCCATGGCGTCAAACCTGGGATCCGAAGAACCAAGCTGACTGTTTGTACCTGCAGGATCCATTGGCCCTGTCGTAATGTCAGGATCGGGACAGGGATCCAACACGCAGAGTACAAAGAGTGGAAAGGTACGTATACCGGGCCTTAGAATGGCCGGACTAACGTACCGAGAGTAAAGAATAGTCAGAGGCAAGCCGAGGTCGAGGGAACGAGAAGACAGATAAGCGAGAGACAAGCCGAGTCAAGGGATAACAGAGAAACAGGGTAGTACAACGAGCCGAGTCAAAACCAAAAGAGCAAACTAGAATACCAGAGCACTGAGTGACTAGACAAGCTAGAACCACGACAGGGCAATGAGCTGAAGTAAGGAGTAAGCTTAAATACCCTGGTTCTGGATGGAAATCACGCCTCTGAAAAGTACCGATTGGATATCGGACACTTGAGTGACAGATTGCTCGTGCTAGCGTCATGACGTCACGTATTGAGCGTCCTGCTAGAAAAGGACGTGGATTCCTCGCGGCCGGTGTTTAAGTGACTGGATGAACCGCGAGGAACGGAGGAGACAGCTCGCCTGGACGGATACACCACCAAGTCTCTACCTCCCTTAGAGGTAGAGGCCTCAGGTACCCTGACACCTATTGACCGAGGGCCCTATAAGTTGTCAGTCCGCCCCTGGTGCTTATACCAATGGGATTTCATCTAGAGGGATAAAAAAACAGGCAGGCAATCTCCAAAACTTTTCAAGAAGGACCTCCCCCAATTAACCTTTGGCCTTATAAATAGCTTCCTATCCAAGACATCCCCAGAAAATACAAAAGCCGACCAACCGTACCACTCAGACTATGAACAAATATGGGGGGGAAAGTAAGCACTGCCTCTAATCTTCAGGAAAAAGAAATTTGCGGTAAGTAAAATTTATGTTTTTCCCTTCAGATTAGAGGCAGTGCTTATACCAATGGGATCTCCAAAAGCAATCCCTTAGGGCGGGACTCAAGTCTCACTGCAAAAAATCTGCAACCAAAGTTGCATCTACCAAGAACAACAGACCAAAGTGAGTGAAGAGAACACCTCGTGGCTGTTATGAGAACGAGAGAACGTATAGCAGAGGCCCTCAGGCAACCGATCTGAACATAACTGATCGAAGGAACCTCAAAGGCGGTAGATGAGAAAACTCTAATGAATGCAGACATTTAAGGCAACGTAGACGAAAACTAAACGCCCAGGCAGTGGAATTAGACTTCCAAGACCCTAGAACGCTGTTGGGAAAAGTTAGAAAAATAGTGTTAGATGGAAGATAGAGAAAATTAACGAATCCAATTTAACTCCACTTTCTCCTGCCGAAAACAGAAACTTGAAGTCCTTTCCAAAATAATTTGGGCGACTACCCCCAAAGACCTAGACTGAAGACTCAAATCAGCAGAGTAACAACCCCCAAAAGAAGATCCCTTGCGGAAAAGATTCCCTGAAGATAGGAACAAACCACGAAGAGCCTAGCAGATACTGGTGATCTGGAGACCAACCTCTAAATATCAACTGATAACCGAAATTCGACCTTGAGGGGCTCTGGCTTTAAACCATACGCAAAGCCCATCCGAAGAAAAAAGAAGAGGTTAAAACTTTGAAGCGGACGCCTGTTTTTCTAAGGACCAATATCCTAAAAAAACAACACCTTCCATACCTGGAATATATCTTGGAACAAGATACATTTATAGTAAAAGAACTTGTCAATAATCTCCTGAGACAAACCCTTATCCTTCAGTATCTGGAATACATAAACCAAGTAGTCAGATTGAATTACAACAATTTTGAGAAGCGGTACCCTTGAGAATTCCAGGATGACTATATACAGTTACGGTCCCCAAAGATACCTGTGGAACATATATGATGAATGGTATAACAGCTACTTGCCACCAAGGGAGGAAGACTATCATTCTCACCTTTCCCATCCTAAAGGATCTTGGGGAATAGGGAACCAGGAGGAAACTATAGGTTAGACTGGAATACACACAAAAGAAAAGGAAACCAAAGCTTACGGCTCTGTCCAAGCTTGTCCAATGAAACACTTCATGCTGTTTGATCTAGAAGTCCCAGTTCCATAACTGGAAAATCAAATTCTTACTATCGTTAGAGTGAAGATTAAGGAGTCTGAACCAATCTGCTTTGTATTAAATGTTGACTACTTAATGTTACAGCTAAACAGAGGAATATTATGTTCTATGCATAAGTGAACAGATCTAAGAAAAACTAATCCAAGCAAATCCAGGAACAAGATTTTTCAAACAAGATGACCTTGTATGTACATAATTGCTACCGAATGTGGAACTATCTGACCAGATCCGGATAAGAAAATACCTGGTCTTTATCTGAAAGGCAAAGAGCTATCCAGCTAGCCTTCAGTCCTATGTAGTTGGATAAGATTTTACAAATTATCTCAGCTAAATTCCCTATCTCCCTATGAGAACCTAGCTGAGACCTGAAACATCAGACGTAAAATTATGCATGTTCGATTTGAGAACTAGAACCAAAGAAAGAATCGTCTGGCATCCTTTATTTCTGCCTGGTTCAGAAAGGAATGACCGAAGAATAGGATTTTACTGCAAAATCTTATTAGTAACCATAACTGGCCACTGAAGGACCTGTAAACAGTGCTATACCTAAAGAAGCTGAAGAGACCAAGCAGGTTCTTACAAGACAGGAACCAATATTATTTCCCAAGAATCTGTCTACTGAAGAAGCAGAGAGATTTCAGGTGTTAATGCCAGAGAGAACCACAATTTTTCCCTCAGGGAATTGCCAGTCTCTGAGAGTCAAGACCCTTGTCAAAATATTTACACCTGAACTGTTCCTTGACAAACACCAGAACCGCATACTTCCTGAAAGGGGAATTATTATCAGAAGATTGATTAGCATCCACCTGTATGCTATCGAAACACCCTAACCTTTAGGGCTGGTGTACAAATAAATTAGATGTCCCTGAGGAAGCAGAATTGTAGAGATTCAACAAATTTATGGATGGCAATATTTTGCATAGTGAGAGCATCTCAAGCGGCAATTGCCATAAGCATTTTCTTAAACAAACATTTACTTAAAAGCTGAAAAATGCAGACAAACCTAGGCAGAAAACCATCTCAGTCATATCGTGTCTATTTGCAGGGAACAAATTGAAACTGGTGGAATTTACTTACGGCACCTGAGGTTCCTAGTTGGTCTCCCATACAAGTACTAACCAGGCCCAAGACTGGATGGCTTCTGAGATCTGACCAAATCAGGCATTTACAGACTGGTATGGTCGTAGACTACCCCATGATCCATAGGTTTGCAGCTGTACTAGAATTTTCTTCAAGCCCAGTAACATGAGGAAGAAATAATTTCTCATGAAGACTAGTTCATACAGGTTACCATCTTTAATGGCGGAAGCGAGACTGATTACATAGATACACAGACAGAATAAGACAATACCCCTGATTTAACACAGTAAAGGAATTTAAGCATGCGTGGGATAGGCATAAGGCTATCCTAACTATAAGATAAGGCCAGAGACTAATGAAAGTATTTAGAAAACTGGGCAGACTAGATGGGCCGAATGGTTCTTATCTGCCGTCACATCCTATGTTTCTATCCAGGCTTTCCTTAGCCGTAATTGGGAAGCAGAGGCTAGAACAGAAAGAATATCTGCAAACTGTACTACAACCTGTTTGATGCAGGCTCTGAAGGAATCAATAGCAGAAGAAGTACTTTAAAATTGGAATACCAAACAACAGCCTTACCTGCTATAGGCTTTCATTAGCCGCATGTGGGAAGCAGAGGCTAGAGCAGACAGAATATCTGCAACTGAATTTACAAAACCTGTTTGATGCAGACTCCGCTGGGATCAATATCAGAAGTAATTCTTAAAATTGCAATTCCAACCCACAATCTTACCTGATAGAGGCTTTCCTTAGCCATATTTGGGGAGCAGAGGCTAGAGCAGATAGAATAGCTGCAACTGCATTACAAAAACCCGTTTGCTGCAAACCCTGCAGTAACCAAAATTATGAAGCCTTTTCTTGAATTTTCCATGCCAACAGTCATATAGCTGAAACCTATCAAACTTGGAATTGAAAAAAAACATAAAATGTGCAACCATGGAGTGAAGCACAGGAAAAGTTCTGCCTCAGCTGAAAAACAGACTGCCTTGTAGAAACTGATATCAGGTGAAACTAGTTGAGGTGGAGAGAATGCCAATTGCACAGAGCTTGTCTACAGCAATTGCTAAAAGCCTACTGCATGTTTAACCCCATAAGGACCTATGACATGTTTGACAGGTCAAGATTCCCTTTTATTCCAGAAATTTGGTCCTTAAGGGGTTAAGCAAATAAATACTGTAGCTAGGATTCTGGAATTAAGGAATCCATCTGCTATAACAGAAAATTAACTTAACCAGATTTTAAATATCAGCCTCCTAAGCATAACCTAGTGAGTCATACGGGTCCTGCTCTTGTGAATGTATACCACTTCACTTTAATTGTTGACCCTGTTGCAGCAATTAGTGATTATTGAAACCCATAATAACTAATCACCGAGCAGCAGCTAATTTCAACCAGAAAAGGAAACTTAAAGTTTCCCAATAGAATAATGTAAAAAATATCTGTTAATATCCTTTATAGGATTTAATCAAAGAAAATCTATTTGGACCCAATCTACTAAGTGCTAACCCCTGCAAAGCGCTATATGATTGAAGACTTTAGTAATAATCCTTAACCCCTTAAGGACACCTGACATGTATGACATATCATGATTCCCCTTTTATTCCAGAAGTTTGGACCTTAAGGGGTTAAAAGAAGAGAAGTTAAAAACTCTCCTACTTAGAAACATTATCTACCTTACAGCACAGATAATTAACTTATTCAGGTTAGAGTCATTTAAGATAAAGCAAAAAGTCTTACCTTAAATGTCCTCAGAGTGTGTTGGAGGTTGGTGAGAACACACTTGCAACAAATTCTGAGTGCACCTGGCAAACAGTTAGTTGCTGCTGGGTAAACAGCCTCTC
This sequence comes from Pelobates fuscus, assembly GCF_036172605.1. Taxonomy (NCBI): domain Eukaryota; kingdom Metazoa; phylum Chordata; class Amphibia; order Anura; family Pelobatidae; genus Pelobates; species Pelobates fuscus. The sequence continues at coordinate 81,132,264 of NC_086328.1, forward strand.
TAAGTCCTGGAAACCAATATCTTGACCCCGGAGAGAAAAAACAAAGATATTGGCGCCTGAATTTTAAAATCACATTACGCATGTCCTGCATTTCGCGATTCTACGGTGGAAATAAACATAACCTGTACGAGTCTTCCACCGCCAGGACTACCCAGCCAGTGCCCAAAAGCGCACCATCGTCTGCCCGGCACCTGGCTCGGTATAGACTGAATTAATACGACCCGGGGGCTACAGCCGTCTGGAGGGTTAACCCTGGCTGATCTCTGAAAAATGTATTTAAAAGAAGTAGAGCCTCCAAAGCCTCAGCCCTCTCACCATACTTCTAGGGAGAAACCTGACCTGACACCCTCCCCTGCCAGAGGCAGGCAAAGAACTGGGGATGTCTTGGATAGGAAGCTATTTATAAGACCAAAGGTTAATTGGGGGAGGTCCTTGAAAAGTTTTGGAGATTGCCTGCCTGTTTTTTTATCCCTCTAGATGAAATCCCATTGGTATAAGCACTGCCTCTAATCTGAAGGGAAAAATGGGTGCGCAGACCCTTTTAAAGGCATTATTACATCACTGAAGAATTCAAGATAACAACAAGTAAACATTATTAATTGGTTTAGGTGTTAAGTGGTTAGTTAAATGCCCTCCCATCAAGAGGTGGTGACATTCTTGACACGGGAGTGGACACAGAATGTAGGTGCCATCTTGTTAGCACGAGGTGTCCACTCGATGGGAGGGGTGCTTTGGCAGCCATTTTGAGTAGTTGGCATTAGTTTCAAGGTTAATTTTCAAGGTTTTTTTTAGTAGATACACATTTTATTATTCAGCTGACACATACTTTATTGAGACCAACATGTCGCTCAGTGGCCACAATGTTTAATTCAACAGGAACACATTGTTCCGCTGACGCACATTTCCTCCTGACAAAGCATTCTCTTAAGCTGATTTCATAAATTCTATAATTCTACAACAGTAATAACTACAAATAAATTGGTTGCTATAACGCGAGTAGGGGCATGTCTATTAAAAAAAACATCCCCCCTCCTGAGCCCCCACCCACGACGCGCAAGTGGGGGCTTTTAAACTAGAGGGGGGACCTATTGACCCCCTCGGCCCCTACCCCTGAGCGGTGGGTGGGGGCCCTAAATATCAATAAGGGGGGACCTAATGTCCTCCCCCCGGCCCCCACCCCTGCACGGCGAGTGGGGGCCATAAATAACAATAAGGGAGGGGGACCTACAGAGTGCTCTGTGTTATTTTACACAGTGTGGGAAAATTCCAAAGAACCTTCCCACACTGTGTAAAATGACACAGAGCATTCTGATTGGTTAGCTTGAAATCCAGCCAGAGTGCTCTGTCATTTTACACAGCGTGGGAAAGTTCTTTGGAATTTTCCCACACTGTGTAAAATAACACAGAGCACTCTGATTGGTGGATTTACCTGTCAGAGCACTCTGATTGGATGGCTTAAACCCACCAGAGTGCTCTGAGCCTAATTGCAGGGTGGAGCAAGGCTTTATAAGCCTTCCCCGGGGGGCGTGGCTTGGACGTCGACCGGGATGGTAGCTTAAGCTGAACGCTCCGCTCCACCGGTCCCTGTAAGCCCTACTAATAAGCAGACTTTAGCACTAATGGGACGGAACCGACGGGGTGAACCCACCAGGACCCCCGAAATGAGAGGTTCCCAAACGAGCCAATCGCAAGGTCCGATGGATGAATTTCTGCACACACGAGGTGAGGCCTCCGGATCCAAGATGGCACCTGCTCCCTCCACACCCGGAGCTTCCCCTGCCTCTACACTGGACGGCATAGGGGGAAGAACTCCGTACCATAGCGGCCTCAATGGCCACGAAGGCAGACCTTCTGGTGCTTACAACCACCATTCAAGATGCCCTTGGAGCTGAAATCGCTGGACTCCGGGCTGAGGTGACCGCGCAGGGCAACCGGGTGCAGGAGCTGGAACACTCCTCCCACGAGGCCCACAATGTCAGACTGGTGTCCACTGATATGGCACACGCCAGATAGGGTAACCTACTCCCACAACTTTGAAGATCAGTTGAAGACCTTGAAAACCGCGGGCGCTGCTGTAATATCAGGGTACGCGGCATGCCGGAAGCGGAGGGTGAGGAGGACATTGAAACCACATTGACGGCCCTTTTCCGCCTGATTGTGCCAGACGACGCTCAGCTGGAAATCCGTTACGATAGGGCACACAGGGCCCTGAGACCCCGCTCCTTGGAGGACGGCCCACGGGACATCGTATGCTGTCTACACTCATTTGCTGTGAAAAACGCCATCATGAAGGCCGCTAGAGAACGGCCCACGTGGGAATAACGAGGGGCACGCATATCGTTGTATAATGACCTCTCACCGGTCACGCTAGAGGCCAGGAGGGCTTCCCATTCGCCCCATCAGCACGACATCAGAACGGCTGGGTCACGATCCGCTGGCCGGACGAAATCCCCAGGTTCCTGGATGAACTAGGCCTGCCGCCTGTACAAATACCGGTCTGGATCCTGGGGCCACTGGATGCAGGCCAGAAACCCCAACGCGCACCCCGTCGCCGAAGAGGAAGGTCGCCACCACCAGGGCCCCCACCTCACCGCCGGGGTGACCAAGACTAGCAGCCGCCGCTCCAAGAATGCCGACTCGCCGGAATAGGACTACCCTTCTTGTCCCTGGGAGACCCCTTGAACATAACTCGGTAATGCTGACATCTCTGGGCCAACAGGCAGTCTCAAGTAATATGCATCGTCCTCAAACCATATAATCGCCCGGAGGGGGTTGAGACTCAGATACATGACACCCAGGAGGGTTATGCGGGTACCCGCAAGATCCTCCATGTATTATCTGGATTGCCCACAGGATTAAGATGTCTGCAATGGAAGTATTCCAATGCGGGGGAGATATTAGGACTTGCCCCCCCCTCCCTTGCAAAGCAATATGTCTTATCCCTAACTCACTCTATTTGTCCTTGAAGCTGCCACCGGAGGGGACCAGGGATACCGTAAAGGGAAATCGGACAACTCCTGTGGTGGTGGGTTTACGGAGGGTGGAGGGATTCAAAATATGGTCTGGATGGACCCCCCTACTTTAACCCGCACGGAAGCTCCATGCTGAGATTCTCTCAACAACACATACGGGCCTGAGCTGTTCGCTGCGCTGGGATATTGGACTCTGAAATTCCCCCCCATTCTGATAAGTATCCTTCCTTGCCGTATAACGAAAAGATTGCTTATTATGACATCATGCCTACTGTATTGTACATATGTTTATTTATCTGATGTGAAGTAAGGTATATTGGGTATGTGTATTGAGTTTCACGGGAGAGCAATGACAGTAATAGGGACAGGGAAGGGTTGGTTAGGGAAATGGACAAAGGCGAGGAGAGGCAAAGGGAGTAGTGGGTATAGACAGAGCCCCTCCTGACTTAGACATAAACATGTAAGATGACTTTATTCAATTACTTTATTAAAAAAAAATAAAAAAAAAAATACCACAAGCACTGATGAGAATATTGTTGGGTCACTATCACAGTTGTTGCGGGGAAATACCCCATACCCGAGGGACCCATGGGGCGATGCCGAAGACTCACCCATAACCGGACAGAGACATAGCAAGTGGATAAGAGGTTTGGGGAATGACAACTGACGGCACTAGACGGACAACCCAACTCTCTACTTTTCCCTGACAGATAATCTGTAGTTATGGCTGTTTCGAGGGGCTATCCCGGGGGATGGGGAACAGGGAGGATAAGCCGGCGGAAACGGCACAGGAGGTGGGATGAACTGGCTGCGATTGCTTACTGTTTATACTGTTTAGACTTCGCTTCTGGCTTAATGTTTGTTTATTTTAATATTACTTCACTTAACGCTCGTTTGCACCCACTGTGACCACACACACTTGGGCTGGGACATGGTTGGAGTGGGATGACTCGACAACTACACTCACTCCGAAAACGACGCTGTATCTATCCTGGTTCAGACTACGACCACAGCTCTATACTTTCACCTGCGTGAAACTCTCAGCGGAGCCACAGGTTTGTTCACTCACCGATCTGGACATCGGGGTGACTCCTGGTCACTCCTGCTGAGACGCACGTGACCCTCCTTTTTAGGAGACTCCGGGACAACCACCTTCCTTCACCCCACTGGGGACGCCATCCAAGGGGGGGGGCCCACACGGCCCGCCCTTATTTTAACTCATCCCCGACACCGGCCTCACACTCATACCTCACCCACACACACATAATCACACTGACTCTCACATACAATACTTCCTACGGCCGCGGTACACGCTCTGGTCTAGGACAAATAACGAGAGACGACTCCCACATGGAAGTTTGACTACAGTTAGTGCCTAACTGAACATTCCTGCGCATAGATACACATAGAACTGCGTGAAACCGACGGGACGCTGCACCTAGTAATAGAGTGTAGGCACATCTGCTTTCCGCTGTCGGCTCATATCGTTGCACGGACACACCCTTCGCTAACCCACGCGCTTGACCACGGGAGACCCTATGGCGTACAACCGCACTCCCCTGTCCGTCATGACCCTCAACTGCAGAGGCTTAAACTATCCGGAACGCCGCTCACACCTATTGAGAAATCTCCACCGCAAACACATATCAATAACGATGCTCCAAGAAACGCATTTCAGAGACGAGGCAGCTCCCAAATTACGAAATGCAAACTTTCCACCGAGTTACTGCAACAACCATCCGACGGCTCGAAGAGCGGGAGTAGCGATTTTGATCGCTGCGGAATTAGATTTCTGAGAGCTGGACAGACTGACGATCAGGGACGCTTTCTCTTCTTGAAGGGTACAATAGCCAACAGGATTTATACTCTGGCGACCATATACGTCCCCAATTCAAACCAAGCACAATTTCTGCGAGGGACGTTGCGTAAGCTACACAGATTTGCGGAGGGAGCTTTGATAGTGGGGGGAGACTTCAACGCCCCATTGGACCCTATTATGGACTCCTCCACTAGCCACAGCTGTCTCTCACAATCTCGCATCAGATCTATTCGCAAAGCACTAGAGGAACTGTCGTTAGTGGATTGCTGGAGGGCACTTCATCCCGTCAACAGGGATTATACGTACTATTCGGCGCTACACAACCGATACTCTCGAATAGACTATGTGCTCATCAGCGGAAACTCCCACTCGAGAGGAATGGATCCACAGAGTCGAGGACATTAGAGCAGCTGAAGCCATGCAGGCTGAACTGACGGGCAGGGGTCCTAAATGTGCGGAACTTTGGGCTCCTTGGTTTACTTTCCGCGCGCTGTGGTAGGGGTGCTGAGAGGGGATAGGAGCTGGGCGATGATGTGAGCCTCGTAACATAACTATTACAGGAGTTACGCCCCACACGGGCATACTGAAATTAGCAGACACAGGATACATGCGCTACAATCCGTACACAACATCGAGGAGGACAAAGAGACATAACTAGACAAGACGAACAGACAAATACATAGACACACTAGAGGGACCTACACGAAAATATACGAATATAGGAACGGCACTGACGGACCACACAACAAAGTTAGGACTGGAAGCTCTTGGCCTGGACTCTGGGCGTGTCCGGCGTCACGGGGATCACGTACCTCATTCCCCCCCCCCCACGCACACAAACAATGCCACTATGCCCACAACTCACATTTTCTCCACGCCAATTGATTACTGTGCTGCACCTAATCACGCTTCCTATTCAACGCCCCCAAAACACTATTACCTGGCAACATTACACCTAACCAGGGAAATAAAATGAACATTACATAGACAACTTGGGCCAAAAGTGGATCCACACACCAGGGAAGGGTACTGACCTGCCTTTTCCGCTCCGAAAGGTGTCCCGATATGGGGAGGTAACGTCATAGTTATCTGCCGCAACATTGTTGTGGAGGATGTTGCCGGGGACTCGGAACTAAGAAAGGGTCCTTCATACACCTTGTTTGGGCTATTGCAAATTAGGTGATTCTCTGACCACTTCCTGCCCCCACCATTCCTTCATTCCACAACACATTGATGCCATACAGCGATCCATACATAAGAATGGACTGAATCACTGCAAATCCCCATACACCACTCTACTTTTTCACTTTTCATGATACATACGGTATAAAAAGGTACCATATGTAAACTCATGATTCTCAGGAAGCTCCAAAAGTTGTCATGCTCGAAATGCCCTGAGTCTCATTGGACATGACCGGCCACATGAGACCGCACTACATCTACACACTGCAACTACTTAAATGACCGAATACATCCTTGTACATTATCATCTTATATGAGCTGTTATGTGACATGTAAATGTTATGTTATAACATTGTATTATCTATGCGTGAACATACTGTTCCTGTTTTGTAACCTTACACTTCAATGTTGATCAGGGCCTGCGCGCCCGCACTGCATTTTACTTACTTGATAATAAAAAATGATTAAAAAAATAAGCCTTCCCCCACCCTGCAGAGCTCAGTCTGTGCGGAGCCCTCCATGGGTGAAAATGGATTATAATTTTTTTGCGCTCTTTTTTTTTTTAAAGTGTGTCGGTTATTATGGATTTTTATTTGGCCTTTTTTGGGGCTGAAAAAAGAGTTTAGAAGAAAAAAGACATCAAATGGTAAGTCTATTTTTTTTTGTACAGGTATTTGGATAAGGGTCCCTTATTATTTTTAGGATGAAGGTGGTAGGTAGGGGTTATTTTTTTGGGTCGAGGAGGGTGACTAGGGGTTTGGGGACCCCTATTCACCTGGGGGGGGTTTAATTTTTATTTAGGGCCCCAACCGCCGCTGTGGGGTGGGGGCCAGGGGGAGGGCATTAGGTCGCCACCCCCCCTCCCCCAATTTTTATTTATGGCCGAACCCACCGCTCAGGGGTGGGGGCCGGGCGGTGGAGGACAGTAGGTCCCCCCCACATTCTTATTTATGGCCCCCACCCACCGCTCGGGGTGGGGGCCGGTTGGGGAGGACAGTATGTCCTCCCCAAATAAAAACAGAGCCCCATCTTGGGAAAGGTTCTGCCAAAGATATCATGTACATTTTACGTATATCACAGCCCCACCTGGGTCAGATGAGGCTAATTAGTCATTTTCCCAAGTTAAGTGAAATTTTTATTACTGCCCAGAGCCGACAAGCTTTAATGTGAAACACACAGATTGGACTAGATGTCAGCAATCGCCTGACTTACTAATTCAGTCTTTTTTACATAAATATATATTCTAACTATGAAGGTTTCCACAGTGAGGAATGAGTCCTACTGTCTACCATATTTCTGACACCTTCTTTTAATTGGCTGATGTGCGCACCTCCAGTTTGATCAGATGTAAAATTAGGATTTGCAAATAAATGTAAAGTTTAGACAATTTAGATAACATAAGGTATACATAACTATCAACAGTAGGTAATAAAGTTTAATTGGGCTTTAATGTTTTCAGAACATGAATGTATCCATAAAATAAAAATAAATAAAGCAAGGTCCTTCTACCAAAGTTGCAAATAAGTAATTGGCTTTCAGTATCAATAATTAATAATGTAAATATTTTTTAAAAATAGTATCTCTCTTAACTATGGTTTCTTATTTCTTTTTTTTTTTTTTTTAGATAATTGCTGAAAATCCTTCCCACTGGGTTTGGTCAAGGGTCCGAAAAGAACATCATGGGTGGGCGATCCAGAGAAAATATCGAAAGCCAGATGAATTTTTCATCCGAGATAAATCACAAAGCCCTCCCATTTGTTGCCTCTGTGAAACATTAGATAACGAAAACACCAGTATCTCCAAGGTTAGCAAACCTACGCAGTGGAAGGTACTTACTTGTACCAGCAGACATTGTGGAGATTGTGCTGTAACAGGATATCAACTGCAATCAGCACCATTACTCAGGTACATTTTGGTGCTTCAACACACATGAGAAATTTAAGTAAAATTGGAGTGGGATCATTCTCTACCTTGGCTATATTTCTGTCTTGGCTATATCGGCCTAGATCTTTGTTTCTAGTAATCTTGGCCCCAACCCATTGGTCACTGAAAGAACTGCAAAGTGCTAAATCAGGAATTATGGATTTAATTTATCTCTCAAGCTGCTGATCTATAGATTGACATTTATATAAAAGAATAATCAAGCAGCGGATAAATGATAATTTTCTAATTGCAGTGTGTGCTATCTCTCTTTGCATAAAACATAATTAAAATATTTGATTACACCAAATGAAATATGAAAACAAATAGTCATATATGTTCCTATAATTATGTGTTAATATTATAAATTTATTTTGGGAGTTAGCCATGTCTAGTCGACCTCTTTACCTACATTGCACTGCATTTACACATTGAAAAGAGACATGTGTCTATTAAGTTCAGCCTCTCACATTTGTGTTATCCCCATAAAAAAAAAAAAGTGCTCAGTTTGAAGCACTTCAAAATTTGCAAGAAACGAAGAAAAATTCCTTCTTGAACCCAGAATGGCAGTCAGATTTATCCTTGATCAAGAAGCTATTACCCCACAATTAAAAAATTGTATTGAATATTGTGTTTGTGCAATTATGCATCTAGTTGCTGTTTAAACATCCGTTCAGACTCATAATACCACTACTGAAGGCAGATAATTCCACATCCTTATTGTTCTTACTGTAAAAAAGCAAACAAAAAAAAACGTTCCTTTGCCTTAGACGTAATCTAATTTCTTCCAGTCTAAAAATGTGACCTCTCGTCCTATGTATAGTCCTGTTTGTGAATAGATTTCCAGACAATGGTTTGTATTGCCCCAGGTATATTTGTATAATGTTATCATATCTCCTCTGAGGTGCTGTTTTTCTAAACTAAAAAGGTTTAAATCTGTTTACCTTTCTTCATAACTAAAACGTTACATTCCTATTATTAATTTTGTAGCCCCCCTCTGCACTTTTTCTAGTGACATAATATCCTTTTTTAGAATAGGTGCCCAAAATTGCACAATATATATTTAAGATGTGGTCTTACCAGTGATTTATAGAGGCAAAATGATATTCTCATCCCGAGAATGAATGCCTACATGTTTTAGCATCAGGAATACATGTTTGTGTTCCTGCCCCTATAATGTTCCTTTAATTTCCATCTGCCATTTGAGATCCCAGTCCCCCAATGTATCTAAATCCCTCTCAAAGTAATATCTTGCTCACATTGTATTATTTTACAAAGTTTTAAGTCATGTGCAAACACTGAAACATGACTTTCAATCCTTATTTCAAGAACATTTATAAATATGTTAAATAGAAGCGATCCCAGACCAGAACCCTGAGGGACACCACTTACCACTTTGGTCCAGCTTAAAAATTTACCATTAATGACAACTCTCTGTACTCTATTTTTTTTTTTTTTTATATTCTTTATCTTTGCCGTGCGCAGGTTAACAAACGTGCCCATGGTGCCACAATAGCAGTCCAGGGCTAAACATACATATACAAAGTGGCTAAGAGAGGGTCTGCACAATTTTTTGTACTTATATGAGTGTGTCGTGTGACTGTCGTTCTAAGAGAGTATGCTTACCATAACAGGGTGTGAGTTGGGTGCCTATGATGTCTAACATACCGATTGTATGCTAGGTTCTAGTCTTGATCGCAGGCTGTGCGCCGCGAGTGAAGCCTATGTACCTAAGCTCGTGTTGCATGTCTAGGCAATGTTACCTGGATGTGTACCCTTTTGAGCCTCGGTGTGCGGTGAGTTTGGTCTGTCGTTGGCACTAGAGGTGCAGCGCCTGGTTTAGGGACTGCTTGCGCCGGTCAGCTGGAGGGTCAGTCGAAAATAGATGGGGGGTCAGGTAACCTGACTATGGGAGTGAGTGTGCGCTGCTGTGTTGCTTAAACTAGAAAAAACAATAACAAGGCTAATATGGTTTGCCAAGGAGGGGTAACTTAGGGTTGTTGCTTATAAGTAGACATAACATGGCAGTAATGAGAGTTCAGGTAGCCCCTTCCGCTTGTCGGACCGCAGGGGACTGTCGTGGGACGAATATGGTCACCTTCGCCGGGTCCCAGCGTTGCTTTGCAGTTCCTCCTCTTTGAGGTTCACCTGACGGCAGTGATTCTAACGATAGTCCCAGTGTGCGCATTATGGCCGTTGCTTCGGCGATGTCGCGGACTGTATGCTGCGTTTCTCCTTGGAAGATCAGTAGGGTTCTCGTGTGCCGCCAGCGGTATTGTACGCCGTTCTGCCGGAGAATGGTGGTGTAGGGCCTAAGGGTTCTCCGCCACGCCAAGGTACCTCCGGATAAATCTGGATAGAAGGTGAGCTGCATTCCTTCGAAGGTATAGGGGTCTCGGTTCTTGAGGGCTACGAGCATTGCTGCTTTGTCCCGTCCTCTGCGTAAGTGGACTATTAAGTCTCTTGGGGCCGTTGCTGGAGCCTGGGTGCCTTTGGAATGCGGAAGCAGTCTTCTAGGGACAGGGATTTAGCCTGTCTTGGGGGTAGTAGCGCCGCTGCGAGGCGTCTCAGCATGTGAGGCAATTCCTCAGTTTGTACGGTTTCCGGGACCCCCTAATTTTCAAGTTGTTCTTACGTCTAGCATCCTCCAGCGCTGCAAATCTGGCGTCATATATTTCATTTTGCTTTTTGAGCCCCAGTATGGTTTGTTGCATTGAGGCTATTTGCTGTGTATATGCACCTGCAGTAGTTTCCACCGCACCCAGCCGACCTGTCAGGCCCCGGAGGTCCGCACGCAGGTTCGCCATATCTGCCAGTATGGTTTGTTGTAAGCCTGCCAGTAGGTCCTTAACCCCTTAAGGACACATGACATGTGTGACATGTCATGATTCACTTTTATTCCAGAAGTTTGGTCCTTAAGGGGTTAAGCACCGCCGTGGTCACCGGATCTTTGTCTGGGCTGAGCGGTGTTATGGCTGGCGGTGGTCTCGCCGGCGCAATGTCCACCTTGTCGTCTAGTGATAGGTGGTCGGACAGGTCTGAATAGGCCCTGGAGTAGTCGGCCATATTGGGCCTGCTGGCCTGATGTGCCTGTCTGAGGAGTGTGCCAATGTCCTGGCTAAGGTGAGGTTTGTCTGGTTTTATTTTTTTGTTTTTCCGACCCATTGTTTCGGGTCTCACTCCCGCCTCGTCAGTTATCTCGATCGAGTTTTGCTTCGGTAATATATCAAAATCTCTAGCCGTGTCCCGGAGCTCTGAGACCATGCGGCCATTCAGTTCAGTCGCTTAGCCACGCCCCCCTCTGTACTCTATTTTTAAGTGAATGTTCTTCCCAAGAACAAGATTTTTTTCATCTAGACCAATTTCTTTGCACACCTATTGTGTGTAACCGTATGTGATCTACTTGGCAAAAACTAACTGGAGCACATCCACACCCTGATCTAAACTTCTAATTACTTCTTCATAGAATGCAGTTAAGTTAGTTTGACATGACGTATGTTTCATAAAACCATGCTGGAATTTGTGGATACCAATGTTCTTCTAAATTAATTCCTGAATATTATCCATTAACAACCTTTCAAATACTTTCCCAGCCACTGAAGTTAAACTCACAGATCTATAATTTCCAGGCAAGGAATTTTGAATATAGGAACCACATCTGTCTCCCTCCAATCCTCCGGTACAATTCCTGAAAGAAAAGAATCTTGAAAGATTCACTTATTTCCACACTTAGTTCCTTAAGTACTTGTGGGTGAACACCAACAGGTCTTTGAGCTTTGTTTATATTAACTTTCTTTAGTTGCTGCAGCACTTTGTCATGAGTCATCCAATTAAACTTTTTCTGCAAGTTTTTTGCAGCAATTATTTGCATATCTCGAGCCATAGGTTCTTCCTTAATATATACTAATATAATGAGAAATATTAAACATTTCTGCCTTTTCTTGGTCTTCATTAACCAACACCCACATCCAGGTTTTCAGCTTACCAACACTTTCATTTTTTGTTTTTAGAATGTATTTACTTAAAAATGCTTTGAGGTTGATTTTACTCTCTTTGGCTATTACTTCCTCATTTTGTAGTTTGATCGCCTTTTTGCATGCATTATTGGCTTCCTTATATCTGTTATAGAATGCCTCTGCTTTGTTCAATTTAAGTGTTTAAATACCCTTTTCTTATTTTTCATTTCTTGATTTACTTATCCACCAAGCCACATTGGTTTCAATTTGTTTCTTTTATATTACTTACCCAATGGTCCATACAGAGAAATGTACCCTTCTAATACTTATTTGAATATATTCCATTTATCCTCAGTGTTTCTTTCACTAATGAGTGTATGCCAGTCAATATATTGTAAAGCTGCTCTAATCTTATTGAAATTGACCTTTTTACAATTATATGTTTTAGTATGTCCATTTGCTTTTTTGAGTTTATTTCAAAAGACATCATATTGTGATCACTATTTCCCAAATGCTCCCTTACTTGAATGTTGGTCAAAAGATCAACATTGTTTGTTATAACCAGGTCCAAACAAGCATCCTTTCTAGTTGGTGCGTGTACAAGTTGTGACATGAAGGTGTCATTTAACAAGTTCAAAAACCGAATTCCCTTTGCTGAACTATTACTCCTTCTATCCCAATTTATGTCCGGTAATTAAAATATTTCATAATTTACAGCGTTGACAGCAAGGGTTATACTTGCATATGGTTATACTTTCAAAGCTCTACATCAGGGGTAGGCAACCTTTTAGCAGCACTGTGCCGATATAGGATTGTGATGTCCCGCAGCATGCCGGTCCTATTTTTTTTTATAAATCGAGGTGTGTACGCTGCCGTATTCTGCTTGTTATTTTTACTGTAATTGCTTTGTATTGTTGTATTTGTGCGTATATATGCAGGGCTGTCTTTAATAATCACTGGACCCTGGGCAAAGCATTTGCTTAGGGTCCCCTGGACCCTGTCCCCCCTTCCCAGGCATGCAATCACGTCCTCCACCTCAACAGAGTGGCGGACCTAAAGTAGAGAGGTGCAAGAATTCTTGGCGGTCTCCCTGTTGCATGGGTGATTAAAAGGTAGATCCCCATCTGTCGTGCAACTCCAAAAATGCATTGACAGCTGGGGCTCTACCATTTACTCATGTTTGCAGGTCTGTATTTAGCACTAAGCAGTTTTTGTGTGTTTTTGTGGAATATGTTTGTATGTGGTGTTGGCATGATTGCAAGCACACACACACACACAGATACACACAGAGACATACTGACACACACACACATACATGCTGACATACAAACATACTGACACACACACAGATATACTGACACAGACATACTGACACACACACAGACATACTGACACACACAAAGACATACTGACACATACTGACACACAGACATGCTGACACACAAAGACATACTGACATACAAACATACTGACACACACAGATATGACACACACACAAACATACTGACACACACACACTGACAGACATACTGACACAGACATACACTTTAAAACCAACCCTCCAGTTTCTTACCTTTCCTGCTGGTGGCTGAAGGTGTTGGGAGTTGGGGTCTAGAGCTCTTGGCCAGCCACCCTCCAATCTGCCTACTCTTCTTTCCTGCGTGCTCCTCTCTTTGTGGGAGGAAGTGATGCGTGGCCGTCACTTCCTCCCAGCCTGCTGCCGAAAACCAAGGGGCCCGCTCGCGCTGTTAAAGCACCTCAGCGTGTGACCGGGTCCCTGCTGACAGAAGCCCAGCGGGTGGTCCTTTCTGCATGGGCCACCCGGTGGGCCTTCATAGTGTGCAGATTACCAGCCAGAGGGTTAGAAATAGTTGAGGCCAGCAGGGCTCACGGTGCAGCTGCCCAGTTTGCCCCGCGTGAAAGAAGGCCCTGCATATATGAGCTATTATATTGTTTATGTTCATGAGTAGTTTATGGTATTGTGTATGATACATATGAACAGGGCTGCCATCAGAAATTGTGGGGCCCCTAACACAGCTCAAGGTCTGAGCCCCCGTGTGCCCGCCTCTAAGCCCCGCCTCCAAATCCCGCCCACAGGAATACACACACACAGACAGAAATATACACACACACACACTGATATACAGACACACACACTGACGTACATACATACTCACATACTGACAGACACACACACATACATACAAACTGACATACAGGCATACAAACAGACATACATACATACACATAAATACATAACATACATACACATACATACTGATATACATACAGACATATACACACACACACACACAAATAGATATATACATACACAGATACATACAGACATACGGACATACACACACACAGACATACATGCATACTGACAGATATATACATACACACATACATACTGACATACATACACACACAGACATACATACAGACATATATACATACTGACAAACACACACACATACAGATAGACACATACAGACATGCATACACACACACATATACACATACAGACATACACACAGACACACACACAGACATTCATACAGACATATACACACAGACACACACACACAGACATACATACACACACCTCATTTATCAGCCACCCTCCTCTTACCTCTAAGTTGCAGGAGGGTGGCTGGGGATGATAGGAGGTAGGGGATGCCTCTCCTCTCCTTTTTCTCTTCCTCTGCTCTCCACCCGCGTGCAGTAAGCTGGGAGGAAGTGACCGGCTGTCACTTCCTCCCAGCAGCCCTTGCGGTGTAGCCGGATTTTTTTTTTTTTTTAAAGGGGCCCGGTTGCGCAATTACCCGGCCGCAGCGCTGACCGGGCCCCTGAAGATATGGGGCCCATCGGGTGTCCCTAAATGCTTGGGTCACCTGATGGGCCCCGGTGCAGATGCACCTGCGGCAGTTTTGCCGCTCCACGTGGGGCCCGTTATGGTTGTCACCCCCTGATGGCGGCCCTGCATATGAATGTAAGCTGTGTATGGGTGCTGCTTGTGGAATTGTGTGTGTGTGGATGGATATGTCAAAGTGTGTGTTTGGTAGTGTGTGGGGGCTGTTTGGGTATTGCATGTATGTGGATTGTTAGTGGTGTTTCGTTTGTGCGGATTGTGTGTATGTTTGTGTGTGGGCTGTCCGTATTATTTGTATGAGGGGAGGGTTATTCTGCATTTCTGTGTATATCTAGCGGTGTGGGGGGCTTCCCTGGGTTCCAGTGGGGACTAGTCCGGCCAGGTACATGTCAAGGACAGGAGCTGCAACAGCAACTGCGAGCTGCTCTACTACAGTGTGGCTACCTATTCACAAATGCTAGGAGGAAATGATCTGAGATCACTACCTCTACGTGCTGCAATGCATAAATTGAGGATTGTCCTTCACCACCTTTTCGGATTAGCAGATATCTGAAGTTTTACTGGGACTCCTGATACGCCAGAGCCTGTTTGGCTCTAGCGGCCTTGAGTGCCGTGCAAAGACACCTCGAGTGCCGTGCATGGCACTAGTGCCGTAGGTTGCCTACCCCTGGTCTAGGAACTGGAAAGACCTTCCAATGTCAATTAAAATACTTGCAATACTCAGTATCAAAGTTAACTGGAGCATATGAGCCTAAAAGAATACATTTTATTGCAGAAAGGAAATTATAATGTACCCCTTCACAACAGGGCAATCTGTAAGAAAATTCTGAACATTAACTCCTTAAGAACCAAAAGCATGCCACCCCTGACATATACTTAAGGGATTGCCAAACTTTCAGGTCCCCAAGAAATAAAAGAGAATACTGAATAAAATGTATAAACCAGACCAGCAGAAAAAATAAAATGTTTCTAAAGTTATGACCAGGTGAAAGAAAAAGCCAATATTAACAGCTTTTAAATCAGTTAAATTCGATTTTAGAAAGAAAATAAATATACCAGAGAAAACAGTCAGGTAATTGTTTCAGAGTTACCTACTTATGAGATCAATTAATAGCCCAATTTTGACTCCTGCAACCAGCATAATCTACTAAGCTGTGCATCAGTAATCAGCATTTATCTGAAGGTTAACACTGCCACCAAACTTAAAAAGAAAAAAAAAAAAAAATCCTATCTTGATCAGAGAGGAGATGATACCTGGCAATAGAAACACTTTTGTAGAATGGTCTCATGTATACATAGGTGTGCACACAAAAAAACAAACCACATTAATAATGTTAAACATTACCATGCTCCATTTTGGAAATCAGATCTCCTTCTCTCCTGGGAGAGGCACTCAGACAGGTTCAGTAACACCTGCAATCTATCTGAAGTGGTAAAATGTGTTAATTGCTTATCCTGAAACACCTGTGGTAGAAGGAATCTAATACAAAGCCAAAAAGCAGCATGTTTCCTTATCTACTTCATTTAAAAACTGAAATAGAAAATCCACAGTAGGCAATAGTTACTTACCCAGTACAACAGTACATTTGTTTTTGCTAGAATTGGGCTGTATTATATTTCAGCGCAAAACAGACCTTAGACCATTTGTATTGTTAAATCTACCAAGGCTGTGTATAAATTGGTTATATATTAATACCAACCTGCATACAGAATATAGGAATCACATACATTGCGGATGTTTCTAACAGCACCTTATGCACAGAGATTTCATCACATATACTGAGTCTGATTAAACAGTAATCATACATAGCCTACATCTGCTATATACAGTGACACTATGCCTGCACACATAGTAAGATTATATGAGTGAGCTAAATTGAGGCTGTGTATTAACAAAACTTCATGCACATAATATACCACTCACATATACTGAGTCTGATTAAACAGTAATCATACATAGCCTACTGATATAGATTCTTTTAAGCAAACAAATAAGTTTGAATGACTATCTGTTCCTGTCCAAATTAGAGATGATTAAATTGCGTATACGCAGAAGTAAATTCACACTGACACACGGAGTTCAGGTTAAAAGAACTTCGAGAAAATTTAATGGCATCTGGTTAAAAAGCGGGCTCGCAGACCCTTATAAGAGCAATATTACATCATCATAGAATATCAAGATAACAACAAATAAACATCATTAATTGGGTTAGGTGTTAAGTGGCCATGTCAATACCCACCCATCAATATTATTAATTGGCTTAAGTGTTAAGTGGCCGGCTACATGTCCTCCCACCGAGAGGTGGCGTCATCTTGGACACGGGAGTGGACACGATGGCTCAGGCGCCATCTTGCTAGCACAAGGCTTCACTCGATGGGAGGGGGGCTTTAGGTGCCATTTTGAGTAGTTAGTGCTGTTAGATTCGAGGTCAGGTTCAAGGCTTTTTAGTGAATGGACATTTCATTAGTACAGTTCTCATGATCTAACTATGGCATACAATGTTTCATATTACAGGAACTTGACAATTCCGGTGTTAATCATATCCTTCTAGAAAATACATTCTCTTTCTAATATTCTAAATGCTGTTAGGAAAATCTGTCATATAATGAAGTTAATGGGAAATTTAATAAGGGTTATTAATAATTCTACAACAGTCCCCCCTATGAAATGTTAGGCACTAAAAAGATAAACTTTATTTGTTAATACCAGAAGACGTGTTAGCCCAAAGACACAGAAACCCCATGACCGCTAGCTAGGTGTTATTGCAAAGTGCAAATCTGTCCCTTCCTGTCCCTAATAGGCTGCAGCTCATCCGTCAATACGGTCAGGAACTTTCTTCACTCCGCTGGTATCCCGCAGTGGCTTGCCCACCACATCTCCGCACGGCAGTCTATCCATAAAGACGGACGCTGTCCCTAAGCTGGTTCCCTACCTAAAACTCTTTTACTTTATCAGTAAAAGGGATAGTTTGCAGCGGTATACAGGGTGAATTGAAATCTTGGAAATCTTGGTCATCAACTGTCAGATGTGCAAAAGTTGGTGCCGCTTGGTCTGCAGTCTTCTGTAGGAATTTTCTCAGACAGGGGAGGACACAACAAACGACAAGAGCGAGAATAAAAAGAAAAATTAGTAATGCCATACCAATATGAATTAAAGCTTTTTGCCACCCTGTCATCCAACCAAACCACCTTTCCCAGGGACCTTTCACCCCAGAATTCCTTTTTAACTCTTCAGAGAGCTTATTTAATTTCTCTATGGCCATGGTGACTTTACCATTAGGACCTGTGTTTTCTGGGATTTATGTACAACAGGTCATGGTGTCGGGCAGTATTTTACATACGCCCCCCTTCTCAGCTAGGATCATGTCTAAGGCCATTCTGTTCTGGAAGGACATTTGGGATGTGGCCTGCAATTGTTCGGCTAAACCCTGGAGGGCATCTCTGGTGTAGTTGACAAAGCGTTGTTGGTTGTAATAAATGTAATTAATCCAATTTAAATTCTTGTTTGCAGTAACTGTGGTAAAAAGTGATTCAAACCCCGCAGCAACCTCATCTATTGCTTTAAATTCATTAGGTACCCCCCTAGGCACCCCAATGGCATCAATATAAATGTGGGGGTCAAAACTGCCTCTTACTGGCTGGTGTGTGTATGGACTCATGTATGTCAGGGTGTGTGTCAGAGATGATATGTATGGGCATGATGGCTTTAGCCAGAGTACACTCCCCCCACCATTCCTTGTCCATTCTGGATCTTAACTGTAAATCCCCACACAACCAGTAAATATCTCCTAATGACTTGGTATGGAATTGTAATAGGTACATAGGGACAGTTCTGTAGGTGGCACAATATCCTTCGGAAAAGTTACCCATGAACTTACCAATTCCGTCATAATTGGCATAACAGGTGTAGTTTCCCTTATAGATCGTAACACCATCTGGGGGTTTGAAATCCTTGATTAAGAGGGGATATTGTACTGTCCATGCTTTGCAGAGGGACCTGTTAAAATTGTAATGGTAGGCAAAAAGACTTAATATGCAATTTTCTATTTCTAATGGCAAAGTCAAAGGCACGGTGCCAAGATGAGGCCGGGCACCACCACACACATAGCATGCGGTTCTGTTATGTTTGTTGGCATTATATTTCATCTATTCCAACCATAAATTAACATCATTAAAACCTGTTTCAGCTGCCATGGTATCTTCAAAGGTGGGATTAGCAATGGCCATCATGTCTTTAAAGGACTGGATATGTGGTATTAATGGGTTTGAGACCATGTGGGTAGCCCCTTGCCACTCTGGAGAGTGGCACATATCTTTTAGGTAGAAGTGCCCCAACTTGTTATAGGAACCTTTCTTCCAATACATTCCCATTACATACTGATCTGCATCCGTTGGACTGGGATGCTCTATGTTTAGAATTAATTTCATGGGTGTACCTCCTCCAGGCTTCCTTAAAGTCATTCTTTGGAGGAGGGATCTACCATGGTCATCTACCTTAGATAAGGCACTTTTGGGTTTGTAACCCCAGGCAGGCCCAGCATTCCACCCTGCAGCACCCCAATGGTTACAGTTATGCCCCCATTGTTTGTCAACTACACAAACATAGGGGTCTTTTACATGAGGGATATCTCTATAGATGGTTTGAATTTGTGACGTAGGGAATGGGCAGTCTACAATGTCACAATAGTCAAAAGTATATGTAGCCACACGGGTACATGAGGAATTGTACCAGAAGGTATACCCACTGGCATCTTTAGTAATGGCTACTTGTTGGGCCGTAATTAGGCTAATTAAGGTGATAATGTACCAGGGGTACATGGTTGTGCGGTGTCTGCTTCCTCTGGGGCAGGAGTCTTCTTGCAATGGGAAGCGTGGATCCAATGTGGCCTGCCAGCCAACTTGACGGAGGTTGCAGTGATCAGGAGAACTTGGAATGGTCCGTCAAATCTTGGTTCCAGGGTATGTTTTCGCACAAATCTCTTGACCAGGACCCAATCTCCGGGAAGCAGGCTGTGGGTACCCGTATCAAAATCGGGATCTGGAATTGAAGAGAAAACTTGGGCATGTATTTTGTTCAAAGCACTTGCAAGTTCAGTCACATAATCTACCAAAACATCAGTTTGAAGCTGAAGCTGTTGGGGGTAATAACAACCTAGTCTGGGTGCAGTCCCAAATAGAATCTCATATGGGGATAGTGAGTGCTTCCCTCTAGGTGTGTGTCTAACGCTGAATAAAGCTATTGACAAGCTTTCTGGCCAGGGCATCTTTGTTTCTTGTGACATTTTTAACATTCTAGCTTTTAGGGTACCATTCATGCGTTCCACTTTGCCACTGCTTTGTGGGTGGTAAGGAGTGTGGAAAGCTAGGGTCACCCCCAGAGCAGTCCAAATTTATTTAGTCACTGTTGCTGTAAAAGCTGGGCCCTGGTCACTCTCAATAACTTCTGGGAGTCCAAATCTACATACAAAATCTGCAAGTAGACGCTTTGCTGTTCTCTTGGCAGTGATATTGGCCACTGGATAGGCTTCTGGCCATCCTGAAAACATATCCACTATCACTAGTGCATATTCATGGGGACCACTCTTTGGCATTTGTATGTGGTCAATCTGAATTCTCTGGAATGGGTACATAGGCTTAGCCAGGTGTTTCAAGGGCACTTTGGTTGGTTTCCCTGGGTTGCATTTTGCGCAAATTACACAGGCCTTGCAAAAGTTGTGGACCAGTGTAGTAATTCCAGGTGCTTCATAATACTTCTGTATGAGGGCAGCCATTAGGTCTTTTGACAGATGTGCAGGTCCATGTGCCCATTGGACGACTGCTGGATATAAATTCTTAGGGAGGCAGAACCTAAGATTGTTGTAGTATACTCCATCTTTTAGGACTGCTCCTTTCTTCTTCCATTTCTGTATTTCCTCAGGGGCAATTGCAGCTTGCTGTTCCCGTAGGATTCTTAGGTCAGTAGGAAGAGTCTGCAAGGTAAAAATAGGAATTTCTTCGTGTCCGGATACTCCTTCATCCACTTCCTGCAATTCTCTTGCCGCTTGCTTAGCAGCCTGATCAGCTAAATGGTTGCCCTTTGCTTCATCTGTATCCAATTTCCCGTGTGCCTTCACTTTCAGAATGGCCACTTCTTCTGGGAGTAGGAGGGCATCCATTAGTTCTTTGATTGCAGAACTGTGTTTGACTGGCGTACCGGCAGTGGTAAGAAATCCTCTTGTTTTCCAAATTAATCCGAAGTCATGTGCCACGCCCAATGCATATCTTGAATCAGTGTAGATGTTGGCGCGCTTGCCTTCAGAGATCTTGCACGCTGAAGTCAGGGCTTGCAATTCAGCTTCTTGTGCAGACATTGTTGGTGGTAAAGATGATGACTTGATAATTTCATCTGTTGTGGTTACGGCATATCCTGTGTGGTATTTTCCTTCTTCATCAGCATACCTTGAACCGTCCACAAACAGAGTGAGATCAGGATCTACTAGTGGATCCTCATGCACGGTTGGTAAATGTGTTGTCTCCATTTTCATCTGTTCAAAACAGTCATGAGGTGCCTCTGGGTCATAGTCATTTACTATGACCAGATCTTGAAATTCATTTTCCAGGAAGTGGCGTGGCCATGCCTCTAGATGGTCAGTTGTTGGGTATTTGACAATGCCATTTTCCTGTAGCTGTGATTCATTCATGGTGGCCCATAATTTTGCCATGGGCCCAAGATCATTCCATGATCTTGTCTTTAACTTGGTGACAGGGACATGTGGAATGGCAACGTCCCAATGATGATACAAATGTTTGAGTTCTGAAGGTAGATGAATCAAGACCATACTGTTGCCTTCAGAGTCACAGTAGAAGTCTTGTGAAGTAAGTTTCACCTCTACCAGATGATAGAGCTCATCTTCATAGCAAGGTTCAGGAGTGATGTTTGGCTTGTACCGCATGGTACAGAAGGCATACCCTGCCCCATCACAGAGAGGTGTTTGTCCGTCATAGAAGGATAGATTGGGATGCATCTTCTTGATGGTGCCAGCAAGAAGAAAAATATAGGTTTCATCCATGATAAACCCATAGTATATACCCCCCTCAGGAAGTGGAAGAAGGGTGGACGGATTGAGAACCTGACATCTTTGGAGGGTGATGTTGTCAGGTAACAGGAGATGACATTGAAGACGGAGGTGTCCGGCAGGAGAGACATGCTTGAGTTGTACTTGGTTTATGATGGCAGAAATGTCATGAGGGGCCAAGACAACTAGAGGGTGGCCAAGGACCAGGTCTGCAGTTCTTTCAATTAGTTCTCTGGCTGCAAAAACGGCCCGAAGGCAAGAAGGGGTCCCTCTGGCCACAATATCCAGTTGGCAGGAGAAAAATCTAATAGGCCTTTGATGGCCTCTTGATTCATGTGCTTGGGTAAGGACTCCTGTAGCATGGCCCTGTCTTTCAGAGACAAATAACTTGAAGGGTTTGGTATAGTCTGGTAGGCCAAGGGCAGGAGCAGATGCAATAGCACGTTTTAGAGTGCAGAAGTTGTCATGGGCTTCTATGGTCAAGCAGAATGGGTCTGACTTGAGGGTATCATAGAGTGGTTGCATGAGCAGAGAAGCTTCTGGGATCCAAGCTCGGCAGTATGAAATGAGGCCTAGAAAGGCATGTAGAGACTTTGAAGTCCTTGGAGGTGGAATATCCAGTACTGCTCTGACTCGGTCACGGGTGAGATGTCTAGTACCCTGAGATAGGCAATGGCCAAGGAAGATAACAGTAGGTTGACAGAATTGAAGCTTAAGACGTGAAGCTTTACATCCTTGTTCTGCTAGATAGCAAAGGAGATTGATTGAGCACTCTTCTGTTGTGGGTATGTCATCTCCACAGAGCAGTAAATCATCCACATACTGAAGCAAGACAACCTCTGGATGGTTAGATTGCCATGGATCAAGAATAGAACACATGGCCTTTGCAAACTGACTTGGAGAATTTTGTGCCCCTTGGGGCATGACAGTCCATGTATACTGTTGTTTTTCATGTGTGACAGCAAACAGGTATTGACAGACTGGATCCAGGGGTACACTGAAGAAGGCATTGGCCAGATCAATGACTATGAAGTACTTTGCGGAAGGTGGAACTCCAGAGAGCAGAGTGTGTGGGTTTGGCACAATAGGGGTCTCCAGGACTGTTGCTTCATTCATTGCACGGAGATCCTGGACCATTCTGTACTTCTCTGGTTCACCTTTGGGTGTCTTTTTCTTCACAGGAAACAACGGGGTGTTGCATGGTGATTCACATTTGACAAGAGCACCCTTCTCCAGGAGTGCTTGGATTTGAATTGTGATGGCTGCAGCTTGTGCTGGTTTTAAAGGGTACTGTGATTTCCTTGGTAACTTTGCTCCTGGAATGAGTTTTACCATCACTGGTGGGATCTTTAGGTGACCTATGTCCTCTGGGCCTGAGGACCACAGTTTTGCAGGAACATCTGTCTTTAGTGACTCACGGAAATTAGACCTCAGTTCCTTTGCATCCCCATGGGGTTCTTCTAAATGGAGCATCAGAGGCAGGGAGCACAAGGCTGAGGTGCCAGAAACAGATAGAGGGATAGATAATTCTACTTGTCCATCTGGAGTGAAGATGATAGATGCCTGCAGGCGTGATAGGACATCAGCGCCTAACAGGTTAATGGGGCATGTGGAGGACACTACAAAACGAGCAAGCAAGCTAGGATAGTTGCCAACCCGTAAGGGAGTTGTTAAAGGACTTTGTCTTGGTAGGCCATCCACTCCTACACAAGAGACATCAATTTTTGACAGAAATGATGGGTCTGGCACGTCTTGTTCTCGCAAAACACTTCGGGCTGCACCTGTGTCAACAAGAAATGTAGTAGGTTGTCCTTCAATGGGTAGAGTCACAGTGGCAAGTGGCCCCCCCTGATCCCCTGAAGACACTGCCATGACAGGGGTTAATGACACAGGCTTGCCAATTTCCTAGTCTTCTGGCTCCTCAACTTGTGGAATGGCTTTTGGGGCCTTTGGGGCAGGAGCAGACTTGGTCACTTTCTTGGGTTCTGGGCACTCATTTTTGAAGTGCCCTTTTGCATGGCAATTGAAGCAGAATCCATCTTCAGGTCTGGTTCCCCTGGGAACAGTACCAGGGCGGGACACCATAAGGGGAGCTGAATTGGGCTTTCTTGGAGTCTGAGCAGATTCTAGTCCCCTAGCCACCTCGAGTAATGTATCCAGAGAAACAACTCTATATTCAGGGCGTGCAGCAATGATCCCCTTGCGTATAGAGTCTTTGATGCCTAGGACAAAGGCACCGGACAGCATTTGAGAATGAATCTTATTAGTAAGATCAAATCCCAAATCTGAGAACACTTGAAACAGTCTTGCATGGAACCTTTCCACTGATTCTCCTTTTTCTTGTACAATATCAGTAAGGCCAGCAGCCTGATCCGCAAGTTTATCCTTAGCCCAGTCCTTTAGCTGGTTGCAGAATGCTATTCCTGAAGAGTAATCAATATCAGTCTCAAGCAAATTTGTGCAGAGGTGGCGGGCTATGCTAGGCCAGTATGCACCCCCGGCCTTTAATGGCACAAATGCTTAGTAAATCACGCCATGCGGCGGAATAGGTCTTTTGAATCTGAACTATCCCTCGGTAAAAAGGCATTGGTTGCTTTTCTGGGTCAGGGAGTGATTTCATAAAAGTACTAGCCTGAGTGGGATTAAAAGAAACATATTTAGGAGGAGCCTGCTCTCCCCGGCCCATATGTCCGAAAGGATCATCGAGGGAACAGCGAGGCTGAGGCTCTACGGCATCCGGTGAGCCCTGGTAACCATGAGAGACAGTCTCTTCATACTCATCTTCGTATGTGACCTGGGCCCCTCTGGGAAGTGGAGCCGCTTGAGGTGTCAGGACCGGGGGATATGGGGGAATCCCGGATGCCGGGGTAGCCAGTGGGTTATGAGATCGGGGTGAGAAATCACCAGGAAGCACCGGCATTAAGGGTGCTGGAGTACTGGGGGCCGCCATATTGGAGGCATGAAAGGAAGCTGCGTTAGGGTCAAGAGAGGTAGTGGCGGCCATGTTGGATGTGGGCACATCCGGGGCAGACTGTATCGGGATGGGCGTGAACGGGGCCTGGGGTGTGGCTAGGGAAAGGAAGTAGGGATTGTTTGGATAGGGCAGGGTCACGGGGTAGGGGTATGGCCAGGCCATCTGGGGAGGGGCTAAGGCGGAACCTGGGGAGGGCGGGATAGCTGGGCAGGGATTAGGAAGGGATGTGGGATATCCGGGGTAGGGAAGTGAAGGTGGGGAGGCGGGAACTTGGGCTGTGGGAGGAGTAGGCAGAAGGGAGGACGGAGAGAGATTAGCAGAGGCAGGTGTAGTAGGAGGGACCGAAGCGGGTGTAGTAGGATGGGTGAAAGCAAGTGAGGAGGGGTTAGTGGACTGGGTGGATGCAAGTGGGAGGGTAGAATTATTAACGGAGAGAGAGCGTAGAGAAGGAATGACGGATGGAATAGCAGGATTAGGCAGGGAAGATAGTGCAGGGATGGCTGAGGGTGATGATAGTTGCAGGGATGATGGGGGGGAGAATAAAGATCCATCAGAATTCAGGACTGGGCAAACAGGGGCAATGACGGGATGGGTGATGGGAGGGTTAGGGGTGGGGAACATGGTCAGCTGGATTTCACTCATTGCTGACTGAACCTTGGGGATGGACATCCCCTGGGCGCCATTTTGGGGCGCTGGCTGAGGGAATCCCCCAGCAACATAATTATTATGATATACATACAGTTTCAAACCTTTGTGATCAATTTCTTCCTCAACCCAACCTTCCTGCTGAATAGTTCTTGCTACTCTGTACCAGGCTTCTGCTGTACGAAGCAAATCATTGTCTGTAAGCTTGCCTTTCTTCTCTGTCAGTAATCTGCGCCAGCTCTCTGGCTGTAATCTACCACATGAAGGTACAGCAATTTTACACACTTTAGCAATCTTTTCAACTCCCTTAACCATCTCTTCACCCTCTCTGTCTTCTTCTAGATCACACACTAACCAGCCTTTACTGGGCTTATCTAACCCCTGTCCCATTCCCCCTATAAAAGGCGTCCCAGATATAGCGCAAGGAAATGAAACAGAGTGTCTACAATGCTCGACTGCCACGTGAGGGTGGGTCCCCACGTGCGTCTTCCCAAAACGTAGACTAGTCACTTATTCCGCCTACCCGAGGTAGCCACGGATTGGAGCGAGGTGAGAAGTGTGTGACCAATCACTTCTCTCACAAAGAGAAATAGGAGGGGAAAGTGTAAATAACACAGGAAGTAGAGTAAAAGTAAAAAGTGAAAGTAGAGACACACACAGGAGTTTGAATGACTCCCAATTAAGACAACATTTCAATTGAAATTCAGTGCATGCATCACAGTTCAAATAAATTCAACAGTAATCCCTTTCCTTTACTCATGTGGCCAAAGCCACCTCCCTCAACCTCGTAGTGTCCCCGCTCGGAGAACGACTTTCGTAAGTCTCACTACTAGCGGCGGCGGAAAACAGCTAACACCGGCCCGAGTTCCGTCCGCCTCTCCCGTTACAGCGGTCCGGTATCCGTGACCACCACTTCCCTTACTCCCGTAGCGCCCCTACGGACCCACCCGTAAGTCTCACTACCACGTGGTGATGGAGACAGCAATGCCTGCCCGAATCCACGCACCACAAATAAAATTGGAATGCCACCAGCCTCAGCGCTCGAGGCTGGAGGGTACCACCTCTCTGCAAGCAGAGCAATGTGCACAATGAGGCTAGCTAGGCTATCAAAGTGACACTAGAGGAACACCCAGGAGGCTATGAGTCTACACAAACCTCCACAGATTCCCCACCCCCCCTTTTTCCTTACTGCCGCAGCTACCCGGCACCTAAAAGAGGTAAACAGGCAAAGAAGACCCCCAGGAAAACTTCCACAGGTCCACCCCCCTTTTTCCCTACAGCCACAGCCACGTGGCTCCTAAAAGGGGTAAACAGGCAACAAAGGACCCCCAGGAAAACTTCCACAGGTCCACCCCCCTTTTTCCCAAAAGGGGTAAACAGGCTAACACTCTACCCGGGCACTTAAGCTAAAGACAGACCAATACAAACACACCCAGGCAACAGATAGTCAAAATGCAGGTAAACAGGTGGGTAACAATAAGGCTCCGGGCAAGTTATTACCTGACTTTGATGTCCTCCCGGCAGCAGTCACAGACACTGGGACGGGTCAATCAAAGGGGCTGGAACATACCGGCTAGTCTCTGCAGCAGTCTCTACCGTGTACTGGGAGGTGATCAGTCTCCTTTCCTTCCCCCAGGATTCCTCCGTCCAGCGTCTTCTAGGACGGCTGACCGGCCAAAGGCCATAACCCGGAGCCCCACGTTGGATGCACCAAATTGATATAGATTCTTTTAAGCAAACAAATAAGTTTGAATGACTATCTGTTCCTGTCCAAATTAGAGATGATTAAATTGCGTATACGCAGAAGTAAATTCCCACTGACACACGGAGTTCAGGTTAAAAGAACTTCGAGAAAATTTAATGGCATCTGGTTAAAAAGCGGGCTCGCAGACCCTTATAAGAGCAATATTACATCATCATAGAATATCAAGATAACAACAAATAAACATCATTAATTGGGTTAGGTGTTAAGTGGCCATGTCAATACCCACCCATCAATATTATTAATTGGCTTAAGTTTTAAGTGGACGGCTACATGTCCTCCCACCGAGAGGTGGCGTCATCTTGGACACGGGAGTGGGCACGATGGCTCAGGCGCCATCTTGCTAGCACGAGGCTTCACTCGATGGGAGGGGGGCTTTAGGTGCCATTTTGAGTAGTTAGTGCTGTTAGATTCGAGGTCAGGTTCAAGGCTTTTTAGTGAATGGACATTTCATTAGTACAGTTCTCATGATCTAACTATGGCATACAATGTTTCATATTACAGGAACTTGACAATTCCGGTGTTAATCATATCCTTCTAGAAAATACATTCTCTTTCTAATATTCTAAATGCTGTTAGGAAAATATGTCATATAATGAAGTTAATGGAGTTAATGGGAAATTTAATAAGGGTTTTTAATAATTCTACAACACTACCACTGCTATATACAGTGACACTATGCCTGCACACATAGTACGATGATATGAGTGAGCTAAATTGAGGCTGTGTTTTAACAGAGCTTCATGCACATATTATTCCACTCACATATACTGAGGTTGTGACTAACAACCACACATAGAACTTGTATTAGATTGGATTCATATAGAGGATGTGTCTTATATCATTCACCTATATTGTGTTTCCACTAATACATCAAGCATATAGTGAACAGATACACTGAAGCAGAGGCGTAGCGTGGGGGGTGCAGGGGGGGACGGCCGCACCGAGCGCAACATCTGGGGGGGCGCGCTCGCACTCGCACAGCCATGCTCCAGCTGGAGAGATCAGAGATCTCTCCAACTGGAACGGCAAAAAATAAAACTATTTCATTGATAGGTTGTGGGGCCCCTGATGGAGTGCAGGGCCCCACAACCTACCGCTCTGCATGTCAACCCCCCCCCCCCATCCTCAAATGAGACCTGGCTGCTTCACCTCCTCTCTGCCAGGTCTCCTTCTCCTGTCCCTCGCGGCTCTGTGTGATGGGAGAGGCGGGACATCACTTCCTGTTTACTCCTCTCACACAGAGCCCGATCAGCAGGGGAAGGAGCAGCAGCCTGGGAGAGAAGAGGAAGCCGAGAGAAAGGTAGGCACTAATCACCCTCCCCCCCTCCCTGTGTCCCTGATAACCCCCCCCCATCACTAGTCACCCCCCCTGTCACTACTCACCCCCCCCTTTGTCACTTCTCACCCCCCCTTGTGTCACTAGTCACCCCCCTTGTGTCACTAGTCACACCCCTGTGTCACTAGTCACCCCCCCGTGTCACTAGTCACCCCCCCGTGTCACTAGTCACCCCTCCCTGTCACTAGTCACCCCCGTGTCACTAGTCACCCCCCTGTGTCACTATTCACCCCCCCTGTCACTAGTCACCCCCCCTGTCACTAGTCACCCCCCGTGTCACTAGTCACCCCTCCCTGTCACTTGTCACCCCCCCGTCACTACTCACCCCCTGTGTCACTAGTCACCCCCCCTGTGTCACTACTCACCCCCCTGTCACTAGTCACCCCCCTGTGTCACTAGTCACCCCCCCTGTCACTAGTCACCCCCCCGTGTCACTAGTCACCCCCCTGTGTCACTAGCCCCCCCGTGTCACTAGTCACCCCCCTGTGTCATCCCTCCCTGTCACTAGTCAACCCCCCTGTCACTAGTCACCCCGTGTCACTAGTCACCCCCCGTGTCACTAGTCACACCCCCTGTCACTAGTCACCCCCCGTGTCACTAGTCACCCCTCCCTGTCACTAGTCACCCCTCCCTGTCACTAGTCACCCCTCCCTGTCACTAGTCACCCCCCTTGTCACTAGTCACCCCCCGTGTCACTAGTCACCCCCTGTGTCACTAGTCACCCCCTGTGTCACTAGTCACCCCCCTGTGTCACTATTCACCCCCCCGTCACTAGTCACCCCCCCTGTGTCACTAGTCACCCCCCCTGTGTCACTAGTCACCCCCCCATCACTACTCACCCCCCTGTGTCACTAGTCACCCCCCCTGTGTCACTACTCACCCCCTGTCACTAGTCACCCCCCTGTGTCACTAGTCACCCCCTGTCACTAGTCACCCCCCCTGTGTCACTAGTCACCCCCCCGTGCCACTAGTCCCCCCCCTGTGTCACTAGTCCCCCCTGTGTCACTAGTCACCCCCCGTGTCACTAGTCCCCCCTGTGACACTAGTCACCCCCCTACTAGTCACCCCCCTGTGTCATCCCTCCCTGTCACTAGTCAACCCCCCCTGTGTCACTAGTCACCCCCCCGTGTCACTAGTCACCCCCCCGTGTCACTAGTCACCCCCCGTGTCACTAGTCACCCCCCGTGTCACTAGTCACCCCTCCCTGTCACTAGTCACTCCCCTGTCACTAGTCACCCCCCCGTGTCACTACTCACCCCCCTGTGTCACTACTCACCCCCCCGTGTCACTATTCACCCCCGTCATTAGTCACCCCCTCCCTTACTCTGTCACTAGTCACCCCTCCCTCTGTCACTAGTTACTCCCTCCCTAACTGTCACCCCCACCCGCCCTCTGTCACTAGTCACCCCTTCCTCCCTCTGTCACTGTGTCACCCCCACCCTCTGTCACTAGTCACCCCTCCGTCCCTCTGTCACTAGTCACCCTCTGTCACTAGTCACGTCCTCCCTGTCACCATGTCACCCCTCCCTCACTCTGACACTGTGTCACGTCCTCCTTCACTCTGTCACTGTGTCACCCCCTCCCTCACTCTGTCACTGTGTCACCCCCTCCCTCACTCTGTCACTGTGTCACCCCCTCCCTCACTCTGTCACTAGTCATCCCCTCCCTCACTCTGTCACTAGTCACCCACTCACTCTAGTGACAGAGTGAGGGAGGGGATGACTAGTGACAGAGTTAAGGAGGGAGTGAGTAGTGACAAAGGGAGAGAGGGGGTGACTAGTGACAGAGAAAGGGAGGGAAGGGGTGACTAGCGTGAGGGACACAGAGTGAGGGAGGGAATGGGTGACACAGTGACAGAGGGAGGGGGTGACTAGTGACAGAGGGAGGGATGGGGTGACTAGTGACAGTCACCACCTCCCTCACTCTGTCACTAGTCACGCACTGCCGCACTCTGTGACTAGTCACCCCCTCCCTCTGTCACTGTGTCACCCATTCCCTCCCTTACTCTGTCACTAATCACCCCCTAACTCTGTCACTAGTCACCCTCTCCCCCACTCTGTCACTAGTCACCCCCTTCCTCACTCTGTCACTAGTCACCCCCTTCCTCACTCTGTCACAAGTCACCCACTCCCGCCCTTACTCTGTCACTAGTCATCCCCTCCCTCACTCTGTCACTAGTCACCCCCTCCCTCACTCTGTCACTAGGCATCCCCTCCCTCACTCTGTCACTAGTCACCCACTCACTCTAGTGACAGAGTGAGGGAGGGGATGACTAGTGACAGAGTTAAGGAGGGAGTGAGTAGTGACAAAGGGAGAGAGGGGGTGACTAGTGACAGAGAAAGGGAGGGAAGGGGTGACTAGCGTGAGGGACACAGAGTGAGGGAGGGAATGGGTGACACAGTGACAGAGGGAGGGGGTGACTAGTGACAGAGGGAGGGATGGGGTGACTAGTGACAGTCACCACCTCCCTCACTCTGTCACTAGTCACGCACTGCCGCACTCTGTGACTAGTCACCCCCTCCCTCTGTCACTGTGTCACCCATTCCCTCCCTTACTCTGTCACTAATCACCCCCTAACTCTGTCACTAGTCACCCTCTCCCCCACTCTGTCACTAGTCATCCCCTCCCTCACTCTGTCACTAGTCACCCCCTCCCTCACTCTGTCACTAGGCATCCCCTCCCTCACTCTGTCACTAGTCACCCACTCACTCTAGTGACAGAGTGAGGGAGGGGATGACTAGTGACAGAGTTAAGGAGGGAGTGACTAGTGAAAGGGAGGGAGGGGGTGACTAGTGACAGAGTAAGGGAGGGAAGGGGTGACTAGCGTGAGGGACACAGAGTGAGGGAGGGGGTGACACAGTGACAGAGGGAGGGGGTGACTAGTGACAGAGTGAGGGGGTGACTAGTGACAGAGTTAGGGAGGGAGTGACTAGTGACAGAGGGAGGGATGGGGTGACTAGTGACAGTCACCACCTCCCTCACTCTGTTACTAGTCACCATCTCCCTCACTCTGTCACTGTGTCACCCCCTCCCTCTGTCACTAGTCACCCACTGCCGCACTCTGTCACTAGTCACCCCCTCCCTCTGTAACTGTGTCACCCATTCCCTCCCTCACTCTGTCACTAATCACTCCCTCACTCCACGGGTTAGGGTGCGCAAATTACTTGCCTTGCCCCGGGTGCTGACAACCCACGCTACGCCACTGCACTGAAGAAATGTCTCCAACTTACACATAAAGCATGTAGAGTACATATACTGAGGCTGTGTATTCACATCAACACAGAGCATATAGAGAACACAAACTGAGGCAGAGTCTTCAGATCAACTCATACATACACAATATAGTGGATACATATACTGAGGTTGTGTCCTCATTGAATTCATACATAAAGCATATATTGCATACATATACTGAGGTAGCGACCTCATTGCAATTCATACATAGAGCCTATAGTGGATACCTATACTGAGGTGATGTCTGAAGAGGTGGTTTTGTCAGAGTCCATACAGATGTTTAAACTGCAATTGGATAAATACTTGCAAAAACATAACATACAGGGATATAATTTCTAGTGGGGTAATAGCTGCTTGATCCAAGGAGATATCTGACTGCTATTTTGCGGTCAAGAAGGAATTTTTTCCTAGTTTGTTGCAAAATTGGAAGTGCTTCAGACTAGGTTTTTTGCCTTCTTTTGGATCAACAGCAAAAACATATGTGAGGAAGGCTGAACTTGATGGACGCAAGTCTCTTTTCAGCTATGTAACTGTGTAACTATGTTGGTCTAAGAGCTTAATGCTCTCCTTAGCTTCAATTATTAGTTATTCTATGATAATGATCTGTAAACCATATTTTACAGTGTAACACAACCTGTAATAACTCTAATACTGGCTGTGACTTAAAAATGCAAACATGGATTGGGAGAACAACATAATGTATTTCTTATTTTATGTCTGTCTTGTTTGCAGCACCTGAAAGTCAACTGGAAAAAGAATGATTTAACATCTGCACGTGTCTCCACCTTCTGCACGTGTCTCCACCATCTGGATATGTCTCCAAAATCTGCTTGTCTCCATCCACTGCACATGTCTCCACCATCTGGATATGTCTCCAAAATCTGCATGCCTCCATCCACTGCACATGTCTCCACCATCTGCATGTGTCTCCAAAATCTGCATGTCTCCATCCACTGCACATGTCTCCACCATCTGCATGTGTCTCCAAAATCTGGACATCTCCATCATCTGCACGTGTCCTCCACCATCTTCACGTGTTCTCCAAAACCCTGCTTTTTCATCGTCACTGCTGGACTCCATATACCTGCTCTCAATATCAACCAACATTGTCTCCTGCTTCCACCTCCATGCCCCCAGAAATTCCATCAGACTCCCACTAAGACTAAGCAGCATGCTTTCTGTTCTTCTTTGTATTTCATTTTACATGATATGAGTTTAAAAAAGTAAATAATTCACTAAGCTGTCTGCAACATTCATCTTTAAAGAGTTACTCCAACCAAAGTACAGTGTTTTAAGAAAACACTGTTTTTGGTTGAAGTAACCCTTTCTGTACTGCCCCTCCACTTTAAAGATTTTTTTAAAAAAAAGGGAATAACTTAAAGGGTTACTACAACCACTATGAGAACTTCTGCTGCTAGAATATAGTGATAGGTGTCTAGGTGTGCAGTGTTTCATCTTAAATCACTGCACATCTATATTTACTGGCAATTGTGTGTCTGGGGCTTGTTACAGCCCCAGCACACGTGACTTAGGCAGCCCAGAAGTCTGTTTTGGGCTGCCTCATGTCAATTCTGTGCATATTTCACATCTGTCGTCAGCACACACTGCGCTGCTAACAGATGTTCACTGCACTCTGCCTCCAAAAGGGATGCCTGTTTCTCCCTTCCATGCCCACTTGTCTGCAGCTCTCCTTTCCTCCCTTTCCCATTTGTTTTTTGTTTTTTTCCTGCCTTCCAATGCTCTTTCTCTCTGCCTCCTGCGAGTCGGTTAAATGGTTCAACCAAACCATTTAACCGACCAATTATTAATTATTATTGTTATTATCTCTTGGCTAAATGGTTCAACCAAACCATTTAACCGACCATTTATTAATTATTATTATTATCTCTTCATTTTTCTCTCTGCCCTCCTGCGAGTCGGTTAAATGGTTCAACCAAACCATTTAACCGACCAATTATTAATTATTATTGTTATTATCTCTCGGTTAAATGGTTCAACCAAACCATTTAACCGACCATTTATTAATTATTATTGTTATCTCTTCATTTTTCTCTCTGCCCTCCTGCGAGTCGGTTAAATGGTTCAACCAAACCATTTATTAATTATTATTATTTTCTCTCGGTTAAATGGTTCAACCAAACCATTTAACCGACCATTTATTAATTATTATTGTTATCTCTTCATTTTTCTCTCTGCCCTTCTGCAAGTTGGTTAAATGGTTCAACCAAACCATTTAACCGACCAATTATTAATTATTATTATTTTCTCTCGGTTAAATGGTTCAACCAAACCATTTAACCGACCAATTATCAATTGAGAACCATTTTTTTTTTTTTTAAGGGGGGCGTTAAAGAATAATGCCAATAGGGTTGTAGAAGCCCTTCAAACTCAGCTTCCTTCCTAACGCCAAAGCTACCTTCTACCTCAGCCTGTTCCACTTCTGCTGAAGTCACTACCGCTTGCTGGTGTTTGCTCAATGTCAGGAAGGGCATGCTGAGGGGAGGACAATGCTGTGCGTGCTGATGACAGACTCCAAATATGCACAGAATTCACACTAGCCACCTGGAACTCTTGTTCCAGGCTGGCTAAAATGCTGCCACAGGTGGAATACACATCCGCCAGTAACGGGTTAAAGGGACACTATAGGCACTCAGTCCACTTCTGCTCATTGATGTGGACTGGGTGCAGTGTCCCTATTGCCCTTAGTCCTGCAATGTAAAACATTGCAGTTTTTGAGAAACTACAATGTTTACATTGCAGCACTAAGACAGCCTCCAGTGGCTGTCTACTAGACAGCCACTACAGTTGCCTCACCCTTGCAAGGTGACTTTTGGTCGCCTAACTGATGCTGGACATTCTAACACTGCATGAGGACATCCAGCATCTGTTAAATCCCCATAGGAAAGCATTGATTTAATGCTTTCTTATGGGGAGGGCCTCAGATGAGACGGAGTGCTGGCTGGGAACAGGTAAGTAAACAAAGGGTTTTTAACCCTTTATTTGCCAGGGGACTGCGAGGGAGGAGGAGGGGGGGGGGGCAAAGGGAGCTATAGTGTTAGATATGTAGGTTTATATTCCTAACACTATAGTATTTCTTTAAACTCCAGGCAGTAAACCTTTCAAGGTCGAGGTAACATCTTGGAGGTAGTACAAAATATATACTATCTTCTGAATCAATTCACCATCGGGGGTACGGGCAGTACTCTGTTTAGAGACCCAGGCGAGAATGTGGTATGTTTGTGTGTATTTATGTGTGTTTTCACACACAGTATGTACGTTTATGTGTATCTGGCAGTAGGTGTGTGTAGTCATCTGGAAATGTTCTATTTGGAGGGAGAGTTGCCAGTAATTGTGTAAGGAACCATAAGATGGGAGTGCAGTACTGAATTACGGTTTTATCTTTTAATATATATTTCCCCTTCACAATTGATTGTAATTAATTATTATTATTATGTTAATGTGCCCAGATTGTTGCTCTACATAATACAAAAATGCTTTCAAATATTATATTTATAAATGAAAGAAAAGAAAATATTATATTCAGTATATCATAATTGGCCACTGTGTTCTAAGAATGCTGTTTCTTGAACGTATGTCTATTTGAAGTACATGTTATCAACCTCTATACACCATGCAATATATTGTTGTACAATTATATTATGGTATAACAAGATGTGTCAATTGCTTTAAATGAAATATGGAATTCATATTGTACTCAATATAGATGAACACAAATATATTTATCTTTATACTATAACTTGCCTTTCTTGAATGTATCCTTTTCATTGACAAATTTAGTTTGCATAGGTAAGCATTGTTCATTAATGATGAAGATAAACACCTCACATGTTTGTAAAGAAATTAATTTCTTGGACGGATTAGAACATTAAAGGACCACTAAAGTTGAGCGTTCAGAAAAGAGCTACTAAACTGGTTTATGGATTTCAGGATAAAACTTACCAGGAAATGTTAAAGGATCTCAACATATATAGCTTGGAGGAAAGACGAGACAGGGGAGATATGATAGAAACATTTAAATACATAAAGGGAATCAACACAGTAAAAGAGGAGACTATATTTAAAAGAGGAAAAACTACTACTTAATTCCTTATTTCCTTACTTACCACTAACGAGAGGACATAGTCTTAAATTAGAGGGGCAAAGGTTTAAAAATAATATCAGAAAATATTACTTCACAGAAAGTGTAGTGGATGCATGGAATAGCCTTCCAGCTAAAGTGGTAGAGGTTAACACAGTGAAGGAGTTTAAGCTTGCGTGGGATAGGCATAAGGCTATCCTAGCTATAAGATAAGGCTAGGGACTAATGAAAGTAATTAGAAAATTGGGCAGACTAGATGGGCCGAATGGTTCTTATCTGCCGTCACATTCTAAGTCAATGAAGTGATCTGGATGTAGTGGTCCTGTAATTCTAACATTTTAATGTAAATGTTTAATGTAAATTTTGTAGAAATGGCAATTTTTACCTTGAAGGGTTTAAAATGCCTGTAGTTGGTGTCACACAGACAGCCACTAGAGGCGCCTCCACTGCAACAACCGAGTAAAACCTAATCATGTCACCTAAACGTTACAAAATACAGCTCATAGGGAAGCATTGAATTCAATTGTGAATGTAATGCTTTCTTAGGAGAAGCCCTTGATTGCAGGCACGACACTTGCCACACGTGCATCCTGTCTCCAATGCTCTTCTATGAGGAGCATTGAGTTGGGCCAGAACCAAAGTGGCGACGAAGGAAGAGTAAGGGCGGCATGGCTGAGGGAGTCACTAAAACTATTAGGTCTCTATAGCATTAGGAATAAACAATTGTATACCTAATTCTATAGTGTTCCTTTAATGCATGGGGGTTTACATAATTTGCAAGAGGTTATAGATAACCTTAATGACAAACAACCTTTACGACAACTACTTAATTATACCCATCTCTAGAGTAGCATTTCAAATAGCAATAACATTTTGGTTATAATGGTAATAATTCTGCAACTAGTTTTAATGCTCTTAAAGGGTCAAAGGGGGAGATACGGTGCAAACTCTAAAGGCAGCAAGTCTGTAGTATGGAAACCATAACAATGCAAAATGAGGGGGGGAGGGGGGGATGGGGGAGGAAAAAAGGGAAAAATAATAAAGTTGTCCCATGGAAAATTATGCAACTAGTTTTAATGCTCTTAAAGGGTAAAAGGGGGAGATACGGTGCTAACTCTAAAGGCAGCAAGTCTGTAGCATGGATACCATAACAATCCAAAATGAGGGGGGGGGGGCGGGGGGAATGGGGGAGGAAAAAAGGGAATAATCTGCACCAAATACAAATGTTGGCTAAAACAAGTGTATAAATAAATATATCAATGTAAAATAGGTTAAATAAGAATATGGTATAAAAGTCCAGAAGAGAAAGTCCATATGGTATTAATATAAAACCTACTAAAATAGTATGCTTGGAGATCAATCTCTTGTCCTCTTTGCAGAATAAATAATCAGGTCCTTTAGTAGAGATTAGGTGGTTTCTTAAAGTTGTCACATATGAATTAGAAACACACACACAAAAAAAAAAAAAAAACAATAGTGTAACCGATATATACAGTGTCCTAGATAATGTAATGATAAAGGTACACTCACAAGGAGAGAGCCCTTAATCACAAATTAGATAAGGCTTTTAGCGGAAAAATCACCATTCTCGGATAAAACTGGAGACGTCTCTTTGGATATACACGACACAGTTGACATATAAAAATAAATGGAATCAAATATAGTGCTCTCTGCTTTGAATTGTGGTTCTAGAAAAAAAATGCAATAAAATGTACTTACATTTTTTGGGAGCATTATATGCTCCATTGAACCAGCATGGGTGGTATGATCCCCACCAAGGATATATGTAGGTAGATTTGAAGGAAAGTGCCAGTGGTGGGACGACCACTATTGGTCAACTCAGACGACCACTATTGATGCCTCCTTTTTCAGTTCTGCACAATGTGTGCACCTTGGGTCAGCATCTCCATGTTCTGAATGGAGACGCTGAACACTCCCATAGAGATGCATTGATTGATGCATCTGATTGGCATAGTGTGGCATTTTGCCACGCATGCACAATAGCCTCCCAATGATTTGCATAGGTAAGCATTGGATTGGCTGAGATCATCAAGACTGATGATCGCAGCCATGAAGGCGGAGCCCAGCCATGTTGAGACCAGCCCAGTGATGGACAAAAGGTAAAATGTAAACTACATTTTAACTCCGTTTTGAGGGGCCAGCCACCTAAACATGTACTCCAGAAGTATAGTGTTAGGAATACATTTGCACTAAGAAGAAGAATGTGGTCGCTCATTATATTATATGTATGCAAACAAGACATTTTTAAATATTTAGAATCAGCATTCCATAAAAGCATATAAAGAAAAGCGAGTGAGTTGTCCACACCCAGATTACCCTTACAGAGTCACGGAAACCCTAAGGATATTAAAAAAGTAAAAACAGAGAGAATATTTTATAAAAACAGGCAAAAACGTGTCTTCAAGTGACCAAGAACCTATTAATATTTGCACAGGGTATCATCCCAGAATTTCTGTTGTCGATTATTCTAGTACGTGATATCAGTTTGATGAGCAACAAGTACATTTACGTTTCTGCCACTGTATAATATTTCATTTTCATGTGATGTGAGATTTTTTTGCTTTAATTAAAGTATGTTTTTATATAAACCTACATACATTTTCAATACTAATACAAAAAAATAAGTCCTGCACTCAGAATCCCACAACTCCAGGCGGCAATAACGACCATAGCACACATCAGCCCAAATACATCCAATAAAAACCAAAGAAGAAAAGTTACCTGTGCACTAGCCCAAATCCCTATGCATATTTAAATAAATGTAGGTTATTTAGTAACTCCACCTGCCACGTCAAGACAAACTCCCTAGGTGGGTCCTACCATGGGCCCCCCCTCTGGATTTTTCAGCTTGTGACACCGGTATTTTTCTTTAGAGATTGATAATACACGGCATAAAACACTGCACCGCCGGCCAGTAGGTGGCACTGAGTGTGGAGAGAGGCATAGATAGGAACCTACATCTTATCCCTGCTTCTATCTCCTGACTGAAATCGCAGGGGAGCAGCAAAGAGTCAACTCCCAGCAACTCCCAGACTGCAGAGACAGCATCCAGATCAGGTAAATGAGGCATGTAGGGGCGGCGCAGCCTACAGATAAGGTAAGTGAGGGATGGGGGGAAGCCTAGAGATCAGGTAAATGAGGCATGTGGGGGGGGCGCAGCCTACAGATCAGGTAAGTGAGGGATGGGGGGAAGCCTACAGATCAGGTAAGTCAGGGATCGGAGGGCAGCCCACAGATCAGGTAAGTGAGGGATGGGGGGCAGCCTACAGATCAGGTAAGTGAGGGATGGGGGGCAGCCTACAGATCAGGTAAGTGAGGGATGGGTTTGGCGGCAGCTTACAGATCAGTTAAGTGAGGGATGGTTGGGGGCAGCCTAGAGATCAGGTAAGTGAGGCAAGTGGGGCAGCCTAGAGATCAGGTAAGTGAGGCATGAGGGGCAGCTTACAGATCAGGTAAGTGAGGGATGGGGGTAGCCTACAGATCAGGCAAGCGAGGGATGGGGGCAGCATACAGGTCAGGTAAGTGAGGGATGGGGGCAGCCTATAGATCAGGTAAGTGAGGGATGGGGGGCCAGCCTACAGATCAGGTAAGTGAGGCATGGGGGGGGGCAGCCTACAGATCAGGTAAGTGAGGCATGGGGGCAGCTTACAGGAAGGGTCAGAAAGGAGCAGGAAGGTAAGTAGAAGAAGGAGCAGAAAGGAGAAGGAGCAAAAATGAGCAAGAAGGGACATTAAAGGAACAGTATAGGGTCAGGAACACAAACATGTATTCCTGACGCTATAGTGCAAACCCCACCATTTAGGTGGCTTGCCCTCCTTAACCCGCTTAAAAGTTAAAGGACCACTCTAGTGCCAGGAAAACATACTCGTTTTCCTGGCACTAGAGTGCCCTGAGGGTGCCCCCACCCTCAGGGACCCCCTCCCGCCCGGCTCTGAAAATGGGAAAGGGGTTAAATCTTACCTTTTTCCAGCGCTGGGCGGAGAGCTCTCCTCCTGCTCTCCTCCTCCGATCCGCCTCTTCTCCTCCCCGTTGGCTGAATGCGCACGCGCAGCAAGAGCTGCGCGTGCATTCAGCCGGTCACATAGGAAAGCATTCATAATGCTTTCCTATGGACGCTGGCGTGCTCTCACTGTGAAAATCACAGTGAGAAGCACGCAAGCGCCTCTAGCGGCTGTCAATGAGACAGCCACTAGAGGACATAGGGGGAAGGCTTAACCCATTCATAAACATAGCAGTTTCTCTGAAACTGCTATGTTTATGAAAAAATGGGTTAACCCTAGAAGGACCTGGCACCTAGACCACCTCATTAAGCTGAAGTGGTCTGGGTGCCTAGAGTGGTCCTTTAATAAAACTCATCTTATTTTCAGCACTGTGCGGATCTGCCAGCGCTGGCCCGCCCCGACCTGCATTTGAATCAATGCATCTCTATGTGGAAAATTCAGCGTCCCCATGCAGAGCGTAGAGACGCTGAACAGCATTGCTGCCTACAGTGCAGCACTGAGCCATTTGGAGGTTTCCCTAGGGGCAATGTAAACACTGCCTTTTCTCTAAAAAGGCAGTGTTTGCATGAAAGTGTCTGAAGGGAATGATTTTACTCACCAGAACAACTACATAAAGCTGTAAGTTGTTCTGGTGACTATAGTGTCCCTTTATGGAGCAGAAAGGTTCGAGAAGGAGCACAAAGGAACAGAAAGGGTCACCAAGGAGCCTAAAGAGGCTATTTTATTAGTATATTAAATAAACAGTGGGGATACAGAAAGGAAAAAGGGGGTCATTTGTGGGGACATGGTTCACAGTGTACAAATACAGTAAAGTGATACGATATTTCGTGTCATTTCATTAAAGCAAAGTACATTGAGGCAATGCATACATTTTCCATAATATATGGGTGTTCCGGGTCATCCTATACAGGACCTACCCTTTCATGTTCGTCTCACCTCCCTACTAGCATCGCCACCCATGGGTTTTGGGGCTTCTGTGAGTGTCAGGTGTCTTTTACTTCCTAACACGATCCTAGTCAGGGTTTTGTGGAGTTACCTAAAAATAAGTCTGGATCGGAATGTATGCCTCCTGTGAGTTTGTTTCAGCAAAACCTAGGGCTTTATGCTTTTTTTGTCCTCATTTTGTAGCTGGAAAATTGAACAACTTGAGGTGTACAGTTATTTTCACTAATCAAATCTGCTGCGTATTTTCTTAAGCTCTCAAATCATTTTGCAACATTACAACAAAATGACAAATCACGGTGTTTCTTTTTTACTTAAATAATTGACTCTGCAGAGAGTGTTGTGACAGTGCTCACTGAATTGGCCTCTCTCAGTAGGCTGGCTTGTTTAATTTGGTAGGCAGTCTGGTGGGCATTCATACCCTTTCCAGTGGGTATGCCTCCTTTGGATGGCACCAGTGACTTCATTTGCATTGATAACTTGCCTTCTTGCCTCATATCATAAGTATGCCCTAAATGAAAACATGCTTACAAAAGATGCAGTTTTCTTGTCTCCTGCCT
Source organism: Pelobates fuscus (assembly GCF_036172605.1). Classification (NCBI taxonomy): domain Eukaryota; kingdom Metazoa; phylum Chordata; class Amphibia; order Anura; family Pelobatidae; genus Pelobates; species Pelobates fuscus. The sequence goes on from NC_086328.1 coordinate 81,173,620, forward strand.
TTGCAAGCCCTCCCCTTCTAAGCCCACCCAGTCTTTGTGGCTGTCCAATCACAAACCTCCCAATGCATCTCCATAAGAAGTCTTTGCAAGGCATATGTTGCCTCTTGAGTTTATCTCAACTGACTTAAACAAACCATGAAGTAACAGGACCTGCTGTCTGCTGGAAGCAAGGAGGTGTAACAAGGATATTTTTTGAAAGTGCTAATTTCTATTGAAATCTGCACTTTTAATAAAAATAAAATAAAAAAAAAAGACACAAAGCATTTCAGCCATCTAAAGTGATTTAGGGGGTCTGGGGTGTATCTTTACACAGTAAAATTGTACTAAAATTCTGATTCATGTGTGTACACCGAGATGATTAGTAAAAGTTATGGGATTACCACAATTGTGTGCTTTAGATTCCGATAGAAACACATAGAATAATATTTTGCAACATGTATTATCCTATGAAAATTTAACTATTTGTCCTGTAAAACATCCCTTACATAATAACATTTCTTAAAGGACCACTCTAAGCACCCAGACCACTTCAGCTTAATGAAGTGGTCTGGGTGCCAGGTCCTTCTAGGGTTAACCCATTTTTTCATAAACATAGCAGTTTCAGAGAAACTGCTATGTTTGTGAATGGGTTAAGCCTTCCCCTATTTCCTCTAGTGGCTGTCTCATTGACAGCCGCTAGAGGCGCTTGCGTGATTCTCACTGTGAAAATCACAGTGAGAGCACGCAAGCGTCCATAGGAAAGCATTATGAATGCTTTCCTATGTGACCGGCTGAATGCGCGCGCAGCTCTTGCCACGCGTGCGCATTCAGCCGACGGGGAGGAGAAGAGGAGGATCGGAGGAGGAGAGCTCTCCGCCCACCGCTGGAAAAAGGTAAGTTTTTACCCCTTTCCAGAGCCGGGCGGGAGGGGGTCCCTGAGGGTGGGGGCACCCTCAGGGCACTCTAGTGCCAGGAAAACGAGTAGGTATTCCTGGCACTAGAGTGGTCCTTTAATATTGGCAGAGAACAGCTGATTTTGAATGTTAAAAGGTGTTCTGATTTTATCCTCTGCACAGTGATCATGAAGACATTGTGAAATTGGTGTATTCTTTTGCTAATAGAGCAGTTTTTGTTTATCTTTAGGAAACATACTAAGAGCTTTGGCTGATGATAATGTAGTCCGCACATTGATTGAATTTTTGACATACTTACATCTAAAAGGTAGGTGGATCTTTACTTGATGACACTCAGGCCCGGACTGGCCACCGGGCATACCGGGCAAATGCCCGGTGGGCCGCGATGGCCGTGGGACCGAGGCCGGCAGGGGAGATCACATGATCTCCCCTGCTAGGCCCTGCAGGGCCAGCGCTACCCGAGCGTCGGCCCTGCTGTGTGTCTGTCAGGATCGGGACAGGGATCCAACACGCAGAGTACAAAGAGTGGAAAGGTACGTATACCGGGCCTTAGAATGGCCGGACTAACGTACCGAGAGTAAAGAATAGTCAGAGGCAAGCCGAGGTCGAGGGAACGAGAAGACAGATAAGCGAGAGACAAGCCGGGTCAAGGGATAACAGAGAAACAGGGTAGTACAACGAGCCGAGTCAAAACCAAAAGAGCAAACTAGAATACCAGAGCACTGAGTGACTAGACAAGCTAGAACCACGACAGGGCAATGAGCTGAAGTAAGGAGTAAGCTTAAATACCCTGGTTCTGGATGGAAATCACGCCTCTGAAAAGTACCGATTGGATATCGGACACTTGAGTGACAGATTGCTCGTGCTAGCGTCATGACGTCACGTATTGAGCGTCCTGCTAGAAAAGGACGTGGATTCCTCGCGGCCGGTGTTTAAGTGACTGGATGAACCGCGAGGAACGGAGGAGACAGCTCGCCTGGACGGATACACCACCAAGTCTCTACCTCCCTTAGAGGTAGAGGCCTCAGGTACCCTGACAGTACCCCCCCTCTCAGATACGCCCACCGGGCGGAATGAACCGGGGCGAGATGGGAAGCGAAGGTGAAATGCTCTGCGAAGGCGAGAAGCATGGACGTCCTCCTGAGGTACCCAACTCCTCTCCTCAGGACCATATCCCCTCCAGTTGACCAGATATTGCAATTTTCCCCTTGAAATTCTGGAGTCAATGATGGAGCTGACCTCGTACTCTTCCCGACCCTCCACCTGAACAGGACGAGGCGAGGAGACCTTAGAGGAGAATTTGTTGCAAATGAGGGGTTTCAACAAGGAGACATGAAAAGAGTTGGGAATGCGTAAGGCAGGTGGCAGAGCAAGGCGATACGCAACCGGATTGATACGAGTGAGAACCCTGTAAGGACCTATGTAACGAGGAGCAAATTTCATGGACGGAACTTTTAGGCGAATATTCTTAGTACTCAACCATACCCTATCCCCAGGAACAAAAACAGGAGCCGCTCTTCTATGTTTGTCAGCGTGTTTCTTGAACAGCGAGGAACTATGTAATAGAATTTGTCGAGTTTGATCCCATAATTTCTTCAGGTTGGCGACATGATCATCAACCGACGGTATCCCCTGAGAAGAGGAAACCGAAGGAAAAATCGAAGGATGAAAGCCATAGTTCATGAAGAAAGGGCTAGAGCGAGTTGAATCGCAAACAAGGTTATTGTGTGCGAACTCCGCCCAAGGAATCAGACCGACCCAATCGTCCTGGTGTTCGGAAACAAAGCAACGCAGATACTGTTCGATCTTTTGATTAGTACGTTCAGCAGCTCCGTTAGACTGAGGGTGATAGGCAGAGGAAAAGTTCAATTTGATGCCCATTTGAGAACAAAAGGATCTCCAGAAACGTGAGACAAATTGAGAACCTCTATCAGAAACAATCTCTGAAGGGATCCCATGTAGGCGAAAAACTTCTCTCGCAAAAATCTCCGCCAATTCAGGGGAAGTCGGAAGTTTAGGTAATGGCACGAAATGGGCCATCTTGGTAAATCTATCCACCACCGTGAGAATAACAGTCTGTCTTTTGGAAGCAGGCAAATCAACGATAAAGTCAATGGACAAACAGGACCAAGGTTTCTCAGGAATGTCCAAGGGGTGTAACAGGCCACATGGGGATGCATGAAATAGTTTAGTCTTGGCACAAGTCTCACAAGCTGCGACGAACTCCTCAATATCCTTACGAAGTGAAGGCCACCAGAAATCCTTGGATATCAGAGAGTACGTCTTGCGAATACCAGGATGACCAGCTATTTTACTTTCATGAAAACATTGTAAGAGCTCTAGTTGAAGTTCAGGAGGAACAAAGTTTCTTCCCTCAGGAGTGTTTCCGGGAGCTAGATGTTGTGACTTCAAGATCTGGTCAAGTAGCGGGGAATGAATTTTGAGACTGGTATTAGCAATAATATTGCATTTGGGTACAATGGAAGACAAAAGTGGTTCAACTGAAGCAGAGGGTTCATATTGGCGAGATAGCGCATCGGCTTTAGAATTCTTTGACCCAGGTCTGTAAGTCAGAACGTAATTGAAATGGGTAAGAAACAACGACCAACGAGCCTGCCTGGAGGACAGACGCTTGGCCTCTCCGATATAAGACAAGTTTTTGTGGTCTGTCAGGATGGTAACAGGATGTAATGTACCTTCCAATAAATGTCTCCATTCTTTCAAAGCCTTGATAACCGCTAGTAATTCTCTGTCACCAATGTCATACCTGCTTTCAGTACCGGTCAATTTTTTAGAGAAAAATCCACATGGATGTAATGGTTTATCAACACCCAACCTTTGAGATAGAACAGCACCTAAACCAGTCTCTGATGCGTCTACCTCGAGCAAAAATGGCAGAGAAGTGTCAGGGTGAACTAAAATTGGAGCGGAAGCGAAAAGCTCCTTGAGAGTCTTGAACGCAAGGAGAGCTTCAGTAGTCCAATTCTTAGTGTCAGCCCCCTGTTTGGTCATGTTAGTGATAGGTGCAATAATGGAAGAATAGCCCTTAATAAAGCGCCTATAATAATTGGAAAAACCAATAAATCTCTGTATGGCTTTAAGACCTGTGGGTAAAGGCCACTCTAGAATGGATTGGAGCTTATCCGGATCCATCTTAAATCCCTCCCCAGAGATCACATAGCCGAGAAAGGTTACCTGGGTTTGATCAAAGCTACATTTCTCCAACTTGCAGTACAAGCCATGCTGGAGAAGCTTGTGCAAAACCCTCCTGACTTGTTTGTGATGAATCTCAATGTCACTAGAATGAATGAGTATATCATCTAGGTATACAATGACGCACTCTTGCTGAAATTCCCTAAGAACCTCATTAATCAGATCTTGGAATACTGCTGGTGCATTGCATAACCCAAAAGGCATGACGGTATATTCATAGTGGCCATATCGAGTATTGAATGCCGTCATCCACTCATGTCCCTGCTGGATTCTCACCAAGTTATATGCCCCTCTGAGGTCTAACTTGGTGAAAATTGTAGAGCCCTTCAAACGATCGAAGAGTTCGGTGATCAAGGGAATCGGGTAGGCATTTTTAATGGTTATCTTATTCAGGCCTCGATAATCAATACAAGGTCTCAAAGAACCATCTTTCTTTTTAACAAAAAAAAATCCAGCCCCGGCAGGGGAGGAGGACCTCCTGATGAATCCCTTGTCTAAATTCTCGTGAATATATTCCTCTAGGACTGAGTTCTCCTTTATAGATAATGGGTATACATGACCTCTGGGAGGCATGGTACCAGGGAGTAGGTTAATTTTGCAATCAAAGGACCTGTGTGGGGGTAAGGTATCGGCTTTCTTTTTGTCAAATACTGCCTTTAAATCTAGATACTGAGGCGGAATTTGTGTCTCTGTAGGATTGTCAGAGGTATTCGATGTATTAGTTAATCCAAGAGGTAAGACCTTCCGCAAGCATTTTTCTTGACAATTCTCTCCCCATGAAACTATCTCCCCTGATTCCCAATTAATAATAGGGTTGTGTCTCCTCAGCCAGGAGTACCCCAGAACTATGGGAATAGACGGAGAAGAAATGAGCATCAAGGATATATCCTCTTTATGCAGGATGCCAACAGTCAAGTTAATCGGTATGGTCTCATGAAAAATAACAGGCTCAAGTAACGGTCTACCATCGATGGCCTCAACAGCCAGAGGTGTCTCTTTTAACTGGGATGGAATAGCATGCTTGGCAGCAAAACCCTGATCTATAAAGCTCTCAGCAGCTCCAGAATCGATTAGTGCCATAGTCTTAACTACTCCCTTCTCCCACTTTAAAGAAACGGGTAACACAAGCCTGAGCTCCTTGTAGTTGTGAATAGAGGACAAAGTAGAAACACCCAAGGCCTGTCCTCTAGAGGAACTTAGGTGCGAGCGTTTCCCGAACGATTGGGACAATTTAGGCGTAAATGACCCCTGACTCCACAATACATACATAAACCCTCCCTTCTCCTGTACTGTCTCTCCCTTTCAGTGAGATGAGTACTGCCTATCTGCATAGGTTCAGGAATACGTAAGTCTTCGAACTCAGAGATTTGAAAGGTAGGCGCTAGTTTAAAGGAGGGTCTACGGGTCCTATCTCGAGTGTTCTGCCTCTCTCTTAAGCGTTCATCAATACGAGATATAAAAGAAATTAAATCCTCCAAATTTTCAGGGAGTTCTCTAGTAGCGACCTCGTCAAGAATTACATCTGATAACCCATTCAGAAACACATCTATATAAGCCTGTTCGTTCCACTTAACTTCTGCCGCCAAGGATCTGAACTCTAGTGCATAATCCACAAGTGTTCGATTGTCCTGTTTAAGGCGCAACATTAATCTAGCTGCATTGACCTTTCTGCCAGGAGGGTCAAAAGTTCTTCTAAACGCAGCTACAAAGGCATTATAATTATAGACGAGTGGATTATCATTCTCCCATAAAGGATTGGCCCATCTCAAAGCTTTTTCAATGAGCAGAGTAATAATAAATCCAACCTTTGCTCTATCTGTAGGATAAGAGCGGGGTTGTAGTTCGAAATGGATGCTAATCTGGTTTAGAAAGCCACGACACTTCTCCGGTGACCCGCCATAACGTACTGGTGGGGTAATACGGGAAGAAGCACCTACAGTGGCTACCTCTAGACCTGAGACTGCAGGAGAGATAGAAGGAGTACGTGTCTCCTCAGGTGGATTACTAGCACGAGACAAAAGTGCCTGTAGTGCCAAAGCCATCTGATCCATCCTATGTTCCATGGCGTCAAACCTGGGATCCGAAGAACCAAGCTGACTGTTTGTACCTGCAGGATCCATTGGCCCTGTCGTAATGTCAGGATCGGGACAGGGATCCAACACGCAGAGTACAAAGAGTGGAAAGGTACGTATACCGGGCCTTAGAATGGCCGGACTAACGTACCGAGAGTAAAGAATAGTCAGAGGCAAGCCGAGGTCGAGGGAACGAGAAGACAGATAAGCGAGAGACAAGCCGGGTCAAGGGATAACAGAGAAACAGGGTAGTACAACGAGCCGAGTCAAAACCAAAAGAGCAAACTAGAATACCAGAGCACTGAGTGACTAGACAAGCTAGAACCACGACAGGGCAATGAGCTGAAGTAAGGAGTAAGCTTAAATACCCTGGTTCTGGATGGAAATCACGCCTCTGAAAAGTACCGATTGGATATCGGACACTTGAGTGACAGATTGCTCGTGCTAGCGTCATGACGTCACGTATTGAGCGTCCTGCTAGAAAAGGACGTGGATTCCTCGCGGCCGGTGTTTAAGTGACTGGATGAACCGCGAGGAACGGAGGAGACAGCTCGCCTGGACGGATACACCACCAAGTCTCTACCTCCCTTAGAGGTAGAGGCCTCAGGTACCCTGACAGTGTCTCCATGGGCCGGTAGGGAGATCAAAGATCTCCCTCACCGGCCCAGAGGCACTGAGATGCGGCCGCCAGCAGGAGAGGGAGGGAGGGAGGCAGGAGAGAACACCGGCGGAGCTCTAGCCAGCAGCTCCGCCGGGTCCTCTCGCGAGGTCTGAGCGTTACCGCGGCAACGCTCAGATCTCGCGAGAGTGAACTCTAGCCTCCAGGCTAGAGTTCACTCTCACCACTAGGACCACCAGGGAAAGAAGCTGCAGTAAGGATCCCCCCTCCCAGGCCTGATGTAAGAAGGGAGGGGGGATATTAAGCAATCTGCCCCACCTCCACTAGGACCACCAGGGATCAGGCACCCCCCCCATGGAAACCCGGCTTCCCACCCCCTAAAGGTAAGAAGGAGGGGGGGGGTAATATAACTTTTTTTTTATTATTAATAAAAAAAAAATTAAATTTAAATACAAAATACACTCACACAAACAGCCCCCCCAGACACACACAGAGCTCCCCCAGACACACACACAGCACCCCCAGACACACACACAGCACCCCCAGACACACACACAGCACTCCCAGACACACACACAGCACCCCCAGACACACACACAGCACCCCCAGACACACAAACAGCACCCCCAGACACACACACAGCACCCCCAGACACACACAGCACCCCCAGACACACACACAGCACCCCCAGACACACACACCGCACCCCCAGACACACACACAGCACTCCCAGACACACACAGCACCCCCAGACACACACACAGCACCCCCAGACACACACCGCACCCCCAGACACACACCGCACCCCCAGACACACACACCACACTCCAAGGCACACACAGCACCCAGAAACACACAGCACCCAGAAACACACAGCACCCAGACACACACAGCACTCCCAGACACACACAGCGCACCCCCAGACACACACAGCACTCCCAGACACACACAGCACTCAGACACACAGCAAACAGCACCTTCAGACACACACAGCACCCTCAGACAGACAGCATCCTCGCAGCACACTCCCACACATATACACATATATATATATATATATATTTTTTATATAATATATAAAATAACCCTCAGTGAGTTAACAAAGAAAATTAGAAACCTAGAATGTGACGGCAGAAAAAAACACCCTCACACACAGCTCCCCTCTTACATACATACACACACACACTGCGCCCCTCACACATACAATACGTCCAAATATAAATATATACACATATATATATATATACACACACACACACTCTACAGCACCCCTCACACTGCACCACTACATACATCACGCTCCAGATAAACGCTAGATCCCTTACCCTATATGCACTCTTAATCCTCTACACACACACACACACACACACACACAATCTCCTATACACACACTACATTCCTTGTCAGCAAACACATACAACATTCTCTAAACACACCCTCTCTACAACCCCTACACACACTACGTCACCTATACACACACACTACAGCCCGTATGCACACACTCGCTACATCCCCTATAACACTATGCCCCCTAGCCACACATATTACACTACAAACACAAATGAAATTTACCTATTTACACAATACCACACCACACTCTACACACACGCAATCCCACAAGCAGGCTCCAAACATATGCACCATGCACTTTTTTGGCCCTTTTGTCCTCTGGTATCCCACTTGTGGAGAAACCAGAGACAATTTAAAAGCAAACACAGCGCAAGCATGTTTTAAATTAAATTTGCTTGCGCTGCGCAGAACAAATTCAGGGCCTTTTTCTAATGCCAGAGCTCTTCAGCGGGCTCTGCGCATTGAACTAACATGCTCACTTTGAGAGGGGGCGTGCTTGTCATTAGTGATGACAAAACACACCCTCTCTGGCCCCGCCCCCTTCTTAGGGGGCCGCTCTGATTGAAAAATGCCCGGGCCTAATTTTTTTCCCAGTCCACTGATCATGACACTGATCATGTTTAGGACAGGAACACACAAAAGGACCCTCACCGCCAGAAACACATACACTGCCATAAACACAAATATACACACTAACAGACACACACACATGCTGACTGTGAGACACACACACCCCATCAGACAAACATAATTTCTCATATCAGGAAATAAACACACTCACAAACACTTGCAAATTCTTACACAAAACATTAAAGTACCGTATATACTCGAGTATAAGCCGACCCGAATATAAGCCGAGGCCCCTAATTTTACCCCCAAAAACTGTGAAAACTTATTGACTCGAGTATAAGACTAGGGTGGGAAATGCAGCAGCTACTGGTAAATTTCTAAATAAAATTAAATCCTAAAAAAAATATATTAATTGAATATTTATTTACAGTGTGTGTATAATGAATGCAGTGTGTGTATAATGAGTGCAGCGTGTGTGTATGAGTGCAGCGTGTGTGTATGAGTGCAGCGTGTATGAGTGCAGCGTGTATGTGTGCAGTGTGTGTATGAGTGCAGTGTGTATGAATGCAGTGTGTGTATGAATGCAGTGTGTGTGTATGAGTGCAGTGTGTATGAATGCAGTGTGTGTGTGTATGAATGCAGTGTGTGTGTATGAGTGCAGTGTGTGTATGAGTGCAGTGTGTGTATGAATGCAGTGTGTGTGTATGAGTGCAGTGTGTGTGTATGAATGCAGTGTGTGTATGAATGCAGTGCGTGTATGAATGCAGTGTGTATGAGTGCAGTGTGTATGAGTGCAGTGTGTATGAATGCAGTGTGTATGAGTGCAGTGTGTATGAATGCAGTGTGTATGAGTGCAGTGTGTGTGTGTGTGATGCAGAGCCTTGGTGGGGGGTGGGCAATTTTATTATTATTTTTTTAATTATGTTAATATTTTTTTATTATTATAATTTCTTCTTCTTATTTTTTTATTTAATTTCATTATTTTATTATTTTTAAAATTTTATTATTATATTTTTTCGTCCCCCCTCCCTGCTTGATACATGGCAGGGAGGGGGCTCTCCTTCCCTGGTGGTCCAGCATTGGTAGTTCAGTGGGGGGCTGTGGGGGCTGTGAGAGAGCGTTACTTACCTCTCCTGCAGCTCCTGTCAGCTCTCTCCTCCTCTGCGCCGTCCGTTCAGCTCTTCTGCCAGCTCACAGTGTAAGAGATTTACACTGGGAGCTGACCGAGGTGCTGAACGGACGGCGCGCAGGAGGAGAGAGCTGACAGGAGCTGCAGGAGAGGTAAGTAACGCTCTCTGCAGCCCCCACAGCCCCAGTCTGTATTATGGCAATGCAAATTGCCATAATACAGACTATTGACTCGAGTATAAGCCGAGTTGGGGTTTTTCAGCACAAAAAATGTGCTGAAAAACTCGGCTTATACTCGAGTATATACGGTACATATTGGTTTTAGCAAATGGAGTTTTAAATGGGTGCAAAGTGGGCAGAAGGATTTCAAATGACGACAGATAAATAAAATAGTCAGAAGGAAATGACATTGGTAGATGTATATTATATTATTACAGTTTACTATATTATTATGTAAGAAGTGATCAAAATGTTTCAAAAGTTAGAGAAGAGGTAATATTTAATGGTATATTAAGATAAACGTACTAGCCTAATTTTATATGCAGTGTACCGAATTATAGTTATAGTTTTAAAAGCCAAAGAAAAGAAAAAGTTACCTGCGCTCTCTCCTTAATCCCTATGTATATTTAGACAAATGGAGGTCATTTAGTTACTCCAATGGCCATTGGAGGGAATGCCCGCCTGCCAACGTCAAGGCAGACCCCCCTAAGCGGGTCCTAACACTGACCCTTCAGCCTGCTTCCTTGAGCTTCTGGCAAAGATATCTCTAATGAGACAGAGGGGTATTTTTTATATACACCCCTATATACTTATTAACCCTTAATAGGGAACACACTATATATTGGGGCTGATGTGTACTGTAGTCATTGCTGCCGGCCCAGTAGTGATGGGAGTGAGCGCAGGACTTATCTCTTTGTATGAGTTTTAAAAGCCATCTGATTTTTTTTATTTTGTTTATCTCAATTAGCATGCATTAAAAAGAGCATCAGGAATCTTTCTGATCATACCTGTTTTATTTCTCTTTGCTCATCAATTTGACGCGTTTCTCTATTTTTTGTTTCTCAGAGTCTGGAGTGCTTGAAAGTTTAACCTCATCTGTGTCATCAGAAGAATCCATTCAGTCATGAAACAATATATTATTTGCATTTGTTTATGGAAGAAATTAATTTACAAAAGAAGCGGAACTATTCAAATAAATGTTTGTTTTCACTCAATGTCTATAATGTTTCACCTATAAATATATCTACATGATACAATAGTGTATTATTTTGCTTAAGTCAAGATAAATAATAACAACTGTATATATTTTTTTTTTTTTTAATTCTTTATTTTATGCGTGCATATAGTATACATTGCGTCCGCACCGCCACAACAGCTGGTGCTAGCATATTTGCAGGTACATCATCATACATGGCGTCATGAACATTGCACAATTTTATTTTATGTTGTAATTCTTAGGTGTTACTGAGCGTATGTGTAGGCGTAGAGGGGTCGCTATGTGTTGTCCGTGGTGGCTGAGTCTGCACCTCTGAGGTGAATGAGTTGGTTTGAGAGTGTTGCTTCGCTTGGGTCGATGGTTCGTGTTAAGGGCGAGCGGGCTAAGCTGTGTGTTGTGCGATTGCTTGTTATAGTTGGTCTTTCAGTGGATGGGCCTGTGTGTACGCAGCTGATATGCCTAGTGTGTGGCCCGTCTGTTTACGGCTAGCTATTGAGTGTCCTCCCTTATGTGTTCAGCGTGGACGGGGGGACGGGGGGGGGTATAGTCGGTTAAGACATATGCTACAGCCAGTGTGGTAATCAGTCCGAGTAGAGAACTAACAAGAATAATGTGATCTGAGTAATAGGTACGTGCAAAGCAACAGTGAAACGTTAAACATTAAACATTAACTGAGGTGTGATATCGCCGCAATTTTACGGTAAAACAGTCCCGGTAATAATTGATCACCATAGCCTCTTTTCCGAAGGCCTTCATGTAGCGACTGTGTCGGAGGATCCTGGTCTGGGCTGACGTGGAACGAAGTTGGTGACTTTGTCAGGGTCCCAGTTGTGCCGTGATCCGGTGGGTTCTGCAGGTGCTGTGCAGCGCAAAGCGTCTCGAGGCAGTCCCAGCGTGGGCAATAGGTCTTGTGCGCTTTGTAGGTCGTAAACTTCGTGCTTGGCCTCCCCCTTCAGGATGAGCAGGGAGCGGTTGAAGCGCTACCTATACGGTATATTCTTTTGTCTGAGAAGGGTGGTGAATGATGTTAGAGATTTCCTCCAGGCCAAAGTGCCGCCAGTAAGGTCCGCGAAAAATGTGAGGGCCATGTCTTCGAATTTGTAAGGGATACAGTTTTTAACTGCTGCCATAGTCATCGCTTTATCCTTCCTCTGTTGGAAACGAATTATCAAATCGCAGGAGGCCGTTGCTGGTGCTCTGGCCGGTTTTGTGGCTCTAAAGGTGCTGTCCAGGCAAATGGCTTTGGCCTGTCTCGGAGATAGCAGATTTGCCAGGAGCCTGCGTACGAGGTGCGGTAGCTCGTCCGCCGGGATTTCATCTGGCACTCCCCCTACTTTTAAATTGGCTGCCCGTCGTGTGTCCTCCAGGGCAGCAAACCTCCGTTCAAACACCTCGTTTTTAGTTTGCAGACCACCGATCTCCTGCTGTATGGAGGCAAGGTGGGTAGTGTGCGCTGCAGAGGTGCCTTCCATGACATCCAGTCTTCCCACTATGCCGTGAAGGTCTGCGCGGAGGGCCACCATATCCGCCTGGATTGTGGACTGTAAGTCCGCTAGCAGGGCTTTAAGTACCGCTGTAGTTACTGGCGTGGAATCCGGATCCACAGGCCTGGCTGCGGGCGCCGTGGACTCGTATGAGCCGGGTGTGTCATCTCCCAGAGAGTAGTCATCTGATATTTCGGAGTATGTCCCCGTGTGGCCGGCCATCTTGGGCCTAGTTGCTCCGTGGGCTTGCTTCCACATGGCTCAAATGTCGAGGTTTTGTCTCGGCTGATCGGGTTTCTCTTTTTTGGACTTTCGTCCCATAGTGGCTCTCCTTTCTCCCTTTTTGCAGCGATTTGGGCGGTTTTAGCAAGGTAAGTGGGGTGATGTTAGGCTTTAATTGTTGGAGCTTTAGCGCCATGCGACTTCTCTGCTCTGCTGCTCGGCTCCGTCCTCACAACTGTATATATCTTGATATTTTAGCTTACAGTAAATATTTAATGATGTGGACCAAGAATATATAATAGTATTAATGGACTGCACATAAAAGTATTCTATAGTGTAAAGAAATTAAAGAGATGCTACCGGCTTCAACAGAACGTTTATGCGCTTTATAGCTAATGACCTAAATAATTAGCTGTATTTCATGCATGCTCAATTTTTTAAGTTTTGTGAAAAAAAATCTTCGCATCATCAAAGAGAACAAAGAGTGCTAGTGCTGATCTGCACCTTAACCATTGCAGTGCTGGGATATATATATCTTAACAGTGCAAACTACATAGCTGTTGGGAAAGAAATCCTTAGTCAAGGCCAAGGCTTTCTTTGGATCAGCCAAAGAGTTCCTATGTCAAAACCAATACTTTCTTTGGATTCCATTATGCACCAACCTTCTTCAGCCCATGGGCCAAAGTCTCCCACACAACATGCAAGTTCAGGAGGATATCTGTGTCTTACTGTGTTTTGTCTAGTTCATTCCCCTTGAAATTTGACTTGCAGCTATTCATAATTGGATAATACTTTGTGAGAGCAGAGCTTATAGGACCATTCTGGAAACCAAAACTCCATCACAATGAAGCTGTTATGGTGTGAGGAGGTCACAGGTGCTGGCTTTACCTGAAGGGTTTAAACTGTTACACAATGGTTTAACCCCAAATTCTTGAAGCCAACATTCCATCTCTCTGCACTTGTACTTCTGCTCAATATCTGAGACTGCAACCAGAAAACTTTGGATGAGGCTTAGATCAGGAAACTGATAGGCTAAGAGTGTCAGTTCATATTATCAGCCTATGAGTAGCTATAAAGCAGAGTAAAAAATATGAATACCTCTTTCACTCAAAATGACATAGGCCAGGTGTTGGAAACCTTCGCAGTTCTCATGTTGTAGAATATAAAAAGGCCTATGGCAGATGGTATTCACACAAGAGTACTTAGGGAGTTAAGTGATGTAATTTCAAACTTATGGTTTTAATCTTTCAGGATTATCAAAATCTCTCTATGGATATTATAAATCTGCAAACTTAACATCTGTGTCTGAATAATTATTTGAAAGGTTATTAAGGGATAATAATCAGAAATAAACTGTGGACAAAAATATGAACCTGTTTTTCATGAAAGATCAACTAATTTAATTGCATTCTGTGGGTAAGGGTGCAGACACCCATATTTGCGGTCCACCGATTATGTTTTGTTCTGATCTGGCAGACTGTAATCTTGCCTGATCCAGCAGTCTCCATTAGAGTCAATGACGCTGGCTACTGAGTCTCCACCTTCTTTCATGGTGCATCACCTGCGTACTGAATTCACCGATGCAGATTTGCATTATGTTCAACTTCCCCTAATGGTTTGGTGGCATATTATTGTAAAAACATGCCCGTATAAATAGGAGTATTTCGATGTGTTCTTTGCCCTGTTTTGGTTCCTTTATTGATTCTCTCTCATCCTTGACCCGGCCTTGTCTCTTGCTCTTCCGATTTCTGGATCCTTTTGTACCAGACAATTTGGTGACTAATATCCTGTCATTATACATTTACAGATTGGTCTTCCCAATAACCTACAATGTTTTGGCAACAGATTTCCAAAACATAGTTAGAATTGGAGAGTATTAGTCAATGATCCAATACTTCCCCCATGCTTCAGGGATCCACCAGTAGTATGCCACAAACATAGCAAGAATCTCAAAGATTTATTGGTACACACTGAACCGGTCCACTGCTATGACAGCTGTAACCCTCAAGTGAACAATGGATGTGTGAGATGTTTAGGATGTGCCATGTGTGGCCACATGCTGGCATGCAAATATTTCCATCATCCACATAATAGCAAGAAATACTTCACAAGATATTACCAAAATACATTTTCCCATGATAAACAAACTCACTTGCCCCTGTGGACTGGTTTACATTGGAAAAATGGATTTGTCATTAAAGAAAAACTAGAGGGTCAGGAATACAAATGTGTATTCCTGATCCTATAGTGTTAAAAAACACAATTTAGGTGGTTGACCCCCTTAAATAAGTAAAAAACTTTATTCCAGTGCCACGTACGTTTGTGGCACTGAATCCGTCCTAGATCCTATGGGAAAGCATTGGATTGGCTGAGATCACCAATTCTAATATTCTCAGACAAGCAGGCAGGTCAGGGACAGAGCCAAACAATGCGCTGGCCCATCAGCAACTTCTCATAGAGTTGTATTGAATCAAGGCATCTCTATGAGGAATGTTCAGCATCTCCATGCAGAGCACGGAGACACTGAATGTAAGTGCTGCACGTTGTGCAGAACAGACCCAGGAAACACCTCTAGTGGGTGTCTGATTGACTGCCACTGGAGGTGTCACTAGACAGTAATGTAAATACTGCCTTTTCTCTGAAAAGGATTGTAATTAGAGATGGGAAGGCAGAGTTATCTGTTCCGAAATATTTGCTGGAAACAGGGCACAAATTACCAACAAAGAAGTTTATAACAATAGACCCCCACGAGCAGAGGATGGCACAGGAGCAAGGTCCTTTTGCAATTTGAGATATGTTGGAAACATTTACTTAAAGGACCACTATTGGCACCCAGACCACTTTAGCTCAATGAAGTGGTCTGGCTGCCAGGTCCATCTAGGGTTAACCCTGCAGCTGTAAATATAGCAGTTTCAGAGAAACTTCTATGTTTACAATAGGGTTAATCCAGCCTCTAGTGGCTGTCTCATTGACAGCCGCAAGAGGCGCTTCCGCGCTTCTCACTGTGAAAATCACAGTGAGAAGACGCTGAAGTCCATAGGAAAGCATTCCAAAATGCTTTCCTATGGACTGATTGAATGCGCGTGCGGCTCTTGCCGCGCATGCGCATTCAGCACTGACGTCGGCAGAGGGAGGAGATTTCCCCAGCGCCGAGGGAGCCCGGCACTGGAGAAAGGTAAGTGTTTAACCCCTTAACCCCTCTTGAGCCTGGCGGGAGGGGGACCCCGAGGGTGGGGGGCGGGGGGTGTTTTCCTGGAACTATAGTGGTCCTTTAACACAGTGTTTCCAAAAGAACTGAATGAAAAGTACTCCCTTTCTCTGTTTCTATAGTAACAACATGTGTTCTTAACAATATCTCTGCAGTTAGTTGGTGATATTCACTGAATCTCACCAATTCACTAACACTAATCGTTTTATAAAGTCTCTGAGGAAGTATCCTGTTCAGTTATTAATGCTTTTTTATGTTCAAATAATTGGATAAATATTAAGAATGAAGCTGCTATAATGATCCAACTTGGCATAATAGATGTGCCCTGAGAGACCTTTTACTGAACTGTTACAATGTCACAGAATAGTGAGACAGCATATTAGATATACAGTGGAACCTCGGAACTCGAACGGTCCCTTTCTCGAACAATTCGGAAGTCGAACCAAAAATGTTAGTAAAAAGTGTCTCAGTGGTAGGAGCCACAAACTCTGGCTAATTTACCGAAAGCCAGCCCGCCGCAAATGACTCCACCAGCTTCATACCCACAACCGGAGACCTGGGGGCAAATCTAGAGACAAATCTAGAGACTTCAAGCAACACATCGGCCCAAACTCCACACAGAGACCCCACTGAGGCCTATCGTCGCTGCGGGGCGGGTGAGGCGGACGATCACCTGCTCAGCGCGGCGTTGCAAGACGTGGAGTCTACCTGCTCTGTTATATCCTCCCCCCCCCCCCGGACCGGTGGGGGTTATCCCGGTCCCCACTCGGTCCACTGAGCCTGCTTCAAGCCTGTACCGGGAAAACCCGAAAGCCACGCGGCGCCTTCAAGATGGCCGCCGCACTGAAACCAAAGCACAGCCAAATAAGCCTGTCAAGCCAGAGCTGGAAGGAGGCTTTTGATGCCCGGTTCGAGGCAATATGCAAAGCCTTCTGGGACCGCCTTGCCAAGCGGGGGCCCTTGCTCACCCCTCCTGAGACGAAAACCATCTGCCAAACAGCGACTGATTCTGGTGCCTCTTCTGGGCTGGGGGCCCAACTGGAAATATCTCCACGCCGTGGGCCGCATACCTGCTGGGTAGACGGCCACCCAGAAATCCTGGACACCCACGATCCCGTCCATCGGAGAGGGAAAATCCATGTATCAAGGGCACTGGCGCCCTCTACAATCCAGAGCCGCAGAGCCAGGGACTGGCCGCGCTGCGATGCGCTGACAACCAGCCTACATCATTTGCAGGATAGCCTGACTTCCCGCAAGCCGGAAAGGGGGACCGATACACCCGAGCACGGGATGGACTGACCACTATGGCATGCACGGGGTATCGGCTGAGACAGCCAACACTGCCTCCTCTGCGCCCCTCTTGTTGCCTGGCAAACGGACTGATCCAAGACAAACCTCAAGTGAACACTGACAGCTCTTACCAAGTTTGTGGCATATATATGATCTCCCATATTACAGAAGGCAATGTTGGCTTGTTAACTAAATGACACTAGATGTTTATTTTAAGCTTAAGTATCAGCCCAGTGGGCCACATATCGCGGCAGTAAGCAGTTAGCTTCTAATATCCTAATCATATGTCATATAGCATACTGCCCTAGTTCAAAGAATCCGCTATCTTGATATCTTACTCATGTTGTTCTCCATGTCCAGCTAGCCTACCACTATGCTTGCACGCATGCATGCCTACAGCTAGGACAGGAAAGACGGACGAGTTAAAAAATAAGAAAATGTGCAAGTCTCTCATGTGCCCAAATGTTATATATATCTATGTATATGTTGATTAGCTTGTGGACTGCCGTTGGGGCACCTCAAGCATGTTGTACACTTCTGCACAGCAAAAATATTAATAAAAAAAAAAAAATAGCTTAAAAAAAAAAAGGGTCTCAGTACATAAACGATCCTCGGTACCCGAACAAATCATGCCACAAACATATTCAATTATAAAGCTGTCTCACTTTAGACACATTTTAAATGGCACATGTAGGAGTGTGGGGATAGATGCATGGGATTGGTTGGGAAAGAGTGTGTGGGTGGGATTATGCTCTGTGTAAGTTAGTGTGGGGGAGGTCTTACCTCAGTGCCACTTGGGATTCGGGCCAGCAAAACAGCTTCCCTCCCGCCCGCCCTATTAGTATATTTAGTCACAGCTAGCCGGGGGTACGTCCTTGCCAACTGAGTTTGAGGGGTTACGTTTAAGTATATGGAATGAGATGAACAAGTTTTTAAGGTCTCAACCTCCCCTGCTTCAAACAGTTAACATTAGTTTGCCTGAGGTGTCGTGCCCATCGAGCGTGGATAAGGTCGGCTGATGGCAGGCATTGGAAAGATATGATTTTTATGACGAGGGGGGAGGTGAGAGGAAGTGGTGATTAGGAACCACTGTATGTTTATTGGCAAGGACGGTTGGGTCACTGTATAACACGATGTGTGGAGTTATATATGTATATATGCTAATTTATGCTTATTTATGTCTAACGTTTTGGTTACAGAAAAAGAAGAGATTTAATAAATAAAGTTATGTATGTGTTATGCAGTAATTTAGTTTGTGATAATAAATGCTGTGGCCTGTTTCATCCATACTAAGTGGTCTGTCGTTATTGGGGGGTTGAATGGGGTTAATTTTGTTCTAGGCTGCATCGCGATTCCCCACTACGTACATACATGAATATCAACATATTTTTTAACATATTCCAATCAATAATGATAGTTTTTAACATATTCCAACCAATAATTGATCTCCCTTTTTTTACCCCAAGCAGATATCTAACCATAAGGCTTCCACATTATCCTCGTCACATTCTACTTGCTTAATATTTTGGTTTAACTCATGGTTGACATAAAAACACACACCACCGCCTCTCCTATTTTTTGTATCCTTTCTAAATAATGTGAAAACATTTATCTTAACCCCTTAAAGACGTAGGACGGTTCAGGACCGTCATCGGCATTTTTTCATTGCCGACCGAGGACGGTCCTGAACCGTCCTAAATTTAAAATGTACTTACCCGATCGCCGTCGTTCCCCCGGCGGCGATCGGCGGTGCTCCCGTTGTGGGGAGACTGCCTGCAGCCCAGACAGTCTCCCCATGGCGAATTAGGACCCCTGTGGCCATGTGATCGCCCAACAGGGCGACCACATGGTCACAATAGGTGTCCATGTGTCTGCCTGCAGAGGGACTGTCTGTGCTGACAGGCAGTCTCCCTGCAACTGTAAAATAAAAAAAAATTAAAGTTATAGTTAATTAAAAAAAATGATTATTATATATGTGTATATATATATGACATATAGACATATATTATACCTATATAATATATGTCTATATATCATATATATATAATGTCATGCTAAGTGTATTTTTATATTAATATGTACATATATTAATATAAAAATACACTTATAATTAAATTACACACGTATATATATAATATATATAATAACTATATATATTGTATATATATATTATTATAAAATACAAATAATAAGTAATTTAAATTAAATAAAACATGTAAAATAATAATAAAAATTGTAAAAAAAATTATATATCTATACGAAATGTTATTCTAACTGTATTTTGATATTAATATATATATATATTTATATCAAAATACACTTAGAATGAAATTGTATATATATCTATGTATATATAAATAAATAAAAAGAATACGAACTATTCATATGTCCATATAAAAAATTACATAAATAATTATATAAATATACACGTAGACTTCAAATATATAAATATGCATATATATTTAAATTCTACGTGCGTATTTATGTAATATTTTTACATAATGAAGTTATTTTATTGATTGCAATTTAAGGGACCTGCCTGCCAACCCAGGCCGAAAGTCCAGAGAATTTAATTTGCTATCACTGTATTTTACCCTGTAACGTTCTACGACACCCTAAAACCTGTATATGGGGGGTACTGTTTTACTCGGGAGACTTCGCTGAACACAAATATTTAACACAAAATAACACAAAATATTTAACTGACCATTCATGTTTTTCATCCCACCATGTTTCCATTACACCTTTTATGTCCCATTGCTTAGTTTTTGCTATTGCCTTTAGTTCCTCCATTTTGTTACGTAGAAGTAAGCATGTATTTAATATTATCAACAATCACTTGTACTGTACGTCTATTGTTTTACATATCTCCTCTGTTCTGATCTTGCCCCTCACCCATCACCACTCCCTTGCATTGTGTTAAACCCCATTTTCTTTCTGTTCCATCTTCATTTTATGTTCTTCCGTATCACCCCCACCACGAGTTTAAAATCTCCACCAACCTTCTTGCCATATTTCCCCCCAGCAGACCCACTTCTGTTTAAATGCAACCAATCATGGATATAGAGATTGCACCCAAGTGCAAATTCAGCCCAAGTGCTCTAAAGATGCAAACTCTCCTTCCAACACCATGACTTTAACCATTCATTAATCTCCTGCTTCCTTTCCACTGTAGTGCTTGGCCCAGGTGATATCTCTGAAAATACTATCTTGGAAGTTATTTTCTTAAGTTTACTTCTTAATTCCCTGAACTCATTCTTCAGGAACCTTTATCTTATTTATTTACACTCTATTTTCCTCTGTCGTTGTCATTGGTACCTGTATGGACCATGACAGCTGAATCTTCTCCAGTCCTTCTCAACATACCATCCAATCTGTCAGCAGAAATGTAGACCAGAAGTGGGACGCTGAAATGTTAGGAGGAAATTACATATCGGAATCCAAGATGAAATTATGTATCGAAACTTCAAAATAATGCTTGATGAATATACGGATTTCCAGAACTAATGAATGGCACCAATTTCAAATGGATGTGATTGGACAAGAGCAGTGGCGTCTCCAGCATTCATATTTAGGGGGGGCACATGGGGGGCCAGGGACAGAAGTAGGGGGGCAATTACAAAACGTGTGTGTGTGTGTACACACACATACATGTGGAGAACATTTAAAAGTTAACAAAATTCAGATTTCCAGCACCTTGATAAATATGCTAAAGTCTGCTTTAGATATGCAATTGTAACAATATCTCATGATGCCAGAATTGTTACAAAACTATTTTTTTTTTAAATATTTTTTTTTTAAATAATATACAACATGCAATTTGAAGGGAATTTAAATTAACACTTCTATATAAATATTTCACATACATAGAAAATGGTCACTTAATAGTGTATTCTCTACGCTACAGTTTAAGCATTTTAAAGTGACACAAAGTTGTATTTTGAAATGCCTACTCAAATGATTTTTTCCTGTAAGAAGAGCAGATTTAGCTCTACTTCCATGAACAACTAAAAATGGTTGGCACTAAAGTTTGTGCGCTGACCTATAGTTGGTGAATACTATACCAACACAAACTAAAATGACTTTTCATGCTCACAATATGGAATCCTGGGTACATACATATCATTTAGTCAAAAGCTGCAATATAAGTTCACGTTACTTACAGTAGTAGTGCCACTGTCTGGAGTGTCTGCTCCGCTCACTCAGTCCCTCTGCAAATTGCACTCTCAGGTAGGTAAGGTTTCACACCTTATGTGGGGCCGCACTGCAAACTGTTTGCAATCTCTGGTAAATAAGGTGACACTGTCACAACACTGTCTGCAATCTCAGGAGTAAGTGCCACTGTCATACCACTCACTGTCTGCAATCAGGAGTAAGTAACCTTTGTCACACTCACACCACTCACTGTAATCAGTGCAATTAATTCACTTTTCTCAGAACCTAGATGTGGCAGAGGCCGCGGGCCACAATACCTGCTCCTCTCTGCTTGCTCTGTTCTGCCTCCTTTGCGCTGCTCCTCTTGGCTTGCTCTGCTCTGCCTCCTCTTTGTATGCTGTGCTTCTATTTGCATGCTCTGCTCCGCTACTCTCGACTTGCTCTGCTTCTCTCTGCTTGCTCAGCGGTGCTGCTCTCTACTCTGCCTCCTCTCTGCTTGCTCTGCTCTGCCTCCTCTCTGCATGCTGTGCTTCTATTTGCATGGTCTGCTTTTACTCCTCTCTGCTTGCTCTGCTCCGCTACTCTCGACTTGCTCTGCTTTTCTCTACTTGCTCTGCTCCGCTCCTCTTTACTTGCTCTGCCTCTCTCTGCTTGCTCTGCTCCGCTACTCTCGACTTGCTCTGCTTTTCTCTACTTACTCTGCTCCGCTCCTCTCTACTTGCTCTGCTCCTCTCTGCTTGCTCTGCCTCTCTCTGCTTGCTCTGCTCTTGTCCTCTCTGCTCCTCTCTACTTGCTCTGCGCTGCCTCTTCTCTGCTTGTTCTGCTCCTCTCTGTTTGCTCTGCTCCTGCACACATATTGCCTAATACATACACACCCATTCACACACACTGCCTAATACATCCATCCATACATTTATGCACACATATTGCCTGATACATATACACACACACTGCCTTATACATCCATCCATACATTTATACACACATATTGCCTGATACATATACACACACACTGCCTAATACATCCATCCATACATTTATACACACATATTGCCTAATACATAGACCCATCAACGCACACTGCCTAATACATGCTCACTGAATACTTACATCCATACACACATACTGCCTAATACATCCATCTGCACACACATATTGCACAATACATATATTGCCTAATACATACACCCATACACGCACACTGCCTAATACATACATCCATACACACATACTGCCAAATACCAGACATCCCAAGTCTCCCGGTAGTTCAGGGAGACTCTCGCATGTTGAATGCGGTTCCCTGACACCCGCAGATCATACACAATATCCCGGAAATCACACACACAATCAAATCTATAAAGTATGACTTCTGTGCATGTCAATATGTGTGTGTATCTGTGAGTGTTTCAGTGTGTGTATCTGAATGTATGTGCCAGTGTGCGTTTCAATGTGTGTATGTGTGTGTCAGTGTGTATGTGCCAGTACGCGTATCTGTGTGTCTGTGTGTGTTGGTGGAGGGGGGGAGAGTGAACGCAAGCATGTCAGGGGGAGTTGGAGTGACCGCACATGTGCACGGGGGTGGCGTAGTAACAAAATAGTGCAACTGTTTTGATCTTAAACTGGAAATTCACTTTGAATTCCCAGTTTAGTATATAACCCTGTTGGTGAACAACTAACCTAACAAATGTGTTTAAAGGGACACTCATTGAAGTAGTCTGTGTGCAGTGTCCCTGTCCCCTTAACCCTGCAATATAAAAATGACATTTCAGTGATAACTCCACCTCTAATGACTGTCTTACATACAGCCACCAGATGTGCTTCCTGGAACTTCATGGAGTTTAACTCTGTGAAACAACCTTGGATGTTCTTATAAAATACTTTCCTGTGTGGAAGGACTAATGTATGTGTTTCAATACTGGGGGCCCTTAGCTATTGGTAGAGGAACACTATAGCATTATGAATACAGTGTTCCTTTAAGTGAAACCACAAAATTAAAAGATTATTCATTTTACAAATAAACAAATAATATATCTGGTACTCCCAAAAATGTATTATTTGTTAGCATAGAAAGTGCATTAATATACATATATATATATATATCTATCGTGTTCCCCACCAGTAGCCGTATAAATACTGAATCCATCTAAAGAGAAGAACGGGCGATATGGCAACATGATACAAGTCTCTATTATTTTATTACAAACATGTATAATGCTTTTTACCTTATAGAGAAGACTCATATATGATGACTGAGAAAGATCCGCGCATACATAAGAGGAAGAGGCAGGAAGATGAATTAGCCGCCTCAACCAATATTTTCAAACTGTAAGTAAAATCCTGACTTTCATAAATGTCAGTTTATCATCATTTTACATTTCATTCTAACATTTAAACATTAAACAGAAAATGCAATAGTTAATGAGCATATGAATTTATGAGATAAAAGATGGACTCAGGTTTGGGGATGTCATGTTCCAGATGAAGCTCTTACAGTGTTGATGGAAAGGAGGGCACCAATAATCTCCTGTAATACCGAACACCGACCACCCCTCTGGCTTCCAATAAACCAACAACTCAAGTGCTCTCTCTGTGTGACCACAGTTTGTATAACCACAAAAGCAGGCAGCGGGACTTGGTCGTCGAGTGCCTGGAAGTGTCGGACACTCGACCTTGCAAACACCAGTGATTTCATACGAACGTCTGCTTCTTTCCACAGCAAGCCAGGAAAGCGCTATTAGGTAGGATTGTTTGCACGACCAAGGCGAACAATTGCTACCTATGAGCCATGGGAACCTTTCATATTTTTGTTCGTTTTGGAAATTCCAAAATTGACCGACCGCTACCACTGACTCTCTGGAACTAATTTGGGCAGGCGCCACGAGTAAGGTCTGTCAAAACTTTACCGTGGTGGCAATTCGCCTGTGTTCGTAGGATCTGAGCACTATTTGGATATGTTGGGCACTTAGATACAGGCTATCAGGGGATATAATATTGGTGGGGGTTCCTCTATGTGTTATATGTATTTTGAGGTATTTTAAGTTTTATGATTTGTACCTCTAGTGCCCGGAGATAATTAGTGTAAACAAAGTACACTAAATTATCTGCCCGACACAGAGACTCCTGGGAGTATCTCGGGCTTGTGGAAGTGGTATAGTATGTAATTGCTTGAGACCCATGCTGGGCGTCTGTGTATATAAGTGGGCCACCTGGCCATAATAAATCTATTCCAGTTGTACCCATCATCAAGTCTCGACTGATGTTTGGATGTGTGAACGACGAACCAATTGATTTATTCTCACGACTGGCTTGGATGTCGGAAGAGTACAACCCAGCATACTATGCGAACAGGCTATAATCACTAAGCCTCTAGCATTTCGGGAGTGTGCGAATGAACGTACTTCACAAAGTACATGAGGTTTGTTACACTCTGTCAGTGTTCCTTTATATTAACATATCCTTAATAAAATTCCATATTTGCACAGCACACAAATAAACATAAATGCATAACTAAATATACACTGAAAAATGAAATATTTGCTAAAATGATGACCAATGCGCATTTTAGTCTGTATTGATGGAACAATTCATTTTCTCCACAACAGACTTTCATTACATCATTCAAAACGAGTGAAAAGGCTGAACAGCCCAGAAAGAGTAGAAAGGGATGCTTTCTACCAACTCCTTGGTAAGAGATTCTGTGTATAAAACATTATATTATTGCTATATTATTGCCATAATAGATATATGTGAATTATTCTCCTACCACCACCACTTATCATTAGGATAGAATGATTTCCTACGTGTTTAAGGGACACTATGGTCACCAGAACAACTACAGCTTAAAGGGACACTGTAGTCAACTACAGCTTAATGAAGTGCTGCTGGTGTCTTTAGCTTGTCCCTGCAGACTTTTCAGAGAAGATTCCTATGTCAATGTTTTACATGGTGCAGCACCCATGTTCAGCGTCTCCACGCTCTGTGTGAAGGTATTGAACATTCTATGAGGCGATGCTGTTTTGCACAGTGTGGCATTTTGTCATTTATGCACAACAGCCTCCTAATGCTTTCAGTGGGAAGCATTAGATTGGCTGAGATTATTACGTTTGATGATCTCAGCCATGAAGGCTGAGCCAGGCAGGGTCAGACATGATGACACTGGCATGGCATGGGAAACAAAGTGAGTAAAATCCCCTTTTCAGAGCGATCTAAAGGACTTAAAATAGCCACACAGGCACTATAGTGTCTGAAATGCATGGTTGTATTCCTGACACTACAGTGTTCCTTTAAGTAATCATTGGAGATAGAGCACTAAGTGAAAAATTCACTTGAGACATAGGTTCTATTCACACAATGGGTTTAACGTGTTTAAGTACAGTAGCCACAGTTCATAGGTCATTCACAAATCCAAACCATAAGCTCTTACCAGGGGCAAACTGACCACTTCGGCAGATTAGTAATGGACTGATGGCCCTGCACCCCCAACAGCCCCCCTGCACTCACCTCAGCCCTCCTGCATCCAACTCAGACCCCCTGCATCCAACTCAGACCCCCTGCACTCACCACAGCTCCTCTGCACTCACCACAGCTCCTCTGCACTCACCACAGCTCCCCTGCACCCACACCAGCCCCCAGCACCCACACCAGCCCCCAGCACCCACATCAGCCCCCAGCACCCACATCAGCCACACTGCATCCACCACAGCCCTTTTCACCCACATCAACCCCGTGTCCTACCACAGCTCCCATCACTCACTGAAGCCACCTCAGCCCCTCTGCACTAACCCGAGCCATTATGCCCCCCGTATCCACCCCTATGCATTCCAGCACCCACCTAAGCCTCTATCCCTCCCTTTACCCCTATCCCCCACAGCCCCCATGTTTCCCTGCACCCTCCACAGCCTATATGTCCTCCTAGCACACACCACAGCCCTATGTCCTCTCTGCACACACCACAGTTCATATGCCTTCCCTGTGCCCACTACATCCCCTATGCCCCCCACAGCCCCAATGCCCCCCTGCGACCACCGAATCCCTTATGCCCCCTTGCGACCACCACAGCCCCTGTAACTCTCTGCGCCCATACCCCAACACAGTCTCTCTGCACCCATGCCCCCCAAAAACCTCTCTGTGTCCATGTGTTCAACACAGCCTCTGTGCTTTCCCTCCCTGCACGCACCTTAGCCTTTCTGCCCTCCCTGCACACACCTCAGCCCCAATCCTTCCCTGCGCCCACAACAGCCCCTACCCCTCCCTACTAACACAACATCCCCTATCCTGCACCCAACTCTGTGCCCCCCTTGCACCCACCTCTGCCTCAGTACCCTCCCTGCACCCACCTCAATTCCTGTGTCCTTCCTGCGCCCACAACAGCCCGTTGGCAGATCCCCCCCCCCCCCCCACCCGAGATTCTCCCCTGCCGGCTAATGCAGAGCTGGCATTGTCCAAGCGCCAGCCCTTCTATGTGCCTGTGGACCGGGGAGGGAGATCAGTGATCTCCCTCCCCGGTCCGCAGGCACATTGCTGACAGCCGGCAGGGAGGGAGAGAGGACCCGGGAGCTCAGCCTGCAGCACGGCAACGCTCCAAATCTCGCAAAAGTGAACTCTAGCCCTGGAGCCCGGGCTAGAGTTCACTCCACACTGGAACCACCAGGGACGGAGAAATGTCCCCCCTCCTCCTCAATAAAGGTAAGAAGGGAGGGGGGACATATATCAAATATATTGATGTTATTAAATACACTTTATTTTATTTTATTAAAAAGCCTCCCTACCCTGCTTCCCCCCCCCCCATACAAACACTGCCCCCCATACACACACACTGCCCCCCATACACACACACTGCCCCCCATACACACACACTGCCCCCATACACACACACAACCCCCCATACACACACTGCCCACAAACACTGCCCCCATACACACACTGCCCCACAAACACGACCCCCTCTTACATACAGTGACCCCCCCATACACACACTGCCCCACACAGACATGCAGTGCCCCCCCATACACACACTGCCCCAAACACACATACAGTGCCCCCCATACACACACTGCCACCCTCTCACACACACACTTCCCCACACATACACTGCCCCCTAACACACACTTCCTGTCAGACAGAGTAGAGGAAAACAAATACCTTTACCGTGGTCTGCGGCTCAGCCACTCTACATACATAGACCAGCAAGAGGGGATCGCTGTGCAGTGTGCTCACCTCCTGTCGCTCACCCAAACTGGTGCGCCCTAGACAGCTTCCAAGCTTGCCTAGCGGTCACCCCTGGCCCTGCAAAGGCCGCTGAGTGCAATTCTTGTTCACGTCCAATAAAGTTGCTTGATGTGAAGTATGAACTATCCCTTCCTCCTTGACTTTAGGATCAACTATTGGAATGGGACTTTCAAGCTGTATAAAACCAAAAAATCAACCACTATACCTTTACCAATAAATCAAAACGAAACCCTCCAATGTGGTATCAAAAACATAATATATACAACTTGTATAATTATGTGTATATATATATTGGTTGTGGGAGCCCTTCAGAGTATATCACAGATAAGAAGTCACTGAAAATATAAAAAAAAAAAACTACACATATACTGATGCAGTATAACACACCAAAAGATTGAAGATATTAATATGTACTTACAAGGATGACAGATTTGCTGGCTTTTTTCTCCCAAACTGGGGTATTAATGTTTAGCTGTTTTCTTCAGAGATCAGTGTAGAAGATATAAGATAAAAACAGGCACACCACCACATTCAGTGAACCACATAAGTAGGACGCAGAGAAACTTATCAGATTGGGACTTCTCACATATCCCTGAAGATGTCTACTGTAGACAAAATGCGTTGGGTTTATTACCGGTATATTGTATATAATTATATTTTTCAGTTTTTATGTTTCTTCTTTGTATTTTGGCTACACTTGCTGACTTTGTGGAGTTTCCAATCTGAGAAGTTGCTTTGTGTCCTTGTTATGTGATCCAAAGGATGTGGTGATGTGCCTGGTTCTATCTTATGTCTTGTACACTGATCTCTGAAGAAAACAGTTATGCAGTTACACCACAGTTGGGGGGAAAAAAGCCTGAAATTCTCTGGTCCTTTTCAGTGCATATTTATACCATCCATTTATTTGAGTATTATACTGTATTATTTATTTTAATATTTTCAGTGACTCCTTATCTGTGATATACTCTGGAGGACTCCCACAATCATTGTATGTACACATTATTATACAGGTTGTATATATTAAGTTTTATGATGATGGTGATCTATATATAGACCCATCTTCTTACTTTATTTAAACAAACTTTATTTTACAACATCAGTCTCAATGGAATGCTATGATAGAAATGCCCTTTTTGGTGCAGGTAACACTAGCACTTTTATACATATTAAAGTATTATCACAATTTGGTGCTCAAGCATTGTGCCAATGCCTTTTTTTACATAGCACCAGGACATACCTACTTGTGTAATGCACACTTTGGCTGCATGCAGTGGCGTCTCCAGCATTCATATTTAGGTGGGGCACATGGGGGGCCAGGGATAGAAGTAGGGGGGCAATTACAAAACGTGTGTATATATATATATATATATATATATATATATACACACACACACATACATACATACATACACACACACACACAAACAAACGTGGAGAACATTTAAAAGTTAACAAAATTCAGATTTCCAGCACCTTGTTAAATATGCTAAAGTCTGCTTTAGATATGCAATTGTAACTATCTCATAATGCCAGAATTGTTACAAAACTACCGTATATACTCGAGTATAAGACGAGTTTTTCAGCACATTTTTTGTGCTGAAAACCCCCCACTTGTCTTATACTCGAGTTAATGTCTGTATTATGGCAACTTACATTGCCATAATACAGACCAGGATCGCCGGGCTCATTACAAGCCCGGCAGTCCTGTTGGGGGCTGGCAGCGAGCTGTAACTTACCTTTCCTGCAGCTTCTCTCACCTCCGTTCTGGTCAGCTCCCCTGTCAGCTCCACTGCAAGTCTCGCGAGAGCTGCGTGGTCAGAGTGTTTCCACGGGTTACCGTGGCAATGCTCCGCGGGGCACTCACACCGCGAGACTTGCTGACAGGGGAGCTGACCGGACCGGAGGTGAGAGAAGGGAGCTGACAGGAGCTGCAGGAAAGGTAAGTAACAGCTCTCTGCCAGCCTCCTCCTACACAGCCCATCCACTGGACCACCAGGGAATGAGAGCCCCCCTCCCTGGCCATGTATCAAGCAGGGAGGGGGGACGAAAAAAAATAGAAATAAAAAATTAAATACGTAATAATAAAATAAAAATAATATATTCATAATATTAAAAAAATAATAATAATATAAAAATAAAAAATAATAATAATAAAATAATAATAATAATTTTTAAAAAATAATAAAAATGCCCACCCCCCACCAAGGCTCTGCATCACACACACAAACACACTCTGCATCACACACACACACTGCATTCATACACACACACTGCATTATATACACACACAGCATTCATACACACACACACACTACACACTGCACTAATACACACACACTGCACTCATACACACACACTGCACTCATACACACCACATTCATACAAACACACTGCATTATATATACACACACACACACTGCATTCATTATATACACACACTGTAAATAAATATTCAATTAATATAATTTTGGGGGGATATAATTTTATTTAGAAATTTACCGGTAGCTGCTGGATTTCCCACCCTAGTCTTATACTCGAGTCAATAAGTTGTCCCAGTTTTTGGGGGTAAAATTAGGGGTCTCGACTTATATTCGGGTCGACTTATACTCGAGTATATACGTAGTTGTTGTTTTTTTTAAATATTTATTTTTAAAATAATTTACAACATGCAATTTGAAGGAAATTTAAATTAACACTTCTATATAAATATTTCACATACATAGAAAATGGTCACTTAACAGTGTATTCTCTACACTACAGTTTAAGCATTTTAAAGTGACACAAAGTTGTATTTTGCAATGCTAACTCAAATGATTTTTTCCTGTAAGAAGAGCAAATTTAGCTCTACTTCCATGAACAATTAAAAATGGTTGGCACTAAAGTTTGTGCCCTGACCTATAGTTGGTGAATACTATACCAACACAAACTAAAATGACTTGTTTCATTCTCACGCTCACAATATGGAATCCTGGGTACATACAAATAATTTACTCAAAAGCTGCAATTAAAGTTCACGTTACTTACAGTAGTAGTGCCACTGTCTGGAGTGTCCGCTCCGTTCACTCAGTCCCTCTGCAAATTGCACTCTCAGGTAGGTAAGGTTTCACACCTTACGTGGGGCCGCACTGCAAACTGTCTGCAATCTCTGGTAAGTAAGGTGACACTATCACAACACTGTCTGCAATCTCAGGAGTAAGTGCCACTGTCATACCACTCACTGTTTGACACAAAGGTTACTTACCCCTGATTGCACTCACACCACTCGCTGCAATCACTGCAATTAATTCACTTTTCTCAGAACCTAGATGTGGCAGAGGCCGTGGGCCACAATACCTGCTCCTCTCTGCTTGCTCTGTTCTGCCTCATTTGCTCTTGCTCCTCTAGGCTTGCTCTGCTACTCTCTGCTTGCTCTGCTCTGCCTCCTCTCTGCATGCTGTGCTTCTATTTGCATGCTCTGCTTTGGCTCCTCTCTGCTTGCTCTGCTCCACTACTCTCGACTTGCTCTGCTTCTCTCTGCTTGCTCTGTGGTGCTGCTCTCTACTCTGCCTCCTCTCTGCTTGCTCTGCTGTGCCTCCTCTCTGCATGCTGTGTTTCTATTTGCATGGTCTGATTGCTCTGCTCCGCTACTCTCGGCTTCCTTTGCTACTCTCTGCTTGCTCTACTCTGCCTCCTCTCTGCATGCTGTGTTTCTATTTGCATGGTCTGATTGCTCTGCTCCGTTACTCTCAGCTTGCTCTGCTCCCCTTTACTAGCTCTGCTTCTCTCTGCTTGCTCTGCTCAGCTACTTTCGACTTGCTCTGCTTTTCTCTACTTGCTCTGCTTCTCTCTGTTCCTCTCTGCTCTTGTCCTCTCTGCTTGCTCTGCTCCACTCCTCTCGACTTGCTCTGCTCCTCTCTGCTTGCTCTGCTCCACTCCTCTCGACTTGCTCTGCTTCTCTGTGCTCCTCTCTGCTTGCTCTGCTCTTGTCCTCTATGCTTGCTCTGCTCCTCTCTACTTGCTCTGCGCTGCCTCTTCTCTGCTTGTTCTGCCCGTCTGTTTGCTCTACTCCTGCACACATATTGCCTAATACATACACACCCATACACGCACACTGCCTAATACATCCATCCATACATTTATACACACATATTGCCTAATACATAGACACATAAACGCACACTGCCTAACACATGCTCACTGATTAATACTTACATCCATACACACATACTGCCTAATACATCCATCTGCACACACATATTGCACAATACATATATTGCCTAATACATACAAACATACACGCACACTGCCTAATACATACATCCATACACACATAATGTGGTGGAATCTCGGTAAAAATAAATTTAGTAGGCCGAGATTACCACGTGGCATGTGTACGTGCATATGCTGACGTATCGATCAGTTGGTTGCACGAGGCAAGATACGATCAGTAGTGTACGGAGCATGTGCAAGAATACAGGATGTAGTATTCCCCTCCTCCATTGTGCTGGACAAGCCATGCGGTCAAGCAGGAAGTTAATTCTATTTGTATTGATTGGTCAAGAGAATGTGCGGGTGGAGCTTAATATGGGAGGAGTTATGTGCCTATATAAGGAGCCTGCACTATTGTCCGGGGCTCAGAACTTGTGGTATTTTGGTGACGCTAGTCCCTCTGAGTCCCGATCGGTGATCCAATAAAGAATCTCTTCCTTCCTGAAGAAACCTGTGTCCATCTCTCTGTGCTTCGCTTCCGTCAGTTTCTCCGGTATCATTTGGTGCATTGGCCGGGAAGCTCATCGTTCAACGGTAGCTTAGAGGCAGAGGCGTGAGACGGTCTATCTTTGCCCACGTTCTCTACGGCTGCACCCCTGAACTTCTGCGTGGACTTCCCTTCGTCTCAGCGCCACTGGTCTGTTGTCCAGGAGATCATCGGCCTCTACGTGAGAAGTGCTGGGGTGTCCCCGTCGATGAGTGTGAACTCAGGTTCAGGAACGAGGAGGTAAGACAACTGCTGTTTTAGACGGCAGACCCACTAGGGGTATACCGATTGTGCGGTAGGCCCATAAGGGGTTATTTGTGTATGGAATCTGCCCCCTCTGTCGGAGGGAAGGAGCGAAGGCGCACCGCTCAATCGAACGCTCTTTAGTCAGACCGTTTGATTTGGTTAGTCAGGCGGGGTCCTGTGTAAATAGCCCTAGCCGGACACCGGTGTCTTGTCTAGACTAGCGTTCTAGGGTGTATATTACGTTCGCTAGGTCGGAGGGACCGGGAGACTAAGCGGCGCCTGTGTAAATTCGGTTCGCTAGCTCTCAACCTATCTTGGCTAAGTGGGAAGGCGTGTAAATTTGGAACCCACTAGATTTTTGATAGTAATCGACTAAGAGGCGCCTGTGTAAATTCGGTCCTCTAGCTCGCTATATGTGGTGCTTGGGCAGTGTGGCTAACCAAAACGTGCGTATATAGTTTTAGGTAGTCCATCAAGGTACTGGCCAATAGTTTAGTTGGGATTGTAAATGTGTTAAAGATTGTTAGTAAAGTGTATATCTTGTTAGATAGTGCGAGCTCAGCCGTCTAGCGAGAGTGTTAATAGTGTGTTGCTGTATTATAGTGCATGGTACCATAACCCTGTATATTTACAGACACTGTATATAAGTACTAATCATTGTCGTCCATTGCATGTTTAACACCATAACCACTAATAATTGTATTGTGACCTTAACTTGTGCTTTGACCTATGCTAACCGTACTGTAACCGCTATTTGTAAAAGACGATGTTACTGGGGTGTGTTATAGACGGGTAATTCATATATAGAGAATTATAGCGTGGGTGACTGTATAGTTACGCCAAAGGGCATAATATTGATTATTTAGTGACTGGTGTAACAGCTGTGTGTGTACGGGAATTCCCTGAGTGTTTATTGTGTTATTGTATACGTTTCACTTGGTAACTGTACCACGTGGTGCTGTTGCCAGAGGAAACGGGTGTGACTGTTGAATAGTACGCGTGCATAGTATTCGTTGTCAACGACGTTCCATTGATAAGTATGGGCGCGTCGCAGTCAACGATTCCGGATCCCTTAGGTTGTATGGTGAAGAATTTTAAAAAGGGATTCAAGACATGTGATTTTGGGGTTAAAATGTCTCCTGTACGTTTGGTCACTTTGTGTACTAGGGAGTGGCCTACTTTGGTTGCGGCATGGCCGCCACGTGGCAGTTTGGATCCAACTCTGGTACAGCGCTTACACGTGGCTGTATCGGGTAGGCCTGAACTTTACGGCCAGTTTCCTTATATTGATTGTTGGAGACAGGCCGTAAATGACTCGCCAAAATGGCTTCAGACATGCCACGAGGAGCAATGTCGCCTCATGGTAGCTAGGACTTGTTTGTCCACTAGGACTGGTGTTAGGCCCATTTTGGACACGCCCCCTGAGTCCGAGATCCCTTTGCCGCCCCCTTACTTTCCGTTAAGAGGAAGTGACGCAAATGCAGGAAGTCCTGCAACCCTCCCCTCATTACCCTCATCCACTTCCGCTTCCTCCTCCAGTACAGAATCCACCCCCTCTCGTACTAAATCTCCCCTTCCGGAATCAGAACCAACCCCCATTAAATCCGAATATCCTGATTTGGCGCCACTTCAGACTTCCGGTCAAGCTTCTTCTAGCTCGGCTCGAAGTGTTTTATTTACAACCTTTTCCCAAAACCAAGCTCCCACATCCCCATACCCTACTTCTCCCCGACTGGAACCTATGACTGACGCCCCTCCACGTAGCCCCATACAGACCCGACAACTGACCGGTGCCCAACAATTAAAACACTATCAGATGCCTCTTCGTCTGAATCCTGGGTCAGCCTATATCGATGCCGCAGGCCAAATGGCACATGCTGACCCAGTCTTTGTATATGTCCCGTTCACGACAACCGATCTCTTAAATTGGAAGACCCACAATTCCTCGTATACTGAGAAACCACAAGCTATGACTGATCTGTTCACCTCAATAGTACAGACACATAACCCGACATGGGCTGATTGCCAGCAGTTATTAATGACTTTGTTCAACAATGAGGAAAGGACAAGAATTAATCAAGCGGCCATTAAAGCACTAGAGGATAAAGCCCGTACTTTAAACCAAGCCAATCCATCAGCATGGGCCGCAACACATTATCCCAACACCGATCCCGATTGGAATGTAAATGGTGCTGATATGGTTCAACTCAGAGCCTATAGAGACGCTATAATTGCTGGCATGAAAGCCGGAGGAAAGAAAGCCATTAATATGTCGAAGACAGTTGAGGTGATTCAGAAAAGTGATGAAGCGCCCAGTGTCTTTTATGACCGATTATTGGAGGCATACCGCTTGTATACCCCCTTTAATCCGGAAGACGCAGATAATTCCCGAATGGTGAACTCCGCCTTTGTCAGCCAAGCTTACGGAGATATTAAGCGCAAGCTACAGAAGTTAGAAGGGTTTGCAGGTATGTCCATCACCCAACTAATGGAGGTAGCGAATAAGGTATACATGAATAGGGAAACAGAAAGTAAGAAAGAGGAAGAGCGCAAGATGCGTAGAAAGGCAGACATGCTAGCGGTAGCGATCGCAGGCGTAGATAGACGGGGCCCAGATAGAGGCGATAGTAGATGGAGTAGGGAGCCCTTGAGTAGGAATCAGTGCGCGTATTGCAAGGAAGAAGGGCATTGGAGGAACGAATGTCCACAAAGAGAGCAGTACGAGAGAGACCAACCCAGGGCAGGTTATGGAAACTTTAGAGGCAGAGTGAGAGGTAGAGGAGGCCCGGAGGGAGTAATGGTAATAGAGGGAGTAATGGGAACAGAGGAAGTGTTAGGGAAGATAGGTATTTCCCAGCAGCGCAAAGGTCCCGCGATAGAGAAGGCAGGGACTTTGTAGGATTGGCTGACACGGTCATGGAGGACTATTGATACCGACCGGGCTCCATCCCCCTTGGTCGAGCGGAGCCTATGGTCGATGTATCAATAGGGGGAAAAAGGAGTGCGTTCATGATCGACACTGGTGCTGAACATTCAGTGGTGACTAATCTAGTTGCTCCTCCATCTGGAAGGACTATTACTGTAATAGGAGCAACTGGAAGAAGTGCTGAAAAACCGGTTCTTAAAAGTCGACTCTGTACATTGGGAGGCCACGTAGTAAAACATCAATTCCTTTATATGCCTGAATGTCCAGTCCAATTGCTGGGACGTGATATGCTATCAAAATTACAAGCGCAGATTACGTTCCTACCAAATGGAACAACATCCTTAAAGTTTAATGGACCTTCAGGTATCATGACATTATCCGTACCAAAGGAAGAAGAGTGGCGACTTTATACAGCGTTGACTAGCCAAAACCCTAGGAGTGATGAGTCATTATTCAACATACCAGGAGTTTGGGCAGAGAACAACCCACCAGGACTGGCCCGCAATATTCCACCTATTAAAATTGAACTAAAACTTGGGGTTTATCCAGTGAGCCTAAGACAATATCACATCCCGCAGAAGGCTAAGAAGAACATCCAATCTTATCTGGATAAGTTCATACGGTATGGTATCCTAAAATTCTGTACTTCCCCTGGAACACCCCATTGCTGCCTGTTCAAAAGCCCGGTACAGATGAGTATCGACCTGTGCAGGACTTGAGAGCAGTCAATGATGCGGTTGTTAGTATACATCCAGTTGTACCCAATCCATATAACCTGCTTGCTTTAATTCCGGGCGGGGCTACTTACTTTACAGTCTTAGACCTCAAAGATGCCTTCTTTTGCCTCCGAATTGCCGCAGAAAGTCAATGTATTTTCGCTTTCCAATGGGAGAACGCTGTAACGGGCTCAAAACGCCAAATGACCTGGACAAGACTGCCCCAAGGGTTTAAAAATTCACCTACCCTATTTGGTTCAGCTCTAAGTCAAGATCTACTGGATTTCGAGTCAATCCCAGGAGAGTGTGTATTGTTACAATATGTAGATGACTTGTTGATAGCAGCAGTTACAAAAGAAATCTGTCAGCAAGCAACGCACGATCTACTACACATTCTCTGGAAGGCAGGATACAAGGTGTCTAGAAAGAAGGCTCAGTTGTGTTTGCCAACTGTCAAATATCTGGGATTCCATATCCCTGAAGGTCAAAGAATTATGGGGCCAGAGAGAAAATAAGCTGTGTGCCAAATACCGATACCCAAGAATAGAAGACAAGTGCGAGAATTCTTGGGGGCAGCAGGCTTCTGTAGGATATGGATTCCCAGCTACGCGATACTGGCAAAACCTCTGTACGCAGCTATCAAAGGTACAGAGCACGACCCCTTCTTGTGGACCCAAGAACAGCAAACGGCATTTGAAGATGTGAAGAAGGCTTTGATGAGTGCCCCAGCATTAGGTTTACCTGATCACACACGACCATTCTACCTGTATGTACATGAGCAAAGAAGAATGGCTGTGGGAGTATTGACACAGTACTTGGGATCATGGCAAAGACCTGTTGCCTACATGTCTAAGCAATTGGATGCAGTGGCCAGCGGACTTCCACCTTGTCTAAGAGCCGTAGCTGCAGCCGCCCTGCTAGTAGCTGAAGCCGATAAACTCACTCTGGGTCAAGAACTTTATGTACGAGTCCCACATGCAGTACAGACGTTGTTGGATTACAAAGGAAATCATTGGTTTAGTAACAGCCGTATGACCAAGTATCAAGCAATGTTGTGTGAAAACCCAAGAGTGCATTTAGAGACTGTAAACACCTTAAATCCAGCTACCCTTTTGCCACAACCTACTGAAAGTCAACATGATTGTTTGGAAGTAATGGATGAAGTATTCTCAAGTAGACCAGATCTTCGTGATTTTCCCATCCAGAACCCCGATGTTCAATATTATACCGACGGCAGTAGTTATGTGAAAGAAGGGATCCGCTATGCAGGATATGCAGTGACAACAATAGACAAGGTGATAGAAGCTCGGCCACTGGCGAAAGGAACATCAGCACAAAAGGCAGAATTGATAGCACTGACACGAGCGTTACAATTGGCTGAAGGTTTAAGAGTGAACATCTACACGGACTCCAAATATGCGTTTTTAACCACTCATGCCCACGGAGCTTTGTATAAAGAAAGAGGACTACTGAATTCAGAAGGCAAAGAAATCAAGTACGCAGCTGAAATCCTACAACTATTGGAAGCAGTGTGGGAGCCGAAAGAAGTCGGTATCATACATTGTCGAGCGCATCTGAGAGGAGATGGTGATGTAACCAAAGGAAATCGGATGGCAGATAGTGCAGCTAAGCGTGCTGCTGAATCAGGAAGACAGGAATATGTGGGGCATATAGCTGCTCTTATACCAACTCCACTGTCCCAATGGACTCCAGTTTATACAGCTCAAGAAGAGGAGTGGTTAAAGACTGAATCAGGAAAGTATTTGGAGAACAAGTGGTATCAGCTAGAAGATGGAAGAATAGTCATACCAGCATCACTAGCGGTAGAAATTGTCCAAAATTATCACAACGGGACACTTTCTGGGAGAGACAGCACTGAAGAATCTCTCAGAAAACATTTCTACATACCAAGATTGTCCAACTTGACTCAGGCCATTGTATGAAGATGTGTAACGTGTGCTAAAAATAATGCAAGACAAGGACCAGTAAAGCCACCAGGAGTCCAGTTTATGGGGGGACTCCCCATGTCCGATTTACAAATTGACTTTACAGTGATGCCTAAATCGGGTGGACATCGTTACCTGCTGGTAATTGTGTGCACCTATTCAGGCTGGGTAGAAGCATGTCCTACTCGTACAGAGAAAGCAGGAGAAGTTGTGAGATTCCTGCTACGAGAAATAATACCCCGATATGGACTACCCTGTTCTATAGGATCGGACAATGGTCCAGCTTTTGTAAATCAGTGCCTACAACAACTGACTCATATGCTTGGTATAAAGTGGAGGCTTCATACAGCATATAGACCCCAGAGTTCTGGTAAGGTAGAGAGAATGAATAGAACTATTAAGAATCAGTTGGCTAAAATGTGTCAGGAAACCCAACTTAAGTGGAACGTTCTCTTACCCATAGCTTTATTGCGAATCCGCAGTACCCCTACCAGAAGGATGGGCCTCTCTCCTTTTGAAATCATGTATGGGCGACCACCTCCCGTACTTGGTAACTTAAGGGGAGACTTGAGTCAGTTGGGAGAAGGAATTACCCGGCAGCAGGTTGTAGAGTTGGGTAAGACTATGGAGGAGGTACAGAAATGGGTACAAGATAGATTACCTGTGAATATTTATCCCCCAGTTCATAGTTACCATCCAGGAGATCAAGTGTGGATTAAAGAGTGGAATAATGTACCGTTAGGGCCCAAGTGGAGAGGTCCTTATGTTGTTCTTTTGTCTACCCCTACAGCAATAAAAGTAGCCGAAGTGACTCCGTGGGTACATCACTCCAGGGTTAAACCAGCAGCAGTCGATTCTTGGCAAGTTACAGCAGATCCAGAGAATCCCTGCAAGATCCGGTTAAAACGCACTACTCAGTCGGAGTAACGAGGAATTATTGTGGATTACAAATTTATTATTTTTGGGATTTGGTGCGTGAGTGAGAAGGCCATAATAAAGCATGTCCGCCCACCGACGTATAGTTTATAAGCCAGGGAAAGTCTCGAAGGGACTCCTGTGAAGACGAGCAGAACTCCATTCCCTGCAGCCCTTACATCCTGGAAGCTGAGGTGCCTTCGCACGGACGAAGACTGAGGATGACGGCGAAAGATGTGTTGATGATAATGTTTATTTATGTGTATTTTTATATTCAGGAAGGTAGAGGTACCGACACTCCTAGCTGTGAGGTATGCATTAAGACTACAAGAACAGGTAACCATATTTCCCAAACCCTAATTTGGCATTCACAATACGAGTGTAAAGGAGATGTATCGAGATGTAGATACCTAAATATAGACTATAGTGTGTGCCATTTAGGAGTAGGAGAACCTAAGTGCTTCAGTCCAGAGTATCAACCCCGTACAATTTGGTTGACTCTCAGGAATGGAGATCCTCAGCGGACCCTAATTAATAAGACAGTATTAGAATCCGTACATTCTTCGGGTGTTCTGCTATTTGATGCGTGTAAAGCGATATCAAGTGGTAGAAAGCCGTGGAATGTATGTGGGGATCTTAGATGGGAGAGGACGTATGGGTCTAATGATAAATATATTTGTCCCAGTAGTAAAAATAAATATGTGAGTCCTAGATGCCCAAATAAAGACTATAACTTTTGCCCATATTGGTCTTGTGTGGGGTGGGCGACTTGGGGACAGACAGTAGACAAAGACATGATAGTGACTAAGTTGCCTACCAGCCCATATTGTAAGTCTATGGAATGCAACCCAGTCCATATACTTATAAATAACCCCGATAAGTTCTTAGACAAGTATGGCAATTTATTTGGGTTTCAGATATACGGGACGGGTTTAGATCCTGGGACAGTATTGTTTATAGGGATAGAGACTGATACGGTATCCTCCCAAACTCATCAAGTATACCATTCCTTTTATGAAGAGATGAGTATAGATAATAAGATCCCCCATAATGCTAAAAACCTGTTCATTGACTTAGCTGAAAGTATTGCCGGTAGTCTTAATGTTACCAACTGCTATGTGTGTGGAGGTACTAACATGGGAGACCAATGGCCTTGGGAAGCAAAGGAGGTAATGTCCGGTTCTGAGGCAGTTGACCAATTAATATCTACACAAGCCGATTATCATATGAGTGTTAGAGGTAAATCTGAGTGGAGATTAAAGACCTCCATCATAGGTTATGTTTGCATAGCAAGGAAAGGAATAATGTATAACACTTCTGTAGGAGAATTAACTTGTCTAGGGCAAAAAGCTTATGATGATGATACAAAGAATACAACTTGGTGGTCGGCTTCAAATGTCTCAGAACCATCTAACCCGTTTGCTAGATACGCCAATTTAAAGGATGTGTGGTTTGATCTATCCATCACATCTACCTGGAGAGCCCCAGCAAATTTGTACTGGATCTGTGGTAAGAAAGCCTATTCGGAGTTGCCACAGGACTGGGAAGGGGCATGTGTGTTGGGTATGCTCAAACCATCCTTCTTCTTGTTACCGATTGAAACAGGTGAGACTTTAGGTGTTAAAGTGTATGATGTGAATCATAGGAAGAAAAGGGGACCCATAGAGATAGGCGCCTGGGAAGATGATGAATGGCCTCCCCAGCGTATCATAGATTATTATGGGCCAGCCACGTGGGCAGAAGATGGTACCTTTGGTTATAGAACCCCTATTTATATGCTCAACCGTATTATAAGATTACAGGCGGTGGTTGAGATTATTACTAACGAAACATCACAAGCGCTCAATCTTCTAGCGAAGCATAATACCAGGATGAGGACGGCAGTTTACCAAAATAGATTAGCCTTGGATTACCTATTGGCAGTAGAGGGAGGTGTATGTGGGAAGTTTAACCTGAGCAATTGCTGTCTTCAAATAGATGATGAAGGGCAAGCAATAGCTGAGCTTACTAGCCATATGGTTAAACTAGCGCATGTGCCTACTCAGGTATGGAAAGGGTATAATCCAAGTAGTTGGTTTGGTAGCTGGTATGAGTGGTTTGGAGGGCTTAAGGCAGTGGTAGGTGGAGTCCTACTGATTTTAATGTTGTGTCTACTCCTGCCGTGTCTTATACCCTTAGTAGTTAGGTCTGTGCAAAGCCTGATAGAAAATATAGCAGAGAGGAAGGCTGCTGCAAAGATAATGGCAATTTATAAGTATAAGGCTCTAGATCAGGGAGAACCAATGCAGGAAGATGAGTGTTAAAGATTCACATCATAAGTTAAGTCTGGTCTGGTTCAAGGTAACTTGCGGTGTATGCAAACTAAGGTTAAGTGATGCCTCAAGTAATTGTGAAATATCAAGAGGCATCAAAGAGGGGAATGTGGTGGAATCTCTGTAAAAATAAATTTAGTAGGCCGAGATTACCACGTGGCATGTGTACGTGCATATGCTGACGTATCGATCAGTTGGTTGCACGAGGCAAGATACGATCAGTAGTGTACGGAGCATGTGCAAGAATACAGGATGTAGTATTCCCCTCCTCCATTGTACAAGCCATGCGGTCAAGCAGGAAGTTAATTCTATTTGTATTGATTGGTCAAGAGAATGTGCGGGTGGAGCTTAATATGGGAGGAGTTATGTGCCTATATAAGGAGCCTGCACTATTGTCCGGGGCTCAGAACTTGTGGTATTTTGGTGACGCTAGTCCCTCTGAGTCCCGATCGGTGATCCAATAAAGAATCTCTTCCTTCCTGATGAAACCTGTGTCCATCTCTCTGTGCTTCGCTTCCGTCAGTTTCTCCGGTATCAATACTGCCTAATACCAGACATCCCAAGTCACTCTCACATGTTGAATGCGGCTCCCTGACACCCGCAGATCATACACAATATCCCCGAAATCACACTCACAATTAAATCTATAAAGTATGACTTCTGTGCATGTTAATATGTGTGTGTGTGTTTCAGTGTGTGTATCTGTGTTTAAGTGTGTGTATCTAAGTGTATGCATCAATGTGTGTGTATCTGAATGTATGTGCTAGTGTGCGTTTCAATGTGTGTCAGAGTGTATGTGCCAGTACGTGTATCTGAGTTGGCAGGGGGGGGGGGGGGATTAGCGCAAGCGTGTCAGGGGGAGGCGGAGTGAGCGCACATGTGCACGGGGGTGGCGTAGTAACTTGTGAAGCCACCTCCCTGAAATGCATTTTTGCATGTTGGGTTGTCTGTAATACATACATTTTACATGAAATATATACTTTATAGCTGTGACAATAATATTTTCATTCATTTGGTGAGATTTTATTTATAATATTGTGGGATTTAATTTATAGTAATGGGTTTGTGTTAATTAATGTTACAGTGAACCTGTCTGACACTGTAAGAAACATTTTTTTCATTATAATCTATAAAATGTATTATGGATATAATTGGTCGCATGGTCACTCACACAGTCTTCAGTAAGCACACAATGTCACTTACACACTCTAACAAACACTCTGCTGAAGTATACACTAACACACACTTATTAAGTATATACACAATGTCACTGACACACTCTCACTAACACTCACTATTATTAAGTATACACACAATGTCATACACTCTCGCTAACACACACTGTTAAGTATACACATAATGTCACACACTCTCACTAACACACACTCTTACT
Source organism: Pelobates fuscus (assembly GCF_036172605.1). NCBI lineage: Eukaryota > Metazoa > Chordata > Amphibia > Anura > Pelobatidae > Pelobates > Pelobates fuscus. The sequence continues at coordinate 81,216,457 of NC_086328.1, forward strand.
GAACTATACACACACACACAATGTCACTCAAACCAGTTTAGTCACACTTTATACATACACACACACATACACAAAATCAGACCCCTTGGGCTCCATGTGGGCCATACCTGTGCTTGTGCTGTGGAGGAGGATCCATTCTGTACTTACTGCTCGCTGGGCTCCCTCCATGTTACTGAGAGCCCAGCCCCTGAGCAGATGGATCCTGCAGGCAGGGGAATCCCCCTACCTGTAAACACGACCAGACATTGGAGGGAGGAGGGAGGAGGGAGCAGGAAGCAGGCTGTGCTCTCTGTGCACTGCTCTCCTGCTCCCCCAGCAGAAACAAGGGAGATTTCCTGCAACCTGGAGTATGGTTCCTCCTCCACACCACTAGAAGTCTCCCCTTCAGCCTGCTTCCTGCTCCCTCCTCCCTCCTCCCTCCAGTGTTGTGTTTACAGGTAGGGGGATTCCCCTGCCTGCAGGATCCATCTGCTCATGGGCTGGGCTCTCAGAAACATGGAGGGAGCCCAGCGAGCAGTAACTTCACTTTCAATTGGGGGGGCGCAGCACACTTCCCCCCCCCCCCCCCCCCCCAGTGACGCCACTGCCTACATGGAGACCTCTTGACATAGGACACAGTGAGCAAAAATCAGACTACTGAGAGCCAAACTGATTCAATTCAGTAAGAAATATTTCTAAAAGGAAACCTACTACTATAGTACTATAACTACTATAGCCTCTACAGCGCGGTGTTGGTTATGGTGTCAGGAGTTTTCTAGTGCCACTCTATGGCAAGTAGTTAATCTATTTTAGAATGTTTTGACTTCTTACCTGGGGTATAGAATGTGCCGCTCCCTGCCTTCACTACCAAGTCTAGCAGTGCAGGGCGTAGCTGATTTGTTGAGATAATGCTTTCAGCCAACGAGCAAGTCCTACGAAGCAGGGTTTAAGTCAGCTGAGCTACCAAAACATCCTACTTAGGAGCTTCCGGTTCTCATTCAAAAGTAGTGGAGGTGGAGAGCAGCACACAGTGGACAGTGACCAAGCATGAAGGTTTCACTACTTATAACTGTAGTGTTTATTGTTCTTAAAATATTCTGACAAATATCATGACAATTTCTAATGAGACAATAGCTGATCATTATTTTTACTATCTATTGCAGAAGATGAGGTCATCTGTGCATTTCTGAAATCAGACAGATCTCAGACAAGGTAATGTTAGTATATTCTGTTAGTAAATAACAGGACTCTCCGTTTATAACTATTTGATGACGAAGGGGAAAGGAGAGACTGAATATTACGATGGGATTACACCTGGTAAGATGTTGTCCTATGTGCTGATATATAGGTAAATAGAGATCCATTAGAGGTTATTGTAGAGTGAACTAACAAGATCTTTATGTTTCATGTCTGAAAAACAAATGGTTTCTTTAACTGAATTCTGGCTTTGATGTTAACTATACATTCTGTGGAAATAAGGTGTTTTCCTTCTGACTGGGTAATGTATCTAAGTCATGATTATTCTATCAGATTATTCACAGTGGTAATAACTACAAATAAATGGGTTGCCCAGTTCCTTTCCCTGTAGCAGGGGTAGGCAACCTTCGGCAGATGTTACGGACTTCATCTACCCTGATGCTTTGCCAGCAGTATGGCTGAAAAAGCATTAAAGGGAAACTCCAGTGCCAGAAAAACGATCCGTTTTTCTGGCACTGGAGGGTCCCTCTCCCTCCCACCCACCAATCCCCGGTTACTGAAGGGGTGAAAACCCCTTCAGTCACTTACCTGGGACAGCGGCGATGTCCCTCGCCGCTGTCTCCGCCTCCGCGACGCTCCTCCTAATGATTACGTCGGCCGGTGGGCGAGACTAATCTCGCTCACCGGCCGAGGAGACCTAATGCGCATGCGCGGAAATGCCGCGCATGCGCATTACGTCTCCCCATAGGAAAGCATTGAAAAATCATTTCAATGCTTTCCTATGGGGTTTTGAGCGACGCTGGAGGTCCTCACACAGCGTGAGGACGTCCAGCGACGCTCTAGCACAGGAAACCTGTGCTAGAACCCAGGAAGTGACCTCTAGTGGCTGTCTAATAGACAGCCACTAGAGGTGGAGTTAACCCTGCAATGTAAATATTGCAGTTTATGAAAAACTGCAATAATTACACATGCAGGGTTAAGGGTAGTGGGAGTTGGCACCTAGACCACTCCAATGAGCAGAAGTGGTCTGGGTGCCTGGAGTGTCCCTTTAAGGAGATGTAGTCCACAAAATCTTGAGTGCCGAATAGTTGTCTACCTCGGCCCTACAAGAAAGGTGGGGGGGGTCTCCAGGCAACATGATCTCAAAAGCTCAACATGATTTAATTTCTATTCTACTGAGACTTAATATTGATAACATTAATATGCTTATTGATAAGGATCTTATGCCCACAAGCACCTAACTGATTCCATTAATACATCAGCAGGCTTTAAGCCATTCTTTACGTTCTTTGTAAACTTCCCCTGATTCTGGTATCTCCCTAGTACTTGCTGGCAATGGTCATAGAATATTTCCGCAGAGCCATGTTCAATGTAGAAGAAATTACCAGGAAGAACATTTTTTCAGCCCTGTAAGTAATTTCTAGCGTTTCTGACAGCATCTGAGTAGCAAACATCATTTCCTAAGCAGTGAATTGAGGCTTGGTTGAAGTCCTGATTCCTCTTGTCATTTTGCCCTCCTTCCGTGTATCATAAAAAGTAAAACGAAAAACAGTTTCCCTCGCCTCTACCGCAAACTCCTCGAGTTACATAATCCCAGAGTCATGCCTCCAGGATGAGAGTCCAATCCAATGCTCCTTATAGATGTGCATTGTGGAAAGTAAGCGCATGCACAGCACTTGCTATGATCCACCTATGATACCTCCATAGCGAATCATTGTATTCAGTGATTCCCTATGGCCGACCGTGACGGAACTGCGCTTATGAGTGTGACTTCATGCTTTATTATGGTATGAGAGTCAGAATGGAACATTCCCAGCTCTCGTACCCAGAGGGGGAGTTAGAATAGGGTGGCCAGCACTGAGGGCACTATAACAACTTAAATAAGATGAATTTGTTAAAGTGCCTACAGTGTTCCTTTAAAGCGGCACTGTCATCCCCCCTGAAAAATAAGTATTTCATAAAGATAAAGCAGAATGGTTATGAAATACTTATTTTTAGAGTTGAGCGAACACTGACTGTAAAGTTCTGGTTCGTACCGAACATTACATTTTTTGGACCCCAGACCCGAACGCAGACATATCACTGTATGTTCGGGTTGGAGTTTGGTGTTCGGCGATTTAATTACGCGTTTTGAAAGGCTGCAGGGCAGCCAATCAACAAGGGTTTGACTCGTTTGCCCTTAGAAGCCATCACAGCCATGCCTACTAATGGCATGGCTGTGATTGGTCAGTGCAGCATGTGACCCAGCCTCTATTTAAGCTGGTTACTTTGTATTATTAAATTATGCCCCTACTCGCTATACTGCGAGTAGGGGCATGTCTATTAAACAGTGAGCAGCCTGTGGCTGCTCACTGTTAAAAAACATCCCCCCTCCTGAGCCCCCACCCACGACGCACGAGTGGGGGCTTTTAAACTAGAGGGGGGACCTATTAACCCCCTCGGCCCCTACCCCTGAGCGGTGGGTGGGGGCCCTTAATACCAATAAGGGGGGGCCGGCCCCCACCCCTGAGCGGTGGGTGGGGGCCCTAAATATCAATAAGGGGGGGGACCTATTGTCCTCCCCCCGGCCCCCAACCCTGCACGGTGGGTGGGGGCCATAAATAACAATAAGGGAGGGGGACCTACAGAGTGCTCGGTGTTATTTTACACAGTGTGGGAAAATTCCAAAGAACCTTCCCACACTGTGTAAAATGACACAGAGCACTCTGATTGGTTAGCTTGAAATCCAGCCAGTCACACAGCGTGGGAAAGTTCTTTGGAATTTTCCCACACTGTGTAAAATAACACAGAGCACTCTGATTGGTGGATTTCAAGCCAACCAATCAGAGTGCTGTGACAGGTAAATGTAGAGACTTACCTGTCAGTCTCTTCATTTACCTGTCAGAGCACTCTGATTGGATGGCTTAACCCCACCAATCAGAGTGCTCTGAGCCTAATTGCAGGGCGGAGCAAGGCTTTATAAGCCTTCCCCCGCCCTGCAGAGCTCAGTCTGTGCGGAGCCCTCCATGGGTGAAAATGGATTATTATTTTTTGGCGCTCGTTTTTTTTTTTTTTTTTTTTTTTAAGTGTGTCGGTTATTATGGATTTTTATTTGCCCTTTTTTTGGGCTGAAAAAAGAAGAGTTTAGAAGAAAGAAGACATCAAATGGTAAGTTAATTATTTTTTTTGTACAGGTATTTAGATAAGGGTCCCCCCTTATTATTTTTAGGATGAAGGTAGGTAGGGGTTATTTTTTGGGGGGGAGGGGGGTTGACTAGGGGTTTGGGGACCCCTAGTCACCTAGGAGGGGTTTTAATTTTTATTTAGGGCCCCAACCGCCGCTGTGGGGTGGGGGCCAGGGGGAGGACATTAGGTCGCCCCCCCCCCCAATTTTTATTTATGGCCTAACCCACCGCTCAGGGGTGGGGGCCGGGGGGTGGAGGACAGTAGGTCCCCCCCCCCACATTCTTATTTATGGCCCCCACCCACCGCTCAGGGGTGGAGGTCGGGGGGAGGACAGTAGGTCCCCGCCCTTATTGTTATTTAGGGCCCCCACCCGCCGCACAGGGGTGGGGGCAGGACAGTAGGTCCCCCCTTATTGTTATTTAGTGCCCCCACATGCCTCACAGGGGTGGGTGCCAGGGGGGAGGACAGTAGGTCCCCCCACATTCTTATTTATGGCCCTCATCCACCGCTCGGGTGGGGGCCGGTTCGGGAGGACAGTTGGTCCTCCCCCTTATTGTTATTTATGGCCCTCACCCACCACTCAGGGGTGGGGGCCGGGAGGGAGTACAGTAGGTCCCCCCCTTATTGTTATTTAGGGCCCCCACACGCCACGCAGGGGGTGGGGGCGACAGTAGGTACCCCTCCACATTCTTATTTAGGGCCCCCACCTGTTGCACAGGGGTGGGGGCAATACGTTTTTTTGTTTTTTGTTTTTACAGTGAGCAGTCACTGGCTGCTCATTGTTTACCAGACACGCCCCTACTCGCGGTATAGCGAGTAGGGGCAGAATTTACTAATACTAAGTAATCTTTACTTAGTATTAGTAAATTTGGCTTAAAGACCAATTTAGGTCTTTCAGCCTCTTGGTAGATAGCTCCCTAATACCGTGGGAATTAGGGAGTTATCTACTAAGCGGCTGCTTATTTTATGTTTTTTATGTTATTTTGTGCGATTTCCGTATCCACATTTGTTTGCAGGGGACGTGTCCTACTCTTACCCCCATTTAACTTCATTTTTGCAACCCTCTAGCCCTTTCCAGGACTTTTTTAGAGGCATTTTTGTGCCCAAAGTTCAGGTCCCCATTGACTTCAATGGGGCTCGGGTTCGGTGTCAAGTTCGAGCCCGAACCCAGACTTTTTTGAACATCCAGGTGTCCGCTCAACTCTACTTATTTGACAGTGTTGGAATTTCACTGAAATTGTAATGTTGTCAAGAGACATACAGAGACAAAGTAGGGACTATTTTGTCTCCGTGTTTTCCTCTGCTTGACTTTTCTTGACACAAGGCAGAGCCTAAGAACCAATCCCTGCAGTAGCCACCATCCTCCATAGACTTCGATGCTCTCATCATGCCCGTGCCAAAGAGTACCACGCCGGACCAAGAAGGTGGCCCCTGCAAGGAACAAGTAAGTAAACTTTACCTGGCCACCAGACACCCAGCAGCAATATGTCCACAATGTCCACAAACAATGACAGTGCCGCTTTAAGTTAACCTTTCAAATATTAGATTTATTATATTGTTTGAATGGAATTATTTCTGTTACAAATCGGGGGCATATCTGTAATGAACTGTAAATGATATAAACTACGGTACTATTAAACCAGAGATTATTATATCAAGTTGTATTTATGTCTCTTACTTGAGGTTCTCTTCTCTCTTAAGATATCTTGCCAATTACATTGAAGAAGAGGAGCCTTTTTACTACCAGCTGTATCCCTGGGCTTTGGGCGACAAATGGACTACTCATCTAAAGTGCTTCAGGAGGGCATGTGACCAACTATGGATGAGAATGGGGCTACAAGCTATAGTGAGCAGAAAGACGTGTGATCAGGTTTGTAATCTAGTAAATCTGCACCCATCTTAGATTCTGATAGTCTTTGTAATCTGCTCTGCAGTTCCTGCTATGGTTGTTCTTACATTCCCCATCACCTTTTTATGTAATACAGAGACAGCTCACATCACATGAGATACAGAGCCCCATCTTGGGAAAGGTGCTGCCAAAGATATGATGTACATTTTACGTATATCACAGCCCCACCTGGGTCAGATGAGGCTAATTAGTCAAGTTAAGTGACATTTTTATTACTGCCCAGAGCCGGCAAGTTTAATGTGAAACACACAGATTGGACTAGATGTCAGCAATCGCCTGACTTACTAATTCAGTCTTTTTTACATGAATATCTATTCTAACTATGAAGGTTTCCACAGTGAGGAATGAGTCCTACTGACTACCATATTTCTGACACCTTCTTTTAATTGGCTGATGTGCGCACCTCCAGTTTGATCAGATGTAAAATTAGGATTTGCAAATAAATGTAAAGTTTAGACAATTTAGATAACATAAGGTATACATAACTATCAACAGTAGGTAATAAAGTTTAATTGGGCTTTAATGTTTTCAGAACATGAATGTATCCATAAAATAAAATAAAAATAAATAAAGCAAGGTCCTTCTACCAAAGTTGCAAATAAGTAATTGGCTTTCAGTATCAATAATTAATAATGTAAATATTTTTTAAAAATAGTATCTCTCTTAACTATGGTTTCTTATTTTTTTATTTTTTTTAGATAATGCTGAAAACCCTTCCCACTGGGTTTGGTCAAGGGTCCGAAAAGAACATCATGGGTGGGCGATCCAGGGAAAATATCGAAAGCCAGATGAATTTTTCATCCGAGATAAATCACAAAGCCCTCCCATTTGTTGCCTCTGCGAAACATTAGATAACGAAAACACCAGTATCTCCAAAGTTAGCAAACCTACGCAGTGGAAGGTGGTCGGCAACTTACTTGTACCAGCAGACATTGTGGAGATTGTGCTGTAACAGGATATCAACTGCAATCAGCACCATTACTCAGGTACATTTTGGTGCTTCAACACACATGAGAAATTTAAGTAAAATTGGAGTGGGATCATTCTCTACCTTGGCTATATTTCTTTCTTGGTTATATTGGCCTCGATCTTTATTTCCAGTAATCTTTGCACATGTCATCACCACTGCACATGTCATCACCATCTGCATGTGTCTCCAAAATCTGCACATCTCCATCATCTGCACGTGTCTCCACCTTCTGCACGTGTCTCCACCATCTGGATATGTCTCCAAAATCTCCATGTCTCCATCCACTGCACATGTCTCCAAAATCTGCATGTCTCCATCCACTGCACATGTCTCCAAAATCTGCATGTCTCCATCCACTGCACATGTCTCCACCATCTGCATGTGTCTCCAAAATCTGGACATCTCCATCATCTGCACGTGTCCTCCACCATCTTCACGTGTTCTCCAAAACCCTGCTTTTTCATCGTCACTGCTGGACTCCATATACCTGCTCTCAATATCAACCAACATTGTCTCCTGCTTCCACCTCCATGCCCCCAGAAATTCCATCAGACTCCCACTAAGACTAAGCAGCATGCTTTCTGTTCTTCTTTGTATTTCATTTTACATGATATGAGTTTAAAAAAGTAAATAATTCACTAAGCACTGAGTCTGCAACATTCATCTTTAAAGAGTTACTCCAACCAAAGAACAGTGTTTTAAGAAAACACTGTTTTTGGTTGAAGTAACCCTTTCTGTACTGCCCCTCCACTTTAAAGATTTTTTTTTAAAAAAAGGGAATAACGTAAAGGGTTACTACAACCACTATGAGAACTTCTGCTGCTAGAATATAGTGATAGGTGGCTAGGTGTGCAGTGTTTCATCTTAAATCACTGCACATCTATATTTACTGGCAATTGTGTGTCTGGGGCTTGTTACAGCCCCAGCACACGTGACTTAGGCAGCCCAGAAGTCTGTTTTGGGCTGCCTCATGTCAATTCTGTGCATATTTCACATCTGTCGTCAGCACACACTGCGCTGCTAACAGATGTTCACTGCACTCTGCCTCCAAAAGGGATGCCTGTTTCTCCCTTCCATGCCCACTTGTCTGCAGCTCTCCTTTCCTCCCTTTCCCATTTGTTTTTTGTTTTTTTCCTGCCTTCCAATGCTCTTTCTCTCTGGCTCCTGCGAGTCGGTTAAATGGTTCAACCAAACCATTTAACCGACCAATTATTAATTATTATTGTTATTATCTCTTGGTTAAATGGTTCAACCAAACCATTTAACCGACCATTTATTAATTATTATTATTATCTCTTCATTTTTCTCTCTGCCCTCCTGCGAGACGGTTAAATGGTTCAACCAAACCATTTAACCGACCAATTATTATTATTATCTCTCCATTTTTCTCTCTGCCCTCCTGCGAGTTGGTTAAATGGTTCAACCAAACCATTTAACCAACCAATTATTAATTATTAATATTATTTTCTCTCGGTTAAATGGTTCAACCAAACCATTTTTTACTGACCAGTTATTAATGATTATTGCTATATCTTCATTTTTCTCTCTGCCCTCCTGTGAGTTGGTTAAATGGTTCAACCAATCCATTTAACCGACCAATTGTTAATATATTGTATTATTATATATAATTGACAACCATTTTTTTTAAGGGGGGGTTAAAGAATAATGCCAATAGGGTTGGAGAAACCCTTCAAACTCAGCTTCCTTCCTAATGCCAAGGCTACCTTCTTCCTCAGCGTGTTCCACTTCTGCTGAAGTCACTCCCGCTTGCTGGAGTTCGCTCGATGTCAGGAAGGGCATGCTGAGGGGAGGACAATGCTGTGCGTGCTGATGACAGACTCCAAATATGCACAGAATTCACACTAGCCACCTGGAACTCTTGTTCCAGGCTGGCTAAAATGCTGCCACAGGTGGAATACACATCCGCCAGTAACGGGTTAAAGGGACACTATAGGCACTCAGTCCACTTCTGCTCATTGATGTGGACTGGGTGCAGTGTCCCTATTGCCCTTAGTCCTGCAATGTAAAACATTGCAGTTTTTGAGAAACTGCAATGTTTACATTGCAGCACTAAGACAGACACCAGTGGCTGTCTACTAGACAGCCACTACAGTTGCCTCACCCTTGCAAGGTGACTTTTGGTTGCCTAACTGATGCTGGACATTCTAACACTGCATGAGGACATCCAGCATCTGTTAAATCCCCATAGGAAAGCATTGATTTAATGCTTTCTTATGGGGAGGGCCTCAGATGAGACGGAGTGCTGGCTGGGAACAGGTAAGTAAACAAAGGGTTTTTAACCCTTTATCGGCCAGGGGACTGCGAGAGGGGGGAGTGGGGGGGGGGGACAAAGGGAGCTATAGTGTTAGGTATGTAGGTTTATATTCCTAACACTATAGTATTTCTTTAAACTCCAGGCAGTAAAGTTATCATGGTGCTTGGTGTAACCTTTCAAGGTCGAGGTAACATCTTGGAGGTAGTACAAAATATATACTATCTTCTGAATCGATTCACCATCGGGGGTACAGGCAGTACTCTGTTTAGAGACCCAGACGAGAATGTGGTATGTTTGTGTGTATTTATGTGTGTCTTCACACACAATATGTACGTTTATGTGTATCTGGCAGTAGGTGTGTGTAGTCATCTGGAACAGTGTACCTGTATGTGTATGTCTCTATCTGTATCTGCATTTATACATGTATAATTAGCTGCTTCTATGGATCTGTCCATTATTGTAAAGCTGTGCAGATGTGTGTCTTACTCTATGTTTGCGTGTAAGTATGTGTCTGTGTATCTCGAATTTTGTATTTGGAGGCATAGTTGCCAGTAGTTTTGTGAGAAACCATAAGATGGCAGTGCAACACTGAATTACTGTTTTATCTTTTAATAATTATTTCACCTTCACAATTGATTGTAATTAATTATTATTGTGTTAGTGTGCCCAGATTGTTGCTCTACATAATACAAAAATGCTTTCAAATATTATATTTATATATGAAAGAAAATATTATATTCAGTATATCATAATTGGCCACATGTCTATTTGAAGTATATGTTATCAACCTCTATACACCATGCAATATATTGTTGTACAATTATATTATGGTATAACAAGATGTGTCAATCGCTTTAAATGAAATATGGAATTCATATTGTACTCAATATAGATTAACACAAATATATTTATCTTTATACTATAACTTGTACCTGCCTTTCTTGAATTTATCCTTTTCATTGACAAATTTAATTTGCATAGGTAAGCAGTGTTTGTAAAGGAATTAATTTCTTGGACGGATTAGAGCATTAAAGGACCACTAAAGTTGAGAGTTCAGAGAAGGGCTACTAAACTGGTGTATGGATTACAGGATAAAACTAACCAGGAAAAGTTAAAGGATCTCAACATCTATAGCTTGGAGCAAAGAAGAGACAGGGGAGATATGATAGAAACATTTAAATACATAAAGGGAATCAACACAGTAAAAGAGGAGACTATATTTAAAAGAGGAAAAACTACCACTTAATTCCTTACTTCCTTACTTACTACCACTAACAAGAGGACATAGTCTTAAATTAGAGGGGCAAAGGTTTAAAAATAATATCAGAAAATATTACTTCACAGAAAGTGTAGTGGATGCATGGAATAGCCTTCCAGCTAAAGTGGTAGAGGTTAACACAGTGAAGGAGTTTAAGCATGCGTGGGATAGGCATAAGGCTATCCTAGCTATAAGATAAGGCTAGGGATTAATGAAAGTAATTAGAAAATTGGGCAGACTAGATGGGCCGAATGGTTCTTATCTGCCGTCACATTCTAAGTCAATGAAGTGATCTGGATGTAGCGGTCCTGTAATTCTAACATTTTAATGTAAAACATTGGCATTTTGTAGAAATGGCAATTTTTACCTTGAAGGGTTTAAAATGCCTGTAGTTGGTGTCACACAGACAGCCACTAGAGGCGCCTCCACTGCAACAACTGAGTAAAACCTAATCATGTCACCTAAACGTTACAAAATACAGCTCATAGGGAAGCATTGAATTCAATTGTGAATGTAATGCTTTCTTATGAGAAGCCCTTGATTGCAGGCACGACACTTGCCATACGTGCATCTTGTCTCCAATGCTCTTCTATGAGGAGCATTGAGTTGGGCCAGAACCAAAGTGGCGACGAAGGAAGAGTAAGGGCGGCATGGCTGAGGGAGTCACTAAAACTAATCGGGTATTAGGTCTCTATAGCATTAGGAATAAACAATTGTATACCTAATGCTATAGTGTTCATTTAATGCATGGGGGTTTACATATTTTGCAAGAGGTTATAGATAACCTTAATGACAAACAACCTTTACGACAACTACTTAATTATACCCATCTCTAGAGTAGCATTTCAAATAGCAATAACATTTTGGTTATAATGGTAATAATTCTGCAACTAGTTTTAATGCTCTTAAAGGGTCAAAGGGGGAGATACGGTGCTAACTCTAAAGGCAGCAAGTCTGTAGTATGGATACCATATCAATCCAAAATGAGGGGGGGGGAGGGGGGGGATGGGGGAGGAAAAAAGGGAAAAATAATAAAGTTGTCCCATGGAAAATTATGCAACTAGTTTTAATGCTCTTAAAGGGTCAAAGGGGGAGATACGGTGCAAACTCTAAAGGCAGCAAGTCTGTAGTATGGATACCATATCAATCCAAAATGGGGGGGGGGGGGAATGGGGGAGGAAAAAAGGGTATAATCTGCACCAAATACAAATGTTGGCTAAAACAAGTGTATAAATAAATATATCAATGTAAAATAGGTTAAATAAGAATATGGTATAAAAGTCCAGAAGAGAAAGTCCATATGGTATTAATATAAAACCTACTAAAATAGTATGCTTGGAGATCAATCTATTGTCCTCTTTGCAGAATAAATAATCAGGTCCTTTAGTAGAGATTAGGTGTTTTCTTAAAGTTGTCACATATGAATTAGAAACACACACAAAAAAAAAAAAAACAATAGTGTAACCGATATATACAGTGTCCTAGATAATGTAATGATAAAGGTACACTCACAAGGAGAGAGCCCTTAATCACAAATTAGATAAGGCTTTTAGCGGAAAAATCACCATAAAACTGGAGACGTCTCTTTGGATATACACGACACAGTTGACATATAAAAATAAATGGAATCAAATATAGTGCTCTCTGCTTTGAATTGTGGTTCTAGAAAACAATTGCAATAAAATGTACTTACATTTTTTGGGAGCATTATATGCTCCATTGAACCAGCATGGGTGGTATGATCCCCACCAAGGATATATGTAGGTAGATTTGAAGGAAAGTGCCAGTGGTGGGACGACCACTATTGGTCAACTCAGACGACCACTATTGATGCCTCCTTTTTCAGTGCTGCACAATGTGTGCACCTTGGGTCAGCATCTCCATGTTCTGCATGGAGACGCTGAACACTCCCATAGAGATTGATTGATGCATCTGATTGGCATAGTGTGGCATTTTGCCACGCATGCACAATAGCCTCCCAATGATTTGCATAGGAAAGCATTGGATTGGCTGAGATCATCAAGACTGATGATCGCAGCCATGAAGGCGGAGCCCAGCCATGTTGAGACCAGCCCAGTGATGGACAAAAGGTAAAATGTAAACTACATTTTAACTCTGTTTTGAGGGGCCAGCCACCTAAACATGTACTCCAGAAGTATAGTGTTAGGAATACATTTGCACTAAGAAGAAGAATGTGGTCGCTCATTATATTATATGTATGCAAACAAGACATTTTTAAATATTTAGAATCAGCATTCCATAAAAGCATATAAAGAAAAGCGAGTGAGTTGTCCACACCCAGATTACCCTTACAGAGTGACGGAAACCCTAAGGATATTAAAAAAGTAAAAACAGAGAGAATATTTTATAAAAACAGGCAAAAACGTGTCTTCAAGTGACCAAGAACCTATTAATATTTGCACAGGGTACCATCCCAGAATTTCTGTTGTCGATTATTCTAGTACGTGATATCAGTTTGATGAGCAACAAGTACATTTACGTTTCTGCCACTGTATAATATTTCATTTTCATGTGATGTGAGATTTTTTTGCTTTAATTAAAGTATGTTTTTATATAAACCTACATACATTTTCAATACTAATACAAAAAAATAAGTCCTGCACTCAGAATCCCACAACTCCAGGCGGCAATAACGACCATAGCACACATCAGCCCAAATACATCCAATAAAAACCAAAGAAGAAAAGTTACCTGTGCACTAGCCCAAATCCCTATGCATATTTAAATAAATGTAGGTTATTTAGTAACTCCACCTGCCACGTCAAGACAAACTCCCTAGGTGGGTCCTACCATGGGCCCCCCCTCTGGATTTTTCAGCTTGTGACACCGGTATTTTTCTTTAGAGATTGATAATACACGGCATAAAACACTGCACCGCCGGCCAGTAGGTGGCACTGAGTGTGGAGAGAGGCATAGATAGGAACCTACATCTTATCCCTGCTTCTATCTCCTGACTGAAATCGCAGGGGAGCAGCAAAGAGTCAACTCCCAGCAACTCCCAGACTGCAGAGACAGCATCCAGATCAGGTAAATGAGGCATGTAGGGGCGGCGCAGCCTACAGATCAGGTAAGTGAGGGATGGGGGGAAGCCTAGAGATCAGGTAAATGAGGCATGTGGGGGGGCGCAGCCTACAGATCAGGTAAGTGAGGGATGGGGGGCAGCCTACAGATCAGGTAAGTCAGGGATCGGAGGGCAGCCCACAGATCAGGTAAGTGAGGGATGGGGGGCAGCCTACAGATCAGGTAAGTGAGGGATGGGGGGCAGCCTACAGATCAGGTAAGTGAGGGATGGGTTTGGGGGCAGCTTACAGATCAGTTAAGTGAGGGATGGTTGAGGGCAGCCTAGAGATCAGGTAAGTGAGGCATGTGGGGCAGCCTAGAGATCAGGTAAGTGAGGCATGAGGGGCAGCTTACAGATCAGGTAAGTGAGGGATGGGGGTAGCCTACAGATCAGGCAAGTGAGGGATGGGGGCAGCATACAGGTCAGGTAAGTGAGGGATGGGGGCAGCCTATAGATCAGGTAAGTGAGGGATGGGGGGCCAGCCTACAGATCAGGTAAGTGAGGCATGGGGGGGGGGGGGGGCAGCCTACAGATCAGGTAAGTGAGGCATGGGGGCAGCTTACAGGAAGGGTCAGAAAGGAGCAGGAAGGTAAGTAGAAGAAGGAGCAGAAAGGAGAAGGAGCAAAAATGAGCAAGAAGAGACATTAAATGAACAGTATAGGGTCAGGAACACAAACATGTATTCCTGACGCTATAGTGCAAACCCCACCATTTAGGTGGCTTGCCCTCCTTAACCCGCTTAAAAGTTAATAAAACTCATCTTATTTCCAGCACTGTGCGGATCTGCCAGCGCTGGCCCGCCCCGACCTGCATTTGAATCAATGCATCTCTATGTGGAAAATTCAGCGTCCCCATGCAGAGCGTAGAGACGCTGAACAGCATTGCTGCCTACAGTGCAGCACTGAGCCATTTGGAGGTTTCCCTAGGGGCAATGTAAACACTGCCTTTTCTCTAAAAAGGCAGTGTTTGCATGAAAGTGTCTGAAGGGAATGATTTTACTCACCAGAACAACTACATAAAGCTGTAAGTTGTTCTGGTGACTATAGTGTCCCTTTATGGAGCAGAAAGGTTCGAGAAGGAGCACAAAGGAACAGAAAGGGTCACCAAGGAGCCTAAAGAGGCTATTTTATTAGTATATCAAATAAACAGTGGGGATACAGAAAGGAAAAAGGGGGTCATTTGTGGGGACATGGTTCACAGTGTACAAATACAGTAAAGTGATACGATATTTCGTGTCATTTCATTAAAGCAAAGTACATTGAGGCAATGCATACATTTTCCATTATATATGGGTGTTCCGGGTCATCCTATACAGGACCTACCCTTTCATGTTCGTCTCACCTCCCTACTAGCATCGCCACCCATGGGTTTTGGGGCTTCTGTGAGTGTCAGGTGTCTTTTACTTCCTAACACGATCCTAGTCAGGGTTTTGTGGAGTTACCTAAAAATAAGTCTGGATCGGAATGTATGCCTCCTGTGAGTTTGTTTCAGCAAAACCTAGGGCTTTATGCTTTTTTTGTCCTCATTTTGTAGCTGGAAAATTGAATAACTTGAGGTGTACAGTTATTTTCACAAATCAAATCTGTTGCGTATTTTCTTAAGCTCTCAAATCATTTGCCCTAAATGAAAACATGCTTACAAAAGATGCAGTTTTCTTGTCTCCTGCCTTTGCAAGCCCTCCCCTTCTAAGCCCACCCAGTCTTTGTGGCTGTCCAATCACAAACCTCCCAATGCATCTCCATAAGAAGTCTTTGCAAGGCAGGTGCTCTGGGCATATGTTGCCTCTTGAGTTTATCTCAACTGACTTAAACAAACCATGAAGTAACAGGACCTGCTGTCTGCTGGAAGCAAGGAGGTGTAACAAGGATATTTTTTGAAAGTGCTAATTTCTATTGAAATCTGCACTTTTAATAAAAAAAAAAGAAAAAAAAAAAGACACAAAGCATTTCAGCCATCTAAAGTGATTTAGGGGGTCTGGGGTGTATCTTTACACAGTAAAATTGTACTAAAATTCTGATTCATGTGTGTACAACGAGATGATTAGTAAAAGTTATGGGATTACCACAATTGTGTGCTTTAGATTCCGATAGAAACACATAGAATAATATTTTGCAACATGTATTATCCTATGAAAATTGAACTATTTGTCCTGTAAAACATCCCTTACATAATAACATTTCTTAAAGGACCACTCTAGGCACCCATACCACTTCAGCTTAATGAAGTGGTCTGGGTGCCAGGTCCTTCTAGGGTTAACCCATTTTTTCATAAACATAGCAGTTTCAGAGAAACTGCTATGTTTGTGAATGGGTTAAGCCTTCCCCTATTTCCTCTAGTGGCTGTCTCATTGACAGCCGCTAGAGGCGCTTGCGTGATTCTCACTGTGAAAATCACAGTGAGAGCACGCAAGCGTCCATAGGAAAGCATTATGAATGCTTTCCTATGTGACCGGCTGAATGCGCGCGCAGCTCTTGCCACGCGTGCGCATTCAGCCGACGGGGAGGAGAAGAGGAGGATCGGAGGAGGAGAGCTCTCCGCCCACCGCTGGAAAAAGGTAAGTTTTTACCCCTTTCCCCTTTCCAGAGCCGGGCGGGAGGGGGTCCCTGAGGGTGGGGGCACCCTCAGGGCACTCTAGTGCCAGGAAAACGAGTAGGTATTCCTGGCACTAGAGTGGTCCTTTAATATTGGCAGAGAACAGCTGATTTTGAATGTTAAAAGGTGTTCTGATTTTATCCTCTGCACAGTGATCATGAAGACATTGTGAAATTGGTGTATTCTTTTGCTAATAGAGCCGTTTTTGTTTATCTTTAGGAAACATACTAAGAGCTTTGGCTGATGATAATGTAGTCCGCACATTGATTGAATTTTTGACATACTTACATCTAAAAGGTAGGTGGATCTTTACTTGATGACACTCAGGCCGTGGGGCCGAGGCCAGCAGGGGAGATCACATGATCTCCCCTGCTAGCCCCTGCAGGGCCAGCGCTACCCGAGCGCCGGCCCTGCTGTGTGTCTCCATGGGCCGGTAGGGAGATCAAAGATCTCCCTCACCGGCCCAGAGGCACTGAGATGCGGCCGCCAGCAGGAGAGGGAGGGAGGGAGGCAGGAGAGAACACCGGCGGAGCTCTAGCCAGCAGCTCCGCCGGGTCCTCTCGCGAGGTCTGAGCGTTACCGCGGCAACGCTCAGATCTCGCGAGAGTGAACTCTAGCCTCCAGGCTAGAGTTCACTCTCACCACTAGGACCACCAGGGAAAGAAGCTGCAGTAAGGATCCCCCCTCCCAGGCCTGATGTAAGAAGGGAGGGGGGATATTAAGCAATCTGCCCCACCTCCACTAGGACCACCAGGGATCAGGCACCCCCCCCCCATGGAAACACGGCTTCCCACCCCCTAAAGGTAAGAAGGAGGGGGGGTAATATAACTTTTTTTTTTATTATTAATAAAAAAAAATTAAATTTAAATACAAAATACACTCACACAAACAGCCCCCCCAGACACACACAGAGCACCCCCAGACACACACACAGCACCCCCAGACACACACACAGCACTCCCAGACACACACACAGCACCCCCAGACACACACACAGCACCCCCAGACACACACAGCACCCCAGACACACACAGCACCCCCAGACACACACACAGCACCCCAGACACACACACAGCACTCCCAGACACACACACAGCACCCCCAGACACACACACAGCACCCCCAGACACACACCGCAGCCCCAGACACACACCGCACCCCCAGACACACACACCACACTCCAAGACACACACAGCACCCAGAAACACACAGCACCCAGAAACACACAGCACCCAGACACACACAGCACTCCCAGACACACACACAGCGCACCCCCAGACACACACAGCACTTCCAGACACACACAGCGCACCCCCAGACACACACAGCACTCAGACACACAGCAAACAGCACCTTCAGACACACACAGCACCCTCACTCACACACAGCACCCTCAGACAGACAGCATCCTCGCAGCACACTCCCACACATATACAGCACACACACACACACACATATATATATATATTTTTTTTTTTTTTTTTTATATAATATATAAAATAACCCTCAGTGAGTTAACAAAGAAAATTAGAAACCTAGAATGTGACGGCAGAAAAAAACACCCTCACACACAGCTCCCCTCTTACATACATACACACACACACACACTGCGCCCCTCACACATACAATACGTCCAAATATAAATATATACACATATATATATACACACACACACACACACACTACAGCACCCCTCACACTGCACCACTACATACATCATGCTCCAGATAACCGCTAGATCCCTTACCCTATATGCACTCTTAATCCTCTACACACACACACACACAATCTCCTATACACACACTACATTCCTTGTCAGCAAACACATACAACATTCTCTAAACACACCCTCTCTACAACCCCTACACACACGTCACCTATACACACACACTACAGCCCGTATGCACACACTCGCTACATCCCCTATAACACTATGCCCCCTATCCACACATATTACACCACAAACACAAATTAAATTGACCTATTTACACAATACCACACCACACTCTACACACACGCAATCCCACAAGCAGGCTCCAAACATATGCACCATGCACTTTATTGGCCCTTTTGTCCTCTGGTATCCCACTTGTGGAGAAACCAGAGACAATTTAAAAGCAAACACAGCGCAAGCATGTTTTAAATTAAATTTGCTTGCGCTGCGCAGAACAAATTCAGGGCCTTTTTCTAATGCCAGAGCTCTTCAGCGGGCTCTGCGCATTGAACTAACATGCTCACTTTGAGAGGGGGCGTGCTTGTCATTAGTGATGACAAAACACACCCTCTCTGGCCCCGCCCCCTTCTTAGGGGGCCGCTCTGATTGAAAAATGCCCGGGCCTAATTTTTTTCCCAGTCCGGCCCTGATGACACTGATCATGTTTAGGACAGGAACACACAAAAGGACCCTCACTTCCAGAAACACATACACTGCCATAAACACAAATATACACACTAACAGACACACACACATGCTGACTGTGAGACACACACACCCCATCAGACAAACATAATTTCTCATATCAGGAAATAAACACACTCACAAACACTTGCAAATTCTTACACAAAACATTAAAGTACATATTGGTTTTAGCAAATGGAGTTTTAAATGGGTGCAAAGTGGGCAGAAGGATTTCAAATGACCACAGATAAATAAAATAGTCAGAAGGAAATGACATTGGTAGATGTATATTATATTATTACAGTTTACTATATTATTATGTAAGAAGTGATCAAAATGTTTCAAAAGTTAGAGAAGAGGTAATATTTAATGGTATATTAAGATAAACGTACTAGCCTAATTTTATATGCAGTGTACCGAATGATAGTTATAGTTTTAAAAGCCAAAGAAAAGAAAAAGTTACCTGCGCTCTCTCCTTAACCCTATGTATATTTAGACAAATGGAGGTCATTTAGTTACTCCAATGGCCATTGGAGGGAATGCCCGCCTGCCAACGTCAAGGCAGACCCCCCTAAGCGGGTCCTAACACTGACCCTTCAGCCTGCTTCCTTGAGCTTCTGGCAAAGATATCTCTAATGAGACAGAGGGGTATTTTTTATATACACCCCTATATACTTATTAACCCTTTATAGGGAACACACTATATATTGGGGCTGATGTGTACTGTAGTCATTGCTGCCGGCCCAGTAGTGATGGGAGTGAGCGCAGGACTTATCTCTTTGTATGAGTTTTAAAAGCCATCTGATTTTTTTTATTTTGTTTATCTCAATTAGCATGCATTAAAAAGAGCATCAGGAATCTTTCTGATCATACCTGTTTTATTTCTCTTTGCTCATCAATTTGACGCGTTTCTCTATTTTTTGTTTCTCAGAGTCTGGAGTGCTTGAAAGTTTAACCTCATCCCATTCAGTCATGAAACAATATATTATTTGCATTTGTTTATGGAAGAAATTAATTTACAAAAGAAGCGGAACTATTCAAATAAATGTTTGTTTTCACTCAATGTCTATAATGTTTCACCTATAAATATATCTACATGATACAATAGTGTATTATTTTGCTTAAGTCAAGATAACCCTATCCAATAAAAAATAACAACTGTATATATATATATTTTTTTTTAAATTCTTTATTTTATGCGTGCATATAGTATACATTGCGTCCGCACCGCCACAACAGCTGGTGCTAGCATATTTGCAGGTACATCATCATACATGGCGTCATGAACATTGCACAATTTTATTTTATGTTGTAATTCTTAGGTGTTACTGAGCGTATGTGTAGGCGTAGAGGGGTCGCTATGTGTTGTCCGTGGTGGCTGAGTCTGCACCTCTGAGGTGAATGAGTTGGTTTGAGAGTGTTGCTTCGCTTGGTTCGTGTTAAGGGCGAGCGGGCTAAGCTGTGTGTTGTGCGATTGCTTGTTATAGTTGGTCTTTCAGTGGATGGGCCTGTGTGTACGCAGCTGATATGCCTAGTGTGTGGCCCGTCTGTTTACGGCTAGCTATTGAGTGTCCTCCCTTATGTGTTCAGCGTGGACGGGGGTGGGGGGGAAGGGGGTGGGGGAAGTCGGTTAAGACATATGCTACAGCCAGTGTGGTAATCAGTCCGAGTAGAGAACTAACAAGAATAATGTGATCTGAGTAATAGGTACGTGCAAAGCAACAGTGAAACGTTAAACATTAAACATTAACTGAGGTGTGATATCACCGCAATTTTACGGTAAAACAGTCCCGGTAATAATTGGTCACCATAGCCTCTTTTCCGAAGGCCTTCATGTAGCGACTGTGTCGGAGGATCCTGGTCTGGGCTGACGTGGAACGAAGTTGGTGACTTTGTCAGGGTCCCAGTTGTGCCGTGATCCGGTGGGTTCTGCAGGTGCTGTGCAGCGCAAAGCGTCTCGAGGCAGTCCCAGCGTGGGCAATAGGTCTTGTGCGCTTTGTAGGTCGTAGACTTCGTGCTTGGCCTCCCCCTTCAGGATGAGCAGGGAGCGGTTGAAGCGCCACCTATACGGTATATTCTTTTGTCTGAGAAGGGTGGTGAATGATGTTAGAGATTTCCTCCAGGCCAAAGTGCCGCCAGTAAGGTCCGCGAAAAATGTGAGAGCCATGTCTTCGAATTTGTAAGGGATACAGTTTTTAACTGCTGCCATAGTCATCGCTTTATCCTTCCTCTGTTGGAAACGAATTATCAAATCGCAGGAGGCCGTTGCTGGTGCTCTGGCCGGTTTTGTGGCTCTAAAGGTGCTGTCCAGGCAAATGGCTTTGGCCTGTCTCGGAGATAGCAGATTTGCCAGGAGCCTGCGTACGAGGTGCGGTAGCTCGTCCGCCGGGATTTCATCTGGCACTCCCCCTACTTTTAAATTGGCTGCCCGTCGTGTGTCCTCCAGGGCAGCAAACCTCCGTTCAAACACCTCGTTTTTAGTTTGCAGACCACCGATCTCCTGCTGTATGGAGGCAAGGTGGGTAGTGTGCGCTGCAGAGGTGCCTTCCATGACATCCAGTCTTCCCACTATGCCGTGAAGGTCTGCGCGGAGGGCCACCATATCCGCCTGGATTGTGGACTGTAAGTCCGCTAGCAGGGCTTTATGTACCGCTGTAGTTACTGGCGTGGAATCCGGATCCACAGGCCTGGCTGCGGGCGCCGTGGACTCGTATGAGCCGGGTGTGTCGTCTCCCAGGGAGTAGTCATCTGATATTTCGGAGTATGTCCCCGTGTGGCCGGCCATCTTGGGCCTAGTTGCTCCGTGGGCTTGCTTCCACATGGCTCAAATGTCGAGGTTTTGTCTCGGCTGATCGGGTTTCTGTTTTTTGGACTTTCGTCCCATAGTGGCTCTCCTTTCTCCCTTTTTGCAGCCGATTTGGGCGGTTTTAGCAAGGTAAGTGGGGTGATGTTAGGCTTTAATTGCTGGAGCTTTAGCGCCATGCGACTTCTCTGCTCTGCTGCTCGGCTCCGTCCTCACAACTGTATATATCTTGATATTTTAGCTTACAGTAAATATTTAATGATGTGGACCAAGAATGTATAATCGTATTAATGGACTGCACATAAAAGTATTCTATAGTGTAAAGAAATTAAAGAGATGCTACCGGCTTCAACAGAACGTTTATGCGCTTTATAGCTAATGACCTAAATAATTAGCTGTATTTCATGCATGCTCAATTTTTAAAGTTTTGTGAAAAAAAATCTTCGCATCATCAAAGAGAACAAAGAGTGCTAGTGCTGATCTGCACCTTAACCATTGCAGTGCTGGGATATATATATCTTAACAGTGCAAACTACATAGCTGTTGGGAAAGAAATCCTTAGTCAAGGCCAAGGCTTTCTTTGGATCAGCCAAAGAGTTCCTATGTCAAAACCAATACTTTCTTTGGATTCCATTATGCACCAACCTTCTTCAGCCCATGGGCCAAAGTCTCCCACACAACATGCAAGTTCAGGAGGATATCTGTGTCTTACTGTGTTTTGTCTAGTTCATTCCCCTTGAAATTTGACTTGCAGCTATTCATAATTGGATAATACTTTGTGAGAGCAGAGCTTATAGGACCATTCTGGACACCAAAACTCCATCACAATGAAGCTGTTATGGTGTGAGGAGGTCACAGGTGCTGGCTTTACCTGAAGGGTTTAAACTGTTACACAATGGTTTAACCCCAAATTCTTCAAGCCAGCATTCCATCTCTCTGCACTTGTACTTCTGCTCAATATCTGAGACTGCAACCAGAAAACTTTGGATGAGGCTTAGATCAGGAAACTGATAGGCTAAGAGTGTCAGTTCATATTATCAGCCTATGAGTAGCTATAAAGCAGAGTAAAAAAGATGAATACCTCTTTCACTCAAAATGACATAGGCCAGGTGTTGGAAACCTTCGCAGTTCTCATGTTGTAGAATATAAAAAGGCCTATGGCAGATGGTATTCACACAAGAGTACTTAGGGAGTTAAGTGATGTAATTTCAAACTTATGGTTTTAATCTTTCAGGATTATCAAAATCTCTCTATGGATATTATAAATCTGCAAACTTAACATCTGTGTCTGAATAATTATTTGAAAGGTTATTAAGGGATAATAATCAGAAATAAACTGTGGACAAAAATATGAACCTGTTTTTCATGAAAGATCAACTAATTTAATTGCATTCTGTGGGTAAGGGTGCAGACACCCATATTTGCGGTCCACCGATTATGTTTTGTTCTGATCTGGCAGACTGTAATCTTGCCTGATCCAGCAGTCTCCATTAGAGTCAATGACGCTGGCTACTGAGTCTCCACCTTCTTTTATGGTGCGTCACCTGCGTACTGACCTCATGAATTCACCGATGCAGATTTGCATTATGTTCAACTTCCCCTAATGGTTTGGTGGCATATTATTGTAAAAACATGCCCGTATAAATAGGAGTATTTCGATGTGTTCTTTGCCCTGTTTTGGTTCCTTTATTGATTCTCTCTCATCCTTGACCCGGCCTTGTCTCTTGCTCTTCCGATTTCTGGATCCTTTTGTACCAGACAATTTGGTGACTAATATCCTGTCATTATACATTTACAGATTGGTCTTCCCAATAACCTACAATGGTTTGGCAACAGATTTCCAAAACATAGTTAGAATTGGAGAGTATTAGTCAATGATCCAATACTTCCCCCATGCTTCAGGGATCCACCAGTGGTATGCCACAAACATAGCAAGAATCTCAAAGATTTATTGGTACACACTGAACCGGTCCACTGCTATGACAGCTGTAACCCTCAAGTGAACAATGGATGTGTGAGATGTTTAGGATGTGCCATGTGTGGCCACATGCTGGCATGCAAATATTTCCATCATCCACATAATAGCAAGAAATACTTCACAAGATATTACCAAAATACATTTCCCCATGATATACAAACTCACTTGCCCCTGTGGACTGGTTTACATTGGAAAAATGGATTTGTCATTAAAGAAAAACTAGAGGGTCAGGAATACAAATGTGTATTCCTGATCCTATAGTGTTAAAAACACAATTTAGGTTGTTGACCCCCTTAAATAAGGAAAAACTTTATTCCAGTGCCACGTACGTTTGTGGCACTGAGTCCGTCCTAGATCCTATGGGAAAGCATTGGATTGGCTGAGATCACCAATTCTAATATTCTCAGACAAGCAGGCAGGTCAGGGACAGAGCCAAACAATGCGCTGGCCCATCAGCATCTTCTCATAGAGTTGTATTGAATCAAGGCATCTCTATGAGGAATGTTCAGCATCTCCATGCAGAGCACGGAGACGCTGAATGTTAGTGCTGCACGTTGTGCAGAACAGACCCAGGAAACACCTCTAGTGGGTGTCTGATTGACTGCCACTGGAGGTGTCACTAGACAGTAATGTAAATACTGCCTTTTCTCTGAAAAGGATTGTAATTAGAGATGGGAAGGCAGAGTTATCTGTTCCGAAATATTTGCTGGAAATAGGGCACAAATTACCAACAAAGAAGTTTATAACAATAGACCCCCACGAGCAGAGGATGGCACAGGAGCAAGGTCCTTTTGCAATTTGAGATATGTTGGAAACATTTACTTAAAGGACCACTATTGGCACCCAGACCACTTTAGCTCAATGAAGTGGTCTGGCTGCCAGGTCCATCTAGGGTTAACCCTGCAGCTGTAAATATAGCAGTTTCAGAGAAACTTCTATGTTTACAATAGGGTTAATCCAGCCTCTAGTGGCTGTCTCATTGACAGCCGCAAGAGGCGCTTCCGCGCTTCTCACTGTGAAAATCACAGTGAGAAGACGCTGAAGTCCATAGGAAAGCATTCCAAAATGCTTTCCTATGGACTGATTGAATGCGCGTGCGGCTCTTGCCGCGCATGCGCATTCAGCACTGACGTCGGCAGAGGGAGGAGATTTTCCCAGCGCCGAGGGAGCCCGGCACTGGAGAAAGGTAAGTGTTTAACCCCTTAACCCCTCTTGAGCCTGGCGGGAGGGGGACCCCGAGGGTGGGGGGCGGGGGGTGTTTTCCTGGAACTATAGTGGTCCTTTAACACAGTGTTTCCAAAAGAACTGAATGAAAAGTACTCCCTTTCTCTGTTTCTATAGTAACAACATGTGTTCTTAACAATATCTCTGCAGTTAGTTGGTGATATTCACTGAATCTCACCAATTCACTAACACTAATCGTTTTATAAAGTCTCTGAGGAAGTATCCTGTTCAGTTATTAATGCTTTTTTATGTTCAAATAATTGGATAAATATTAAGAATGAAGCTGCTATAATGATCCAACTTGGCATAATAGATGTGCCCTGAGAGACCTTTTACTGAACTGTTACAATGTCACAGAATAGTGAGACAGCATATTAGATATACAGTGGAACCTCGGAACTCGAACGGTCCCTTTCTCGAACAATTCGGAAGTCGAACCAAAAATGTTAGTAAAAAGTGTCTCAGTGGTAGGAGCCACAAACTCTGGCTAATTTACCGAAAGCCAGCCCGCCACAAATGACTCCACCAGCTTCATACCCACAACCGGAGACCTGGGGGCAAATCTAGAGACAAATCTAGAGACTTCAAGCAACACATCGGCCCAAACTCCACACAGAGGCCTATCGTCGCTGCGGGGCGGGTGAGGCGGACGATCACCTGCTCAGCGCGGCGTTGCAAGACGTGGAGTCTACCTGCTCTGTTATATCCTACCCCCCCCCCCCCCCCCGGACCGGTGGGGGTTATCCCGGTCCCCACTCGGTCCACTGAGCCTGCTCCAAGCCTGTACCGGGAAAACCCGAAAGCCACGCGGCGCCTTCAAGATGGCCGCCGCACTGAAACCAAAGCACAGCCAAATAAGCCTGTCAAGCCAGAGCTGGAAGGAGGCTTTTGATGCCCGGTTCGAGGCAAAGCCTTCTGGGACCGCCTTGCCAAGCGGGGGCCCTTGCTCACCCCTCCTGAGACGAAAACCATCTGCCAAACAGCGACTGATTCTGGTGCCTCTTCTGGGCTGGGGGCCCAACTGGAAATATCTCCACGCCGTGGGCCGCATACCTGCTGGGTAGACGGCCACCCAGAAATCCTGGACACCCACGATCCCGTCCATCGGAGAGGGAAAATCCATGTATCAAGGGCACTGGCGCCCTCTACAATCCAGAGCCGCAGAGCCAGGGACTGGCCGCGCTGCGATGCGCTGACAACCAGCCTACATCATTTGCAGGATAGCCTGACTTCCCGCAAGCCGGAAAGGGGGACCGATACACCCGAGCACGGGATGGACTGTCCACTATGGCATGCACGGGGTATCGGCTGAGACAGCCAACACTGCCTCCTCTGCGCCCCTCTTGTTGCCTGGCAAACGGACTGATCCAAGACAAACCTCAAGTGAACACTGACAGCTCTTACCAAGTTTGTGGCATATATATGATCTCCCATATTACAGAAGGCAATGTTGGCTTGTTAACTAAATGACACTAGATGTTTATTTTAAGCTTAAGTATCAGCCCAGTGGGCCACATATCGCGGCAGTAAGCAGTTAGCTTCTAATATCCTAATCATATGTCATATAGCATACTGCCCTAGTTCAAAGAATCCGCTATCTTGATATCTTACTCATGTTGTTCTCCATGTCCAGCTAGCCTACCACTATGCTTGCACGCATGCATGCCTACAGCTAGGACAGGAAAGACGGACGAGTTAAAAAATAAGAAAATGTGCAAGTCTCTCATGTGCCCAAATGTTATATATATCTATGTATATGTTGATTAGCTTGTGGACTGCCGTTGGGGCACCTCAAGCATGTTGTACACTTCTGCACAGCAAAAATATTAATAAAAAAAAAAAAATAGCTTAAAAAAAAAAAAAAAAAAAAAAAGGGTCTCAGTACATAAACGATCCTCGGTACCCGAACAAATCATGCCACAAACATATTCAATTATAAAGCTGTCTCACTTTAGACACATTTTAAATGGCACATGTAGGAGTGTGGGGATAGATGCATGGGATTGGTTGGGAAAGAGTGTGTGGGTGGGATTATGCTCTGTGTAAGTTAGTGTGGGGGAGGTCTTACCTCAGTGCCACTTGGGATTCGGGCCAGCAAAACAGCTTCCCTCCCGCCCGCCCTATTAGTATATTTAGTCACAGCTAGCCGGGGGTACGTCCTTGCCAACTGAGTTTGAGGGGTTACGTTTAAGTATATGGAATGAGATGAACAAGTTTTTAAGGTCTCAACCTCCCCTGCTTCAAACAGTTAACATTAGTTTGTCTGAGGTGTCGTGCCCATCGAGCGTGGATAAGGTCGGCTGATGGCAGGCATTGGAAAGATATGATTTTTATGACGAGGGGGGAGGTGAGAGGAAGTGGTGATTAGGAACCACTGTATGTTTATTGGCAAGGACGGTTGGGTCACTGTATAACACGATGTGTGGAGTTATATATGTATATATGCTAATTTATGCTTATTTATGTCTAACGTTTTGGTTACAGAAAAAGAAGAGATTTAATAAATAAAGTTATGTATGTGTTATGCAGTAATTTAGTTTGTGATAATAAATGCTGTGGCCTGTTTCATCCATACTAAGTGGTCTGTCGTTATTGGGGGTTGAATGGGGTTAATTTTGTTCTAGGCTGCATCGCGATTCCCCACTACGTACATACATGAATATCAACATATTTTTTAACATATTCCAATCAATAATGATAGTTTTTAACATATTCCAACCAATAATTGATCTCCCTTTTTTTACCCCAAGCAGATATCTAACCATAAGGCTTCCACATTATCCTCGTCACATTCTACTTGCTTAATATTTTGGTTTAACTCATGGTTGA
Source organism: Pelobates fuscus (assembly GCF_036172605.1). Taxonomy (NCBI): domain Eukaryota; kingdom Metazoa; phylum Chordata; class Amphibia; order Anura; family Pelobatidae; genus Pelobates; species Pelobates fuscus. The sequence continues at coordinate 81,244,116 of NC_086328.1, forward strand.
CATAAAAACACACACCACCGCCTCTCCTATTTTTTGTATCCTTTCTAAATAATGTGAAAACATTTATCTTAACCCCTTAAAGACGTAGGACGGTTCAGGACCGTCATCGGCATTTTTTCATTGCCGACCGAGGACGGTCCTGAACCGTCCTAAATTTAAAATGTACTTACCCGATCGCCGTCGTTCCCCCGGCGGCGATCGGCGGTGCTCCCGTTGTGGGGAGACTGCCTGCAGCCCAGACAGTCTCCCCATGGCGAATTAGGACCCCTGTGGCCATGTGATCGCCCAACAGGGCGACCACATGGTCACAATAGGTGTCCATGTGTCTGCCTGCAGAGGGACTGTCTGTGCTGACAGGCAGTCTCCCTGCAACTGTAAAATAAAAAAAAAATTAAAGTTATAGTTAATTAAAAAAAATGATTATTATATATGTGTATATATATATGACATATAGACATATATTATACCTATATAATATATGTCTATATATCATATATATATAATGTCATGCTAAGTGTATTTTTATATTAATATGTACATATATTAATATAAAAATACACTTATAATTAAATTACACACGTATATATATAATATATATAATAACTATATATATTGTATATATATATTATTATAAAATACAAATAATAAGTAATTTAAATTAAATAAAACATGTAAAATAATAATAAAAATTGTAAAAAAAATTATATATCTATACGAAATGTTATTCTAACTGTATTTTGATATTAATATATATATATTTATATCAAAATACACTTAGAATGAAATTGTATATATATCTATGTATATATAAATAAATAAAAAGAATACGAACTATTCATATGTCCATATAAAAAATTACATAAATAATTATATAAATATACACGTAGACTTCAAATATATAAATATGCATATATATTTAAATTCTACGTGCGTATTTATGTAATATTTTTACATAATGAAGTTATTTTATTGATTGCAATTTAAGGGACCTGCCTGCCAACCCAGGCCGAAAGTCCAGAGAATTTAATTTGCTATCACTGTATTTTACCCTGTAACGTTCTACGACACCCTAAAACCTGTATATGGGGGGTACTGTTTTACTCGGGAGACTTCGCTGAACACAAATATTTAACACAAAATAACACAAAATATTTAACTGACCATTCATGTTTTTCATCCCACCATGTTTCCATTACACCTTTTATGTCTCATTGCTTAGTTTTTGCTATTGCCTTTAGTTCCTCCATTTTGTTACGTAGAAGTAAGCATGTATTTAATATTATCAACAATCACTTGTACTGTACGTCTATTGTTTTACATATCTCCTCTGTTCTGATCTTGCCCCTCACCCATCACCACTCCCTTGCATTGTGTTAAACCCCATTTTCTTTCTGTTCCATCTTCATTTTATGTTCTTCCGTATCACCCCCACCACGAGTTTAAAATCTCCACCAACCTTCTTGCCATATTTCCCCCCAGCAGACCCACTTCTGTTTAAATGCAACCAATCATGGATATAGAGATTGCACCCAAGTGCAAATTCAGCCCAAGTGCTCTAAAGATCCAAACTCTCCTTCCAACACCATGACTTTAACCATTCATTAATCTCCTGCTTCCTTTCCACTGTAGTGCTTGGCCCAGGTGATATCTCTGAAAATACTATCTTGGAAGTTATTTTCTTAAGTTTACTTCTTAATTCCCTGAACTCATTCTTCAGGAACCTTTATCTTATTTATTTACACTCTATTTTCCTCTGTCGTTGTCATTGGTACCTGTATGGACCATGACAGCTGAATCTTCTCCAGTCCTTCTCAACATACCATCCAATCTGTCAGCAGAAATGTAGACCAGAAGTGGGACGCTGAAATGTTAGGAGGAAATTACATATCGGAATCCAAGATGAAATGATGTATCGAAACTTCAAAATAATGCTTGATGAATATACGGATTTCCAGAACTAATGAATGGCACCAATTTCAAATGGATGTGATTGGACAAGAGCAGTGGCGTCTCCAGCATTCATATTTAGGGGGGGCACATGGGGGGCCAGGGACAGAAGTAGGGGGGCAATTACAAAACGTGTGTGTGTGTGTACACACACATACATGTGGAGAACATTTAAAAGTTAACAAAATTCAGATTTCCAGCACCTTGATAAATATGCTAAAGTCTGCTTTAGATATGCAATTGTAACAATATCTCATGATGCCAGAATTGTTACAAAACTATTTTTTTTTTTAAATATTTTTTTTTTAAATAATATACAACATGCAATTTGAAGGGAATTTAAATTAACACTTCTATATAAATATTTCACATACATAGAAAATGGTCACTTAATAGTGTATTCTCTACGCTACAGTTTAAGCATTTTAAAGTGACACAAAGTTGTATTTTGAAATGCCTACTCAAATGATTTTTTCCTGTAAGAAGAGCAGATTTAGCTCTACTTCCATGAACAATTAAAAATGGTTGGCACTAAAGTTTGTGCCCTGACCTATAGTTGGTGAATACTATACCAACACAAACTAAAATGACTTGTTTCATTCTCACGCTCACAATATAATAAGCTGCAATTAAAGTTCACGTTACTTACAGTAGTAGTGCCACTGTCTGGAGTGTCCGCTCCGTTCACTCAGTCCCTCTGCAAATTGCACTCTCAGGTAGGTAAGGTTTCACACCTTACGTGGGGCCGCACTGCAAACTGTCTGCAATCTCTGGTAAGTAAGGTGACACTGTCACAACACTGTCTGCGATCTCAGGAGTAAGTGCCACTGTCATACCACTCACTGTTTGACACAAAGGTTACTTACCCCTGATTGCACTCACACCACTCGCTGCAATCACTGCAATTAATTCACTTTTCTCAGAACCTAGATGTGGCAGAGGCCGTGGGCCACAATACCTGCTCCTCTCTGCTTGCTCTGTTCTGCCTCATTTGCTCTTGCTCCTCTAGGCTTGCTCTGCTACTCTCTGCTTGCTCTGCTCTGCCTCCTCTCTGCATGCTGTGCTTCTATTTGCATGCTCTGCTTTGGCTCCTCTCTGCTTGCTCTGCTCCACTACTCTCGACTTGCTCTGCTTCTCTCTGCTTGCTCTGTGGTGCTGCTCTCTACTCTGCCTCCTCTCTGCTTGCTCTGCTGTGCCTCCTCTCTGCATGCTGTGTTTCTATTTGCATGGTCTGATTGCTCTGCTCCGCTACTCTCGGCTTGCTTTGCTACTCTCTGCTTGCTCTACTCTGCCTCCTCTCTGCATGCTGTGTTTCTATTTGCATGGTCTGATTGCTCTGCTCCGCTACTCTCGGCTTGCTCTGCTCCCCTTTACTAGCTCTGCTTCTCTCTGCTTGCTCTGCTCCGCTACTTTCGACTTGCTCTGCTTTTCTCTACTTGCTCTGCTTCTCTCTGTTCCTCTCTGCTCTTGTCCTCTCTGCTTGCTCTGCTCCACTCCTCTCGACTTGCTCTGCTCCTCTCTGCTTGCTCTGCTCCACTCCTCTCGACTTGCTCTGCTTCTCTGTGCTCCTCTCTGCTTGCTCTGCTCTTGTCCTCTATGCTTGCTCTGCTCCTCTCTAATTGCTCTGCGCTGCCTCTTCTCAGCTTGTTCTGCCCGTCTGTTTGCTCTACTCCTGCACACATATTGCCTAATGCATACACACCCATACACGCACACTGCCTAATACATCCATCCATACATTTATACACACATATTGCCTAATACATAGACCCATAAACGCACACTGCCTAACACATGCTCACTGATTAATACTTACATCCATACACACATACTGCCTAATACATCCATCTGCACACACATATTGCACAATACATATATTGCCTAATACATCCAAACATACACGCACACTGCCTAATACATACATCCATACACACATACTGCCTAATACCAGACATCCCAAGTCACTCTCACATGTTGAATGCGGCTCCCTGACACCCGCAGATCATACACAATATCCCGGAAATCACACTCACAATCAAATCTATAAAGTATGACTTCTGTGCATGTTAATATGTGTGTGTGTGTGTTTCAGTGTGTGTATCTGAGTGTATGCATCAATGTGTGTGTATCTGAATGTATGTGCTAGTGTGCGTTTCAATGTGTGTCAGAGTGTATGTGCCAGTACGTGTATCTGAGTTGGTAGGGGCGGGGGGGCGGGATTAGCGCAAGCGTGTCAGGGGGAGGCGGAGTGAGCGCACATGTGCACGGGGGTGGCGTAGTAACTTGTGAAGCCACCTCCCTGAAATGCATTTTTGCATGTTGGGTTGTCTGTAATACATACATTTTACATGAAATATATACTTTATAGCTGTGATAATAATATTTTCATTCATTTGGTGAGATTTTATTTATAATATTGTGGGATTTAATTTATAGTAATGGGTTTGTGTTAATTAATGTTACAGTGAACCTGTCTGACACTGTAAGAAACATTTTTTTCATTATAATCTATAAAATGTATTATGGATATAATTGGTCGCATGGTCACTCACACAGTCTTCAGTAAGCACACAATGTCACTTACACACTCTAACAAACACTCTGCTGAAGTATACACTAACACACACTTATTAAGTATACACACAATGTCACTGACACACTCTCACTAACACTCACTATTATTAAGTATACACACAATGTCATACACTCTCGCTAACACACACTGTTAAGTATACACATAATGTCACACACTCTCACTAACACACACTCTTACTGAACTATACACACACACACAACGTCACTCAAACCAGTTTAGTCACACTTTATACATACACACACACATACACAAAATCAGACCCCTTGGGCTCCATGTGGGCCATACCTGTGCTTGTGCTGTGGAGGAGGATCCATTCTGTACTTACTGCTCGCTGGGCTCCCTCCATGTTACTGAGAGCCCAGCCCCTGAGCAGATGGATCCTGCAGGCAGGGGAATCCCCCTACCTGTAAACACGACCAGACATTGGAGGGAGGAGGGAGGAGGGAGCAGGAAGCAAGCTGTGCTCTCTGTGCACTGCTCTCCTGCTCCCCCAGCAGAAACAAGGGAGATTTCCTGCAACCTGGAGTATGGTTCCTCCTCCACACCACTAGAAGTCTCCCCTTCAGCCTGCTTCCTGCTCCCTCCTCCCTCCAGTGTTGTGTTTACAGGTAGGGGGATTCCCCTGCCTGCAGGATCCATCTGCTCATGGGCTGGGCTCTCAGAAACATGGAGGGAGCCCAGCGAGCAGTAACTTCACTTTCAATTGGGGGGGCACAAAGGGGGGCACAAAGGGGGGCACAGCACTCTGCCCCCCCCCCCCCCCCCCCCCAGTGACGCCACTGCCTACATGGAGACCTCTTGACATAGGACACAGTGAGCAAAAATCAGACTACTGAGAGCCAAACTGATTCAATTCAGTAAGAAATATTTCTAAAAGGAAACCTACTACTATAGTACTATAACTACTATAGCCTCTACAGCGCGGTGTTGGTTATGGTGTCAGGAGTTTTCTAGTGCCACTCTATGGCAAGTAGTTAATCTATTTTAGAATGGTTTGACTTCTTACCTGGGGTATAGAATGTGCCGCTCCCTGCCTTCACTACCAAGTCTAGCAGTGCAGGGCGTAGCTGATTTGTTGAGATAATGCTTTCAGCCAACGAGCAAGTCCTACGAAGCAGGGTTTAACCCTTTAAGTCCGGAGGACGTACTATTACGCCACGCAGAAACCGGCTCTAAACGCCGGCGGGCGTAATAGTACGTCCTCGCTTTTATTGCCGCCCACGTGGCCGGCAGTATTCTCCCGCTGCAGATCGCGGTCGGGGGGGATGCCTGGCCCCCCGGGCAACCCCCCCTGTGGCCGGTGACCGCGATCTGCAGTCTCTGATCGCAGTGACAGGCTGTCACTGCGACCAGTATTCAGCATGTGTCAGCCGATTTCAAATCGGCTGACACATGCGGCCGGCGGCTTTCCCCTTCTGCAGATCGCGGTCGGGGGACTTACCTGGCCCCCCAGGCAGTCCCCCTGGGGTCAGTGACCGCGATCTGCTAGGTCTGAGATCGCAGTGACAGGCTGTCACTGCGATCTCAGAGCGCTCTGATCGCAGTGACAGCCTGTCACTGCGATCAGTGTTACATGTGTCAGCCTATTGGCTGACACATGTAACTGGCACAGTGATCCCCCTGCAGATTGGAAGGGGGGAGTGCTTGTACCACCCAGGCACTCCCCCCTGTGGTCAATTACCCAATCTGCAGGAGGTGATCACAGTGACAGGCAGTCACTGTGATCACTGATCCTGTGTGTCAGCCAGTGATGTGACATCACTGACTGACACTGTCTCTGCCCCCTGTCCTGTAAAAAAAAAAATATATTAGTTCAAAAAATAAATAAAAAAAATTACAGTTACAAATAAAATATACTTAGATCATATATATTATATATATATGATCTAAGTACGGTATATATATATATATATATATATACACATACACACATTTACACATACACAACGTGTATTTAAATATTAATATATATATATATATATATATATATATATTAATATCAAATTACACGTAGACTGATACTGATTAAATATATATATAATTATTGTTATATATATATTTATATATAATATAAAAAAAATATATATGTAAATACGTAAAAAAATAAAATTAAAAAAATATTTAAAAATAAATAATTAAAAAATATATAGATGTGTGTTATTTCGTTCTAACTGTATTGTGATAATAATATATATATATTTATATCAAAATACACGTAGAACAAAATAATATATATCATAATATATATATCTATATACATAAATATATACGTATATATCACTATATATACCTATATATAAATAAAAATATTAAAAAAAAATTATATATATATATACGTATATATACACATATGTATATATATACATATATTAATTCTACACATATATTTATGTAATAATTTTACATAATTAGGTATCCTAATTAATTACAATTAGCGGGACCTGCCTGACAACCCATGCCGAAAGTATAGGGAATTTAATTTGCTAGCACTATATTTAACCCTATAACTTTCCAAGACACCATAAAACCTGTACATGGGGGGTACTGTTTTACTCGGGAGACTTTGCTGAACACAAATATTAGTGTTTCAAAACAGTATAATGTATTACAACGATGATATCGCCAGTAAAAGTGACGTTTTCTGCATTTTTCACGCACAAACAGCACTTACACGGACGATATTATTGCTGCAATACTTTTTACTGTTTTGAAATACAAATATTTGTGTTGAGCGAAGTCTCCCGAGTACAACAGTACCCCACATGTACAGGTTTTATGGTGTTTTCAAAAGTTACAGCGTCAAATATAAGGCTTGTGTTTCAGTTTTTTCACATTAAAATTCGCCAGATTGCTTACGTTGCCTTTGTGACCCTATGGTAGCCCAAGAATGAAAATTACCCCTATGATGGCATACCATTTGCAATAGTAGACAACCCAAGGTATTGCAAATGGGGTTTGTCCAGACTTTTTTAGTAGCCACTTAGTCACAAACACTGGCCAAAATTGGCGTTTTTTGCATTTTTCACACACAAACAAATACTAACGCTAACTTTGGCCAGTGTTTGTGACCAAATGGCTACTAAAAAAGACTGGACATACCCCATTTGCAATACCTTGGGTTGTCTACTATTGCAAATGGTATGCCATTATGGGTGTAAATTTAATTCCTGGGCTACTATACAGTCTCAAAGGCAACGTAACCAATCTGGCGAATTTCAATTTCAAATGTAACACGCTATATTTGACCCTGTAACTTCCCAAAACACCATAAAACCTGTATATAGGGGGTACTGTTTTACACGTGAGACATCGCTGAATACAAATATGTGTATTGCATTGCAGTAAAAGCAAACAGTATTTTGACATCCACAGTTAAAATGTCACATAGAACTAAAAAAAAATAAAAAAATCTTTTTTTCTCCCATTTTTTTATATATTTTTTATATTAAATTATGTTCAATACCTAAATATTTAATGTTAAATGAAAGCCCTGTTTCCCCTGAATAAAATGATATATAATAAGGGGGGATGCATTTCATATGAAAGAGGTGAATTACGGTTGGACAGACATATAGCGCAAATGCCAGGTTTTGTTTACGTTTTGTTCTGTTCACAACTTGTACATTTGGCTGCGGTGTTAAGGGGTTAAGTCAGCTGAGCTACCAAAACATCCTACTTAGGAGCTTCCGGTTCTCATTCAAAAGTAGTGGAGGTGGAGAGCAGCACACAGTGGACAGTGACCAAGCATGAAGGTTTCACTACTTATAACTGTAGTGGTTATTGTTCTTAAAATATTCTGACAAATATCATGACAATTTCTAATGAGACAATAGCTGATCATTATTTTTACTATCTATTGCAGAAGATGAGGTCATCTGTGCATTTCTGAAATCAGACAGATGTTTAACCCCTTAACACCGCAGCCAAATGTACAAGTTGTGAACGAAACAAAACGTAAACAAAACCTGGCATTTGCGCTACATGTCTGTCCAACCGTAATTCACCTCTTTCATATTAAATGCACCCCCCCTTATTATATATCATTTTATTCAGGGGAAACAGGGCTTTCATTTAATATCAAATATTTGGCTATGAAACATAATTTAATATGAAAAAAATGGGAGAAAATAAGATTTTTTTTGATTTTTTTCGTTCTTCATGACATTTTAACTGTCAATGTCATAATACTGTTTGCTTTTACTGCAATAAAATACACATATTTGTATTCAGCAAAGTCTCACGTGTAAAACAGTACCCCCTATGTACAGGTTTTATGGTGTTTTGGGAAGTTACAGGGTCAAATATAGCGTGTTACATTTGAAATTGAAATTCGCCAGATTGGTTACGTTGCCTTTGAGACTGTATAGTAGCCCAGGAAATAAATTTACACCCATAATGGCATACCATTTGCAATAGTAGACGACCCAAGGTATTGCAAATAAGCGATGTCCAGTCTTTTTTAGTAGCCATTTGGTCACAAACACTGGCCAAAGTTAGCGTTTGTATTTGTTTGTGTGTGAAAAATGCAAAAAAACGCCAATTTTGGCCAGTGTTTGTGACTAAGTGGCTACTAAAAAAGACTGGACATACCCCATTTGCAATACCTTTGGTTGTCTACTATTGCAAATGGTATGCCATCATAGGGGTAATTTTCATTCTTGGGCTACCATAGGGTCATAAAGGCAACGTAAGCAATCTGGCGAATTTTAATGTGAAAAAAATTAAACACAAGCCTTATATTTGACGCTGTAATTTTTCAAAACAGTAAAAAGTATTGCAGCAATAATATCGTCCCTGTAAGTGCTGTTTGTGCGTGAAAAATGCAAAAAACGTCACTTTTACTGGCGATATCATGGTTGTAATACATTTTACTGTTTTGAAACACTAATATTTGTGTTCAGCGAAGTCTCCCGAGTAAAACAGTACCCCCCATGTACAGGTTTTATGGTGTCTTGGAAAGTTATAGGGTTAAATATAGTGCTAGCAAATTAAATTCCCTATACTTTCGGCATGGGTGGTCAGGCAGGTCCCGCTAATTGTAATTAATTAGGATACCTAATTATGTAAAATTATTACATAAATATATGTGTAGAATTAATATATGTATATATATACATATGTGTATATATACGTATATATATATATATATTTTTTTTTTAATATTTTTATTTATATATAGGTATATATATAGTGATATATACGTATATATTTATGTATATAGATATATATATTATTTCGTTATAAGTGTATTTTGATATAAATATATATATATTAATATCAGAATACAGTTAGAACGAAATAAAACACATCTATATATTTTTTAATATTTTATTTTTAATTATTTTTTTTATTTAATTTTTATGTATTTACATATTAATTTTTTTTTTATTATTTATAAATATATATATAACAATAATTATATATATATTTAATCAGTATCAGTCTACGTGTAATTTGATATTAATATATATATATAATTATATATATATTAATATTAAAATACACCTAGACAGTGTATGTGTATGTGTGTATATGTGTATATATATACTTAGATCATATATATATAATATATATATATGATCTAAGTATATAATTTATTTATTTTTACACTGTTTTAAACATTTTTTATTTGATTTTCAGCCAGCAGGGGGACCAACTGTCATTACAGTTGGTCCCCCTGCTGGCAATGCAGCAGGCAGCTATACCGGCCATGTGATTGTGAGGTCCTCGCAAGGACCTCACTCTCACATGGCCGGGAGGGCTCCTGGAGGGCGGACGTGCCGCGGGGGGCTCCCTGGGAGTCCCCCGAACCGCGATCGCCGGCGTGGGACCGCCAGCGACCGGGTAAGTTACTAAAAAACGGAGGGCGTACTATTACGTCCGGCGGCGTTTAGAGCCGCTTTTAAAAGGACGTAATAGTACGCCCTCCGGACTTAAGGGGTTAAAGATCTCAGACAAGGTAATGTTAGTATATTCTGTTAGTAAATAACAGGACTCTCCGTTTATAACTATTTGATGACGAAGGGGAAAGGAGAGACTGAATATTACGATGGGATTACACCTGGTAAGATGTTGTCCTATGTGCTGATATATAGGTAAATAGAGATCCATAAGAGTTTATTGTAGAGTGAACTAACAAGATCTTTATGTTTCATGTCTGAAAAACAAATGGTTTCTTTAACTGAATTCTGGCTTTGATGTTAACTATACATTCTGTGGAAATAAGGTGTTTTCCTTCTGACTGGGTAATGTATCTAAGTCATGATTATTCTATCAGATTATTCACAGTGGTAATAACTACAAATAAATGGGTTGCCCAGTTCCTTTCCCTGTAGCAGGGGTAGGCAACCTTCGGCAGATGTTACGGACTTCATCTACCCTGATGCTTTGCCAGCAGTATGGCTGAAAAAGCATTAAAGGGAAACTCCAGTGCCAGAAAAACGATCCGTTTTTCTGGCACTGGAGGGTCCCTCTCCCTCCCACCCACCAATCCCCGGTTACTGAAGGGGTGAGAACCCCTTCAGTCACTTACCTGGGACAGCGGCGATGTCCCTCGCCGCTGTCTCCGCCTCCGCGACGCTCCTCCTAATGATTACGTCGGCCGGTGGGCGAGACTAATCTCGCTCACCGGCCGAGGAGACCTAATGCGCATGCGCGGAAATGCCGCGCATGCGCATTACGTCTCCCCATAGGAAAGCATTGAAAAATCATTTCAATGCTTTCCTATGGGGTTTTGAGCGACGCTGGAGGTCCTCACACAGCGTGAGGACGTCCAGCGACGCTCTAGCACAGGAAACCTGTGCTAGAACCCAGGAAGTGACCTCTAGTGGCTGTCTAATAGACAGCCACTAGAGGTGGAGTTAACCCTGCAATGTAAATATTGCAGTTTATGAAAAACTGCAATAATTACACATGCAGGGTTAAGGGTAGTGGGAGTTGGCACCCAGACCACTCCAATGAGCAGAAGTGGTCTGGGTGCCTGGAGTGTCCCTTTAAGGAGATGTAGTCCACAAAATCTTGAGTGCCGAATAGTTGTCTACCTCGGCCCTACAAGAAAGGTGGGGGGGGTCTCCAGGCAACATGATCTCAAAAGCTCAACATGATTTAATTTCTATTCTACTGAGACTTAATATTGATAACATTAATATGCTTATTGATAAGGATCTTATGCCCACAAGCACCTAACTGATTCCATTAATACATCAGCAGGCTTTAAGCCATTCTTTACGTTCTTTGTAAACTTCCCCTGATTCTGGTATCTCCCTAGTACTTGCTGGCAATGGTCATAGAATATTTCCGCAGAGCCATGTTCAATGTAGAAGAAATTACCAGGAAGAACATTTTTTCAGCCCTGTAAGTAATTTCTAGCGTTTCTGACAGCATCTGAGTAGCAAACATCATTTCCTAAGCAGTGAATTGAGGCTTGGTTGAAGTCCTGATTCCTCTTGTCATTTTGCCCTCCTTCCGTGTATCATAAAAAGTAAAACGAAAAACAGTTTCCCTCGCCTCTACCGCAAACTCCTCGAGTTACATAATCCCAGAGTCATGCCTCCAGGATGAGAGTCCAATCCAATGCTCCTTATAGATGTGCATTGTGGAAAGTAAGCGCATGCACAGCACTTGCTATGATCCACCTATGATACCTCCATAGCGAATCATTGTATTCAGTGATTCCCTATGGCCGACCGTGACGGAACTGCGCTTATGAGTGTGACTTCATGCTTTATTATGGTATGAGAGTCAGAATGGAACATTCCCAGCTCTCGTACCCAGAGGGGGAGTTAGAATAGGGTGGCCAGCACTGAGGGCACTATAACAACTTAAATAAGATGAATTTGTTAAAGTGCCTACAGTGTTCCTTTAAAGCGGCACTGTCATCCCCCCTGAAAAATAAGTATTTCATAAAGATAAAGCAGAATGGTTATGAAATACTTATTTTTAGAGTTGAGCGAACACTGACTGTAAAGTTCTGGTTCGTACCGAACATTACATTTTTTGGACCCCAGACCCGAACGCAGACATATCACTGTATGTTCGGGTTGGAGTTTGGTGTTCGGCGATTTAATTACGCGTTTTGAAAGGCTGCAGGGCAGCCAATCAACAAGGGTTTGACTCGTTTGCCCTTAGAAGCCATCACAGCCATGCCTACTAATGGCATGGCTGTGATTGGTCAGTGCAGCATGTGACCCAGCCTCTATTTAAGCTGGTTACTTTGTATTATTAAATTATGCCCCTACTCGCTATACTGCGAGTAGGGGCATGTCTATTAAACAGTGAGCAGCCTGTGGCTGCTCACTGTTAAAAAACATCCCCCCTCCTGAGCCCCCACTAACGACGCGCGAGTGGGGGCTTTTAAACTAGAGGGGGGACCTATTAACCCCCTCGGCCCCTACCCCTGAGCGGTGGGTGGGGGCCCTTAATACCAATAAGGGGGGCCGGCCCCCACCCCTGAGCGGTGGGTGGGGGCCCTAAATATCAATAAGGGGGGGGGACCTATTGTCCTCCCCCCGGCCCCCAACCCTGCACGGTGGGTGGGGGCCATAAATAACAATAAGGGAGGGGGACCTACAGAGTGCTCGGTGTTATTTTACACAGTGTGGGAAAATTCCAAAGAACCTTCCCACACTGTGTAAAATGACACAGAGCACTCTGATTGGTTAGCTTGAAATCCAGCCAGAGTCACACAGCGTGGGAAAGTTCTTTGGAATTTTCCCACACTGTGTAAAATAACACAGAGCACTCTGATTGGTGGATTTCAAGCCAACCAATCAGAGTGCTGTGACAGGTAAATGTAGAGACTTACCTGTCAGTCTCTTCATTTACCTGTCAGAGCACTCTGATTGGATGGCTTAACCCCACCAATCAGAGTGCTCTGAGCCTAATTGCAGGGCGGAGCAAGGCTTTATAAGCCTTCCCCCGCCCTGCAGAGCTCAGTCTGTGCGGAGCCCTCCATGGGTGAAAATGGATTATTATTTTTTTGCCCTCGTTTTTTTTGTGTGTGTCGGTTATTATGGATTTTTATTTGCCCTTTTTTGGGGCTGAAAAAAGAAGAGTTTAGAAGAAAGAAGACATCAAATGGTAAGTTAATTACCCGCTGTGGGGTGGGGGCCAGGGGGAGGACATTAGGTCGCCCCCCCCCCCCCAATTTTTATTTATGGCCCAACCCACCGCTCAGGGGTGGGGGCCGGTTGGGGAGGACAGTTGGTCCTCCCCCTTATTGTTATTTATGGCCCTCACCCACCACTCAGGGGTGGGGGCCGGGAGGGAGTACAGTAGGTCCCCCCCTTATTGTTATTTAGGGCCCCCACACGCCACGAAGGGGGTGGGGGTGGGGGCGACAGTAGGTACCCCTCCACATTCTTATTTAGGGCCCCCACCTGTTGCACAGGGGTGGGGGCAATAAGTTTTTTTTTGTTTTTTGTTTTTACAGTGAGCAGTCACTGGCTGCTCATTGTTTACCAGACACGCCCCTACTCGCGGTATAGCGAGTAGGGGCTGAATTTACTAATACTAAGTAATCTTTATTAGTATTAGTTTATTTATTAGTATTAGTATTAGTAAATTTGGCTTAAAGACCAATTTAGGTCTTTCAGCCTCTTGGTAGATAGCTCCCTAATACCGTGGGAATTAGGGAGTTATCTACTAAGCGGCTGCTTATTTTATGTATTTTATGTTATTTTGTGTGATTTCCGTATCCACATTTGTTTGCAGGGCACGTGTCCTACTCTTACCCCCATTTAACTTCATTTTTGCAACCCTCTAGCCCTTTCCAGGACTTTTTTAGAGGCATTTTTGTGCCCAAAGTTCAGGTCCCCATTGACTTCAATGGGGCTCGGGTTCGGTGTCAAGTTCGAGCCCGAACCCAGACTTTTTTTCAAAGTTCGGCCGAACCCACCGGACCCGAACATCCAGGTGTCCGCTCAACTGAAATTGTAATGTTGTCAAGAGACATACAGAGACAAAGTAGGGACTATTTTGTCTCCGTGTTTTCCTCTGCTTGACTTTTCTTGACACAAGGCAGAGCCTAAGAACCAATCCCTGCAGTAGCCACCATCCTCCATAGACTTTGATGCTCTAATCATGCCCGTGCCAAAGAGTACCACGCCGGACCAAGAAGGTGGCGCCTGCAAGGAACAAGTAAGTAAACTTTACCTGGCCACCAGACACCCAGCAGCAATATGTCCACAATGTCCACAAACAATGACAGTGCCGCTTTAAGTTAACCTTTCAAATATTAGATTTATTATATTGTTTGAATGGAATTATTTCTGTTACAAATCGGGGGCATATCTGTAATGAACTGTAAATGATATAAACTACTATTAAACCAGAGATTATTATATCAAGCTGTATTTATGTCTCTTACTTGAGGTTCTCTTCTCTCTTAAGATATCTTGCCAATTACATTGAAGAAGAGGAGCCTTTTTACTACCAGCTGTATCCCTGGGCTTTGGGCGACAAATGGACTACTCATCTAAAGTGCTTCAGGAGGGCATGTGACCAACTATGGATGAGAATGGGGCTACAAGCTATAGTGAGCAGAAAGACATGTGATCAGGTTTGTAATCTAGTAAATCTGCACCCATCTTAGATTCTGATAGTCTTTGTAATCTGCTCTGCAGTTCCTGCTATGGTTGTTCTTACATTCCCCATCACCTTTTTATGTAATACAGAGACAGCTCACATCACATGAGATACAGAGCCCCATCTTGGGATAGGTGCTGCCAAAGATATGATGTACATTTTACGTATATCACAGCCCCACCTGGGTCAGATGAGGCTAATTAGTCAAGTTAAGTGACATTTTTATTAGTGCCCAGAGCCGGCAAGTTTAATGTGAAACACACAGATTGGACTAGATGTCAGCAATCGCCTGACTTACTAATTCAGTCTTTTTTACATGAATATATATTCTAACTATGAAGGTTTCCACAGTGAGGAATGAGTCCTACTGACTACCATATTTCTGACACCTTCTTTTAATTGGCTGATGTGCGCACCTCCAGTTTGATCAGATGTAAAATTAGGATTTGCAAATAAATGTAAAGTTTAGACAATTTAGATAACATAAGGTATACATAACTATCAACAGTAGGTAATAAAGTTTAATTGGGCTTTAATGTTTTCAGAACATGAATGTATCCATAAAATAAAAATAAATAAAGCAAGGTCCTTCTACCAAAGTTGCAAATAAGTAATTGGCTTTCAGTATCAATAATTAATAATGTAAATATTTTTTAAAAAATAGTATCTCTCTTAACTATGGTTTCTTATTTTTTTATTTTTTTTTTAGATAATGCTGAAAACCCTTCCCACTGGGTTTGGTCAAGGGTCCGAAAAGAACATCATGGGTGGGCGATCCAGGGAAAATATCGAAAGCCAGATGAATTTTTCATCCGAGATAAATCACAAAGCCCTCCCATTTGTTGCCTCTGTGAAACATTAGATAACGAAAACACCAGTATCTCCAAAGTTAGCAAACCTACGCAGTGGAAGGTGGTCGGCAACTTACTTGTACCAGCAGACATTGTGGAGATTGTGCTGTAACAGGATATCAACTGCAATCAGCACCATTACTCAGGTACATTTTGGTGCTTCAACACACATGAGAAATTTAAGTAAAATTGGAGTGGGATCATTCTCTACCTTGGCTATATTTCTTTCTTGGTTATATTGGCCTAGATCTTTATTTCCAGTAATCTTTGCCCCAACCCATTGATCACTGAAAGAACTGCAAAGTGCTAAATCAGGAATTATGGATTTAATTTATCTCTCAAGCTGCTGATCTATAGATTGACATTTATTTAAAAGAATAATTAAGCAGCGGATAAATGTTAATTTTCTAATTGCAGTGTGTGCTATCTCTCTTTGCATAAAACATAATTAAAATATTTGATTACACCAAATGAAATATGAAAACAAATAGTCATATATGTTCCTATAATTATGTGTTAAGATTATAATTTTCTTTTGGGAGTTAGCCATGGCTAGTCGGCCTCTTTACCTACATCCCACTGCATTTACACATTGAAAAGAGACATGCGTCTATTGAGTTAAGCCTTTCTCAGATTTGTTTTATGCTGTTTATTAAAAAAAAAAAAAAAAACCCAGTTTGAAGCACTTTAAAATTTGCAAGAAACTAGGAAAAATTCCTTCTTGAACCCAGAATGGCAGTCAGGTTTTTCCTTGATCAAGAAGCTATTACCCCACAATTTAAAAATTATATCCTTGAATATTGTGTTTGTGCAATTATGCATCTAGTTGCTGTTTAAACATCTGTACAGACTCATAATACCACTACTGAAGGCAGATAATTCCACATCCTTATTGTTCTTACTATAAAAAAAAAACCTTTCCTTTGCCTTAGACGTAATCTAATTTCTTCCAGTCTAAACATGTGACCTCTCGTCCTATGTATAGTCCTGTTTGTGAATAGATTTCCAGACAATGGTTTGTATTGGCCCCGGGTATATTTGTATAATGTTTTCATATCTCCTCTGAGGTGCTGTTTTTCTAAACTAAAAAGGTTTAAATCTGTTTACCTTTCTTCATAACTAAAACGTTACATTCCTATTATTAATTTTGTTTTCTGCACTTTTTCTAGTGACATAATATCCTTTTTTAGAATAGGTGCCCAAAATTGCACAATATATATATATAAGATGTGGTCTTACCAGTGATTTATAAAGAGGCAAAATTATATTCTCATCCCGAGAATGAATGCCTACATGTTTTAGCATCAGGAATACATGTTTGTGTTCCTGCCCCTATAGTGTTCCTTTAATTTTCATCTGCCATTTGAGATCCCAGTCCCCCAATGTATCTAAATCCCTCTCAAAGTAATATCTTGCTCACATTGTATTATTTTACAAAGTTTTAAGTCATGTGCAAACACTGAAACATGACTTTCAATCCTTATTTCAAGAACATTTATAAATATGTTAAATAGAAGCGATCCCAGGCCAGAACCCTGAGGGACACCACTTACCACTTTGGTCCAGCTTAAAAAATTTACCATTAATGACAACTCTCTGTACTCTATTTCTTCCCAAGAACAAGTTTTTTTTCATCTAGACCAATTTCTTTGCACACCTATTGTGTGTAACCGTATTTGATCTACTTGGCAAAAACCAACTGGAGCACATCCACACCCTGATCAATACTTCTAATTACTTCTTCAATTAATGCAGTTAAGTTAGTTTGACATGATGTATGTTTCATAAAACCATGCTGGAATTTGTGGATATCAATGTTCTTCTCAATTAATTCCTAAATATTATCCATTAACAACCTTTCAAATACTTTCCCAGCCACTGAAGTTAAACTCACAGATCTATAATTTCCAGGCAAGGAATTTTGAATATAGGAACCACATCTGCCTCACTCCAATCCTCCGGTACAAGTCCTGAAAGAAAAGAATCTTGACAGATTTAAAACAGAGGTTCACTTATTTCCACGCTTAGTTCCTTAAATACTTGTGGGTGAACACCAACAGGCCTTTGTGCTTTGTTTATATTGTAACCGTGGGCGGTTCCCTTATTTACCTCTATAATGTCTTAAAGCATAGAACTTAGCAGGGCTAACCATACAGATATCTTAGCCATAATGTTATATAGTTAGTAAGAGATCCTCTATTTAACATATGTAAATAATTGAGAATACAATATAAAATAAGGATTGTCTTGGAAGCAATAGATTTTGTCTTTTAGATATTTATTATATAAAAAATATAAATGTAGACATATCAAATCCATTATAGCAGAGTTTATAAGATGAAATTAAATGCTTGCAAATATCATTAATGGGTTAACATACCCTTCTGAACATGTCATCATGTCAGCCTCTCAGTCATTTTAAGATGGAGCAGCGTCTGTCTCCAAGTCTCTCCTCTGTGTGTTAACATTTAAAAGTACACCTATTTATACCTTAAGTGTCGTCATTTTAGAGTCACCATAGTTCAAATATGAAAAAGTCCATAACTAAAAGCAAGTGCACACGTCATGGGAAACTCCCGGACCTGGGGAACTTCCATCAAGTTCAAGAGACAAGATGGCTTCCCAAAGTCTGAATAGCTTATCTGTTGTTTATACTAAGACGTAAGTGCACAGTCGTGGGAGATTCCGGGATTTGGGGAAGTTCCATTAACTTGGGGTTACCACAGTATATTGTGTACTGAAAGAGTCGTAGCATAGCCTTGAAGCTTGTTTATGCATTATTGTTATTGTAATTCGTCTGGGACAAAATGGCGCAAACATATTATGCACTGAGGTTATTGCTTAAAGAAACATCTATGAAAAACAATATGTTCTATTTCTAACACCTTTTCAATTTGCAATATCTCTTAACCCCTTAAGGACCAAACTTCTGGGATAAAAGGGAATCATGACATGTCACACATGTCATGTGTCCTTAAGGGGTTAAAGACAAAGTACACAGTTTAAGAAATACAACATTTCATTCTAAAACTTGTAATATTTGCATTTGCCCATAACACCCTCTCCATTAAACTGTGGACATTGTAGACAATTTCTTCCTTAAATTAGTGAACCAAAGTTCTCCAACAGTCTAGGTTTTTTTTGTGCTCCCAGCATCTTTGATCATTGTTGTAACAGTAAAACATCCGTAGTGTGATCTTTGCCTGTAAAGGTGGTTGATTAAAATGAGCAAAGCTTTTGTCTAGGAAAGAATTGAAAAGAACACCAAGTTCCAGAGTAAGATATTCTTGGATGGATCCAGATACGAATTGTAATCCAAAGTTAAAAGTAGTAATTGTATTTGTAATCCAAAGTCTTTAAAGGCCTGTAGAAGTTTACATTCCTTAGATACATTGCTGGAGGTTGTGTTTGTAGAATACCCGGGTATTTGTTGTAGAGTATAGGTTGTAGAGTCCAGCTTTCCAAATATTTGGCTAGAATTGGTTGCAGATATTGAATCGGCACCATCTGTTATCACCGTGGTGATGGCGTTGGTATTTGTCTTTGTCTTTTGTCTTGTTTGCTTTTTGTTTTGTTTTTTTCCGTGAAACATTTTTACACCGTTTTATGATGTGTATATATTGGATAATCTCCGATATTCTTTTACGGAATAAATTAATTGACAGCATTTCCAAGACATTGTCTTAAGTGACATGGTTCCCATTATAGTAAATGTTATGTTGATACAGCAATCGAAGTGGATTCTCAAGAACGCCTCTTTTTGCTGGATTGGAATCTTTGTAACATCTCAGTGATAGACATGTCAATGATATTAGGTGCTGTTGTGCTAAAAATGTTAACAGGTAAAATCTGTGGAAAAATCTTTACATTTGTTATAGTTTGTATAATAATGATAGATGAAATAGTAACATAGTTAATCTTTCTAGTGTTTTGTTTTAAAGATAAAAACCCTTGTATATGATTTAGAGATATAAGGACAATTCGAAGCAGCAAAGTATTTACCGCCTTTGTTCACAATGGTATGTAAAATTACATTCTCTTTAAATGATAAATATACTCTTTTATTCAAAATGTCTCAATATATTTAGAATAGATGCTAATTGGAAATATGACATTATTCATCTTTCTTGGTCCTGTTAGGTAGAAGACAACTTATTCCCTAAGTTATGGTTAGATAATATAATAACTACAGTTATTAGTGGCTTAAAATACCAGAAACACCCAAATATTGAATTTTATTTTTACCAAGATCTGACAGCCATTGTGGAAAGTTACGTTCGTGAGATTGGATGCTTAACAATGTGAATCTTAATTGTTCAAGTATATTTTTCAGTGGCTGTTGGGTGTGGCTTAAGATGATTTGAATGTTTTATTATTTCTAAAAGTGAGTTAAGAAAGCACTCAGATACAATATTGAAGGTATATTTTAGCTCTACCTTTGTATAGGTGGTTTTATGTACCTTTAACCATCACAAACCAAATAACATTTTCTTGGTATTTGAAAAACCGATAAAATATTTGATTACATGTATTTTAATATATATACATAGAGTGGTATGGATGTTGAATTTATATCTTTTACATCTTTTCACCAGTTTGCAATAGGTGTCCTAAATGATAAATTTCCAAAATCATCATGTATATCACCTGGACGCGTTAATCCATAATACTCTTTTACTTTCCATTGCCTTAGCTATGGCAGACTGAATATGTTTATGATTATAAATAAACTTTGATAGTTGAAGTAAAGTTTCTGCTTGTCTTTCAGTTACATTTTAACTGTTGAAGTACTTCACTTATATTAATTAGATTGTATTAATTATACCACTCTGCAAACTTAAACGAATATCGAGTAGTTTCTGATGTAATAAAAACATTTTACATTTTCTTTTAAGGTTAAAACAATCATTATTGCAGTTGTTATTGTAGTCATATGTTCTTTAACTATCATGATTCAATTATTCATCTGGATAATTAGCTGTTATGCTCTTATCCTTTATGTCTAATATATTTGTTTGTAGGCCAGACTGCAGCTGCATATGGCATTTTAGCAATAATCTTCAATTGCGTTTCAGATATTCACAAAGTCTATCCACCTTTGTAATTAACACATTATGTGTTTATTTTATACCATTAGTTATAGTATCTGTATTATATTACACATTGTCACTGACACATTTCTGATACAGGGAAAAAAGTAGCATGATTGCTTTAGTAATTATAATTTTTCTGTCCATGCACCACATTCCTGGAAGTCCAGAATATAGCAAAAATCCTTTGTCGTTTGATTCTATGGAGCCATTTAACGTTTTGATTGGTATAGTTATACCAAAATAGCAAGGAGTACATCGGTAGAGCACATCTGCAACAGAACAATTACAGATTCCTTGTTGTAGCAATGTCTCTGTGTTTATGTTTACAGGAGTTGCTTGCTTTGCAGGTATGTACATAATATGTAGAGTTTAAGAAAAGCTGCAAATCGTGCTTTAGTACAAGTGTCCCGTGATGTCAGGTTTCTGACAGATTTTGCTGGCCTTTTATATTCCATTCTCTTGGCAGGACATCTGCTCTTAGTAGGCCTGTGTTGTTATTATTTATTAATTGCATCAAGGTTTCTTTCGTTAATTGATATGTTTCTGCCGAATTCAAATTCATATGCCACCAAATGTCATAATAAAGTTCATTGTTACAGCATATTGTTCCAGGATGGTTTTTCACTCCAGTAGGAAATCCACATTCCTCTTCTGCTCCTTCCTATTAACCACGTTTTCTGAGTTGTAGGCAACAATCTGTGTCTTGTACTGTGAGGTGCTTTGATAATCAATCAGGTTTTCTCAGTACCATGTTCCATCTTGAGAAACAGCTGGGTGTTGACAATTATCAGCCTTTATTTCTTTTTCCGGTCATCTTCTGTCTGGATAATAGCAATGTCCAGAATTAGCATAGCACTTCTTTTCAGCATAAGAAGGCTGTTTGCGGTAGTCATTCAATGATAAATTATATGGCAAAGTATTTTCTTAATCACCTTCATAGGTGCATCCAAAGTCTTTCACAAGCATCTGTCCCATCTTTTTCTGATTTCAGCATGCTTTGCCATCATCGTTGAGTCCATTATTAGGATTTGAAATAGTCCAATCACATCTCTCTCATGTATAATCGTTTTTTGGAATGATCTCAATAGGTTCCTTGTGAAATACCAGTGTAGGTCACATTAGCAATCATTGCACTGTGAGCTGTGTCTCTCCTTTTGAGATAGTTCTTGGAGGCAGTCCTCACGATCAAAGAACTTGTATAATGTGCAGTCCAAGTCAGTTCAGGTGCTTCCTGCTTGTTAACATAATCCCAATGCAGTTTTAAAACGACAGCTTGGGTTGATGTTATGATAATGCTGCAGATTGTAAGAAGGAGACACCATAACCAATTTTCTAGCATCCTTTTGCTTCCATCTTTGTATTTCTTTCTTACTGTATAAGATAATTCAGGTTCAGTCTGTTTTCTCCAGAGTCTTTCCGATAATGATGTTGATTCATTTTTCATACATTCCATGTTAACTGTGAATGTATCATGCCTGTCTGTTCATCCTTTCTCCTTCACATTTGCAGGTTCAGATGTCAGATCATGATTCAGTCTGTTACGTGGCTATGATTCTGGTGGCTGTGTTCTAGTGGCATTTCTGTCGTCCTCTGTTTGTTTTATCTTGTCATCTTTAACAGCATCCATTGTGTCAGTCAGTGGTTCTGTGAACGTCCTGGAAGTATTTAGCAGGTTGTAAAATATCAAAACTCACTGTTCTCTGTTGGCTCTGATTGTTCTCTGTAGTAAAAGTTCTCGGAGTCACCCTCTCCAGGACAAGCTGACCAACAGTAGGAAATAGGTGGTGGTGCATGGTGAGGTGGGCTGGAAAAAAAATTCCCTAAATTTCTCTAATAGAACCAATGGTTCTAAGCTCTCCCTGGTGCAGAAATATGTTTGTCAGTGAAAAACATGTAACATTTCATATGGTGTCTCACCATTTGTATCATCAGGTATGTTGTGAATGCTCATCTGTACCATAGGAATAAATAGATACCACTGTGTGGGGCAAGCAACTGGTAACTTGGTTAATAATCATTTAACCTCAGCATTTTCCCAGACCACAACCCCACTACTTTGGGGGTGGTTGGGGCACTGAAATCCCAAAGTAACCCAAATGTGGTTGCCCAGTTTTAGGTTTCCTTTGCAGTAACTGCTGGACCACCATCCAAATGGATGGTCCTGGGATTATCAAATGCATACTAAGGAAGTGAGACTAGAAAACGTGGTATCAGAGGTTGCACTTCGCACAGGATATATCCAAGTAAACCTGGTACATGCATCAACACATACAAAAACACATTTATAACCATGAGATGTTGGCAAACTTCCAATGTATAGTAATTCAAAAAGTACGTTAGATATTAATATTTCAATAAACAGTACATCAGTAATGTGGCAATAAGCAAATGCTTATGATTACTAAACACATGAATTACAGTATTTCCCATATTGGGCCACCAATATTCCTTTTCAGGAGTCAGAAGTACATTACCTCTCTCTATAAGAGCTTGTCCTAGCCATGAAAAAGCTTTTGGGCAAGTCTATTTTTCCTCTATAGGAAGAACAACCAACATATTACCTTCAATGGTTATTATGTAATTGACCCCTCTAAATGATAGGAGTATTTATGCGGATACCAGGTGGATGAGGTCTGGATATCCTTGCAAGCATAAACTCTGCATCATGACTGAGAGATAGGGTATGCTTTTGTGATCCAGTGACCACAGAAAAGCGTTGGTAGACACATTGCATCAAAGTGCCTGTTAACGGCCAACTATATGAGGAGAGGGCCCATGCTTTGTTATAAGCATGTCCATACACGTATTACAATGCCAGGCTTTCAATTTGTTACCACAAAGCAAAATGCAGTTGTGGATATAAACATACGACGTATCGTAAGAAAAACTGTTTGAACACCAGACGAGATCAGTGAATAGTGGACCAAAATAGATAAATGAAATCTTATCAATTAATATACTTTCTTTAAATTACTTTATCCTCTGTATTAACTATGAAATATTAAAGTTAAAACAATAACATTTAAAAGCCAACTTTTAGTGTGCATAGGAATTACAAGGCCGTTCGTAGTGTGAGATAAAGAACAGCTTTTTAAAAATCCGAATAGTCTGTGAACACAAAATGACCTTGCGCTGAAAATTCACTAGCAGGGGAAAAGAAAAACAACTTTTTTTCTTTAGTAAATTAATTAATTAATTAAACGTAGTTAGAACTTCCCTCAAAGTCCCGATTACTTTGCAAGAAACATGTCGTCCTTAAATACTGGGTAAGTCTATTAAACAGTGAAATAGCATTTTTACCCTGTATATCATGTTGTCACAGCTATAATGTGCAGTATTACAAACGATTTTATAAGTGTTGTGCCAACTGTTCATTAAAAGCCAGTGGTCTAGCGAGCTATAGAACATTTATTTATTTATTCTTTAAAGCTCTGACCTCAATTGGCAAAGCAATATTGTAATGGTGTCCATTGCAATCTGCTATCTGTACTTGCTGCTCTCAAAAATTCTGAATATGTTCAGAGATTTCTCGGGCAATAATAAATCCCCCACTTCTCATTTATGCTAAACCTGCCTGTTGTAAATGGATTCGGTATATTTCTTGACATAAGTACTTGTACTTAAATCTGTTTAACAAAGCTGTTTATATTGTGGTAAAAATATATATATATTTTATTATTATTTATTTTATTTTTTAACATTGCTTATTTTTTTAAAAAGATACCTGCATATTTAATTAAATATCCTTTACATGTCTTTAAAGCATAAAATATCTGCAAATTAAGATTATATACAAAAATGCATGTTCTGGATGTTCCCACAATACCTCTTCTATTATTATATATATATATATATTTTTTTTTTGTGTGTGAAATCTGATTCCTTTTAGGATGAGCACCCCAGTTTCAGAGGCTTCTTTGGAGGTGACCACAGAAAAGTATAGATTCTATAAAATAGATGTGAGGGGGCTTTGCACAGTAAAGTCACTTTAATTATACTTTTCATATAGCAGATATGTGATATGCAATGTGATTTAATATATCAAAGTATTATCACTTTAATTGGCATTGCATTTTTTATGCATTCTTCTTTATGCATTATGATTTTTCTTTTTGTCTTAATTGTTAATGTCTGTTTAGAATATTGCAGGCTTTGCAATATCAAATTAATTTTGCATTATATATATTCACAATACTCTTACAACTTATTATTATTATTATTATTATTAAAATTGGCCTCTTTCAGCATTAGCACTATCTACCACTGGAATTAGTGTAAGATACACCAATATGTCGTGGAACTGAATCCCCATATATGAGATTTGAAACTGTATTTTTTCTACGCTGTGCCCTAATCTGTATTTATATACATAATTGCGGCAGCATATAGCTTTTAAAGAAGCAATTATTTCACCCTTCATGTGTGGTTGACTGTGGACTTTTTAAATACCTACTTTTTATTTTAATTTTTTTTATAAATCCGTTTCTGGCTCTGAGAGAGCAGGCTGCTGAATGCATGTAAATGCTCTTATTGCCTAGTCTATATACATTTATATATAAACAACTTTGATATTTAATCTTATTTTATATTATTTTATGAAAACCTAGTTTATGAAATTCACTGAGATTACATGTGTCTGATCTGATTACAGTCAGTAGTACAATATCATTGTTCTAATTTCCTTACTGCTAGCAATACAGGTACAGTGGGATAGTACCACTTATTTAAGTAAGCTTTCCCTTTTAAAATTGGTGGATTTTAATCCTGCCATTGCAATAGACTAAAGACTGTACCTGAGTAAGCAAAGTCATTATGTGCAGGAATTGTGCACTTTAAATAGTAGAATTCTTATGCTATTCTAGTGAATTGGGCTGGCTGCTTAACACATCATTTAGTATCTTTTGGTCACATTTCAAGCTGTAAATGTATTTAACATTTTATTTAAATAAGCCTTTATTAATTTCAGTTTAAAAGTTATCATTGTATAGTTACAATTTTATTTTGCCCTGATTTATTTTACATATATATTATTTTTAATCATTTTATAAATATTTATTTTTGCAGAGCATTTAGAGAAGCAAAGGGTGTATAACCACCTGTTGCCCTTTTTTTCTAGGAGGGTAGTATAATTTCAACTCTGTTAAGGAAAAAATATGAGCTAGTTATCATATATTATATCAAAATATATGCTGCAGTGTACTGCATTGTACTGCACTGAATATATTTAAAAGCCATGTCTTTCTCTTTATGGCTGTATGTAATAATGTTGTTCATAATTTGGAATATAAAACGACAACTTCTCAATTCCTTGGAATGTTTACATGTCTCCTATCTCCGCAACCTTGGCTGGAAACTCCAGACTCCAAAAACAGTTATGCTGTTATAATTCCTGCTTTTTAATGAACAGCTAGCGTAACTGACAATATGGAAATTATCGCTGTTTTATAAAACTTTTCTTTTATAGTGGAGATTGGAATCCAGAACGCAGTAATGCAATAATTAAAAGTCCTGTCTGTCTGTTGCTTAAGTGGCATGAATATTTTCATTAAGCCATAATGCAATTTTCTTTGCATTCTTGGAATTAGACTTCAAATTTCATCGCTCTGTCTTATCACTTTTCTTTTGACAACATCTTGCATCAATCTTTTTCTTGCGCATGCATACTAAGCAGCTACAAAGAGAACATATCCCCCTGCCTGCAATCCACTGTCCTGGAACTATTGGACCGTGCTGTGCTGGTGTATTAGGCATATCAGGGAGTTTACCAAATATGTATATTTGCTCTCTTATGATATTAATATCCACAATTTCAGCATTGTATGCTAATTACAATGTACCTGGCACCTGAACTTAAAGTGCCTTGTACAAGTTCACATTAAAATCATCTCTAATGATCAAGATCTCTCTCTGAGTCTGGGCTACAAATAGCTCATTAGATTCTTGATATTTCAAGACTTGTGCCATGACAAAGTATTGTGTCTTCTCTTACGTATAAGAGGTTACCTAGGTATTTATTATTTTTTATTTAACGCTTCCAAGTACAAGTCCCTTCGTGGTCGCCAATTGTAACCGTGGGCGGTTCCCTTATTTACCTCTATAATGTCTTAAAGCATAGAACTTAGCAGGGCTAACCATACAGATATCTTAGCCATAATGTTATATAGTTAGTAAGAGATCCTCTATTTAACATATGTAAATAATTGAGAATACAATATAAAATAAGGATTGTCTTGGAAGCAATAGATTTTGTCTTTTAGATATTTATTATATAAAAAATATAAATGTAGACATATCAAATCCATTATAGCAGAGTTTATAAGATGAAATTAAATGCTTGCAAATATCATTAATGGGTTAACATACCCTTCTGAACATGTCATCATGTCAGCCTCTCAGTCATTTTAAGATGGAGCAGCGTCTGTCTCCAAGTCTCTCCTCTGTGTGTTAACATTTAAAAGTACACCTATTTATACCTTAAGTGTCGTCATTTTAGAGTCACCATAGTTCAAATATGAAAAAGTCCATAACTAAAAGCAAGTGCACACGTCATGGGAAACTCCCGGACCTGGGGAACTTCCATCAAGTTCAAGAGACAAGATGGCTTCCCAAAGTCTGAATAGCTTATCTGTTGTTTATACTAAGACGTAAGTGCACAGTCGTGGGAGATTCCGGGATTTGGGGAAGTTCCATTAACTTGGGGTTACCACAGTATATTGTGTACTGAAAGAGTCGTAGCATAGCCTTGAAGCTTGTTTATGCATTATTGTTATTGTAATTCGTCTGGGACAAAATGGCGCAAACATATTATGCACTGAGGTTATTGCTTAAAGAAACATCTATGAAAAACAATATGTTCTATTTCTAACACCTTTTCAATTTGCAATATCTCTTAACCCCTTAAGGACCAAACTTCTGGAATAAAAGGGAATCATGACATGTCACACATGTCATGTGTCCTTAAGGGGTTAAAGACAAAGTACACAGTTTAAGAAATACAACATTTCATTCTAAAACTTGTAATATTTGCATTTGCCCATAACAATATTAACTTAGTTGCTGCAGCACTTTGTCATGAGTCATCCAATTAAACTTTTTCTGCAAGTTTTTTGCAGCAATCATTTGCATATCTCTAGCCATAGGTTCTTCCTTAATATATACTAATATATAATAATATAATGAGAGATATTAATTAAACATTTCTGCCTGTTCTTGGTCTTCATTAACACCCGCATCCAGGTTTTCAGCTTACCAACACTTTCATTTTTTGTTTTTAGAATGTATTTACTTAAAAATGCTTTGAGGTTGATTTTACTCTCTTTGGCTATTACTTCCTCATTTTGTAGTTTGATCGCCTTTTTGCATGCATTACTGGCTTCCTTATATCTGTTATAGAATGCCTCTGATTTGTTCAATTTAAGTGTTTAAATACCCTTTTCTTATTTTTAATTTCTTGATTTACTTATCCACTAAGCCACATTGGTTTCAATTTGTTTCTTTTATATTACTTACCCAATGGTAGATACAGAGAAATGTACCCTTCTAATACTTATTTGAATATATTCCATTTATCCTCAGTGTTTCTTTAACCAATGAGTGTATGCCAGTCAATATATTGTAAAGCTGCTCTAATCTTATTGAAATTTACCTTTTTACAATTATATGTTTAGTGTGTCCATTTGCTTTTTTTAGTTTATTTCAAAAGACATCATATTGTGATCACTATTTCCCAAATGCTCCCTTACTTGAATGTTGGTCAAAAGATCAACATTGTTTGTTATAACCAGATCTAGACAAGCATCCTTTCTAGTTGGTGCTTGTACAAGTTGTGACATGAAGGTGTCATTTAACAGCAAAAAACAAATGTGAGGAAGGCTGAACTTGATGGACGCAAGTCTCTTTTCAGCTATGTAACTTAGTAACTATGTAACTATGTAACAAGTTTAAAAACCGAATTCCCTTTGCTGAACTATTACTCTTTCTATCCCAATTTATGTCCGGGTAATTAAAATATTTCATCATTTACAGCGTTGACATCAAGGGTTATACTTGTAGATGGTTATATTTTCAAAGCTCTACATGTTAGTATTAAACAAGGCTTATGCCTTATGTAGGCCTTTGATACGGTTCCTCAGAATAGGAAAGTCTTCAAACTAAAAGAAATTGGCCTACATGAATATTCTTGTTCTTGGGTAGAACATTGGCTTAAAGATAGAGTAAAACGAGTTGTCATTAATGGTAAATTTTCAGGCTGGACAAAAGTGTTAAGTGGTGTCCCTCAGCGTTCTGTTTTGGGACTGCTTCTATTTAACATATTTATAAATGATCTTGAAATAGGCATTGAAAGTCATGTATCAGTGTTTGCAGATGACACAACACTTTGTAAAGTAATAAAATGTGAGCAGGATATTGCTTTGCTGCAGAGGGATTTGGATAGATTGGGGGACTGGGCACTAAAATGGGAGATGGAATTTAACGTAGAGAAATGCAAAGTTATGCACTTCGGGGTTAAGAATGCAAAAGCAATTTACACCCTAAATGGTAGTGAACTAGGGATAACCACACACGAGAAGGATTTGGGAATTGTTATAGACAACAAATTAGGCAGCAATATGCAATGTCAATCTGTAGTTGCTAAGGTCAGTAAGGTTTTGTCATGTATAAATAGGGGCCTAAATTCTCGGAATGAAAATATAATTTTGCCTCTTTATAAATTGCTGGTAAGACCACACCTTGAATATGCTGTGCAATTTTGGGCATCTGTACTAAAGATAGATATAATGGCACTAAAAAAAGTGCAGAGACGAGCTACAAAATTGATACAAGGAATGGAGCATTTTAGTTACAAAGAAAGGTTAAAAAAAAATAAATCTCTTTAGTTTGGAAAAACGGCACCTGAGAGGGGATATGATAACATTATACAAATACATTCGGCGCCAGTACAAACCTTTATCTGGAAATCTATTCATAAACAGGGCTATACATAGGACATGAGGTCACACATTTAGGATGGAAGAAAGGAGATTTCATCTAAGTCAAATAAAAGGGTTTTTTTTTTTTTACAGTAAGAGCAATAAGGATATGGAATTCTCTGCCTGAAGAGGTTTAAACTGCAATTGGATAAATACTTGCAAAAACATAACATACAGGAATATAATTTCTAATTAGTGGGGTAATAGCTGCTTGATCCAAGGAGACATCTGACTGCTATTTTGGGGTCAAGAAGAAATTTTGTCCTAGTTTGTTGCAAAATTGGAAGTGCTTCAGACTAGGTTTTTTTGCCTTCTTTTGGATCAACAGCAAAAACATATGTGAGGAAGGCTGAACTTGATGGACACAAGTCTCTTTTCTAAGTGCTTAATGCTCTCCTTAGCTTCAATTATTAGTTATTCTATGATAATGATCTGTAAACCATATTTTAAAGCATAACACAACCTGTAATAACTCTAATACTAGCTGTGACTTAAAAATGCAAACATGGGGGCGGGGCGGGGCCGGACCGCCAAGCTGGCTAGTCGCAAGTGGGACCAGCTCCTGCAACCCAAGGCCTGACAAGCAATAAAATTCAGATTTCTGGCACAAACTGACCGGCAACGGTGGCCCTCAGCGGGCAGAGAACCCTGGATCTAGGGTGAGGCTGGCCAAACGGGCTTCAGTCCCCTGGAGGAGGAATCCTACCTGACACTTTTGAGGCCTGCTCTGGAGGCGAGCGGGGCGGACGTCCGCTGCCCTGCCGCATGCCATGCGGTACTCAGAGTCAGACCCGCGGGGAACTGGCCCCGTACCCCCCCCCCTCTAGACCGGGGGGGTGATCGCGGTCCCCACTCTCGGGACCCGACAACCGCAAGCACGACAGGCGAAGCTACAGGGCCGCCAAGACCCATGCTCCAGGCACTGTCACCAAGATGGCGGAGGCCACTTGTGAAGGCGGCGAGTCCAGAGCCTCCACAGGATACCCAACAGCAGCAGTACAACGAGCGCACTGGAAATACCAAAAGTACAGGTCCCGACTGCAACCACCCACCTGCACACATCCCAGAACCCCAGCAAGCCACCCACCTCCACAAACACTGGACCCTCAGGGGTCTCCCGCTGGGCTCTGGTACTTCCTCCCTCCTCCAAGTAGGGAAACAAGATGCCCCACAGAGGCATCAGCCGCCTGCAACCACCGCCGCACTGGGAGGCAAACCAGCATGTGGAAAAGCAATAGAGCCATCACCCTCATTCCTGAAGTAGAGATCCTCACATGCGACTGGAACAGAATAGAGAATCTACCCAGCACCCAGCGACTGGCAGCAGACCGGGCTCCCTGATATAACAAATCAGCAGCTGCAGAGGACGTCTCTTACTCACCTAACAAGGGACTTTTTACAACCGGGACTGTCCTGTCTTCCACCATCCACACCGGGGAAACCCCAAGGGACTTTCGCACGTCCAAACGGTTATAGCGATATATCTTCTGGACACTACAAGCTAAGGGGTATACTCACCTAGCATGTTCAGGATCATATAGTCACACCATACGAGAGACCTGTTTTAACCTGTTAAATAAGCATACCGTATACCCCTCTCGAAACTGCAATATCACATACCTTATCATAAATTTAAGCGTTACTACCAATCTCATAAGTCTGCCTAGCATTCAAATAGTTGAATAGTTAATCTGTTTAGCGGGCAATTTGTTTAGCGTGTAATTTAAGTAAGAAATGCAACATGTACCAATGTCACAGATGAATAGAAAAAGCTTGACTACTATAATATATTCTGACAAAACCTAGTTTCACACGACCTTTTAAAAAAAAAAAAAAAATGTGCACAGTATTTTCTTATGCCATGTTATGTTCTGCTATTGAAAGGCTTCCTGCAGCTATTGTGGCGTAGCAAGCCAGATTGTTCAATTCATGCACAAACAAAAATAAGGAATAAAAAAAAAAATGCAAACATGGATGGGAGAACAACATAATGTATTTCTTATTTTATGTCTGTCTTGTTTGCAGCACCTGAAAGTCAACTGGAAAAATAATGATTTAACATCTGCACGTGTCTCCACCATCTGGATATGTCTCAAAAACATCTGCATGTCTCCATCCACTGCACATGTCATCACCATCTGCATGTGTCTCCAAAATCTGCACATCTCCATCATCTGCACGTGTCTCCACCTTCTGCACGTGTCTCCACCATCTGGATATGTCTCCAAAATCTCCATGTCTCCATCCACTGCACATGTCTCCAAAATCTGCATGTCTCCATCCACTGCACATGTCTCCAAAATCTGCATGTCTCCATCCACTGCACATGTCTCCACCATCTGCATGTGTCTCCAAAATCTCCATGTCTCCATCCACTGCACATGTCTCCAAAATCTGCATGTCTCCATCCACTGCACATGTCTCCAAAATCTGCATGTCTCCATCCACTGCACATGTCTCCACCATCTGCATGTGTCTCCAAAATCTGGACATCTCCATCATCTGCACGTGTCCTCCACCTTCTTCACGTGTTCTCCAAAACCCTGCTTTTTCATCGTCACTGCTGGACTCCATATACCTGCTCTCAATATCAACCAAAATTGTCTCCTGCTTCCACCTCCATGCCCCCAGAAATTCCATCAGACTCCCACTAAGACTAAGCAGCATGCTTTCTGTTCTTCTTTGTATTTAATTTGAGATGATATGAATTTAAGAAAGTAAATAATTCACTAAGCACTGAGTCTGCAACATTCATCTTTAAAGAGTTACTCCAACCAAAGAACAGTGTTTTAAGAAAACACTGTTTTTGGTTGAAGTAACCCTTTCTGTACTGCCCCTCCCCTTTAAAAAATTTTTTTAAAAAAAGGGAATAACTTAAAGGGTTACTCCAACCACTATGAGAACTTCTGCTGCTAGAAGATAGTGATAGGTGTCTAGGTGTGCAGTGTTTCAGCTTAAATCACTGCACATCTAGATTTACTGGCAATTGTGTGTCTGGGGCTTGTTACAGCCCCAGCACACGTGACTTAGGCAGCCCAGAAGTCTGTTTTGGGCTGCCTCATGTCAATTCTGTGCATATTTCACATCTGTCGTCAGCACACACTGCGCTGCTAACAGATGTTCACTGCACTCTGCCTCCAAAAGGGATGCCTGTTTCTCCCTTCCATGCCTCATTGTCTGCAGCTCTCCTTGCCTCCCTTTCCCATTTGTTTTTTTATTTTTTCCTGCCTTCCAATGCTCTTTCTCTCTGCCTCCTGTGAGTCGGTTAAATGGTTCAATCAAACCATTTAACCGACCAATTATTATTATTATCTCTCCATTTTTCTCTCTGCCCTCCTGCGAGTTGGTTAAATGGTTCAACCAAACCATTTAACCAACCAATTATTAATTATTAATATTATTTTCTCTCGGTTAAATGGTTCAACCAAACCATTTTTTACTGACCAGTTATTAATGATTATTGTTATATCTTCATTTTTCTCTCTGCCCTCCTGTGAGTTGGTTAAATGGTTCAACCAATCCATTTAACCGACCAATTGTTAATATATTATATTATTATATATAATTGACAACCATTTTTTTTAAGGGGGGGTTAAAGAATAATGCCAATAGGGTTGGAGAAACCCTTCAAACTCAGCTTCCTTCCTAATGCCAAGGCTACCTTCTTCCTCAGCGTGTTCCACTTCTGCTGAAGTCACTCCCGCTTGCTGGAGTTCGCTCGATGTCAGGAAGGGCATGCTGAGGGGAGGACAATGCTGTGCGTGCTGATGACAGACTCCAAATATGCACAGAATTCACACTAGCCTCCTGGAACTCTTGTTCCAGGCTGGCTAAAATGCTGCCACAGGTGGAATACACATCCGCCAGTAAAGGGTTAAAGGGACACTATAGGCACTCAGACTGGGTGCAGTGTCCCTATTGTCCTTAGTCCTGCAATGTAAAACATTGCAGTTTTTGAGAAACTGCAATGTTTACATTGCAGCACTAAGACAGACACCAGTGGCTGTCTACTAGACAGCCACTACAGTTGCCTCACCCTTGCAAGGTGACTTTTGGTTGCCTAACTGATGCTGGACATTCTAACACTGCATGAGGACATCCAGCATCCGTTAAATCCCCATAGGAAAGCATTGATTTTCTTATGGGGAGGGCCTCAGATGAGACGGAGTGCTGGCTGGGAACAGGTAAGTAAACAAAGGGTTTTTAACCCTTTATTGGCCAGGGGACTGCGAGAGGGGGGGGACAAAGGGAGCTATAGTGTTAGGTATGTAGGTTTATATTCCTAACACTATAGTATTTCTTTAAACTCCAGGCAGTAAAGTTATCATGGTGCTTGGTGTAACCTTTCAAGGTCGAGGTAACATCTTGGAGGTAGTACAAAATATATACTATCTTCTGAATCGATTCACCATCGGGGGTACAGGCAGTACTCTGTTTAGAGACCCAGACGAGAATGTGGTATGTTTGTGTGTATTTATGTGTGTCTTCACACACAATATGTACGTTTATGTGTATCTGGCAGTAGGTGTGTGTAGTCATCTGGAACAGTGTACCTGTATGTGTATGTCTCTATCTGTATCTGCATTTATACATGTATAATTATCTGCTTCTATGGATCTGTCCATTATTGTAAAGCTGTGCAGATGTGTGTCTTACTCTATGTTTGCGTGTAAGTATGTGTCTGTGTATCTCGAATTTTGTATTTGGAGGCATAGTTGCCAGTAGTTTTGTGAGAAACCATAAGATGGCAGTGCAACACTGAATTACTGTTTTATCTTTTAATAATTATTTCACCTTCACAATTGATTGTAATTAATTATTATTGTGTTAGTGTGCCCAGATTGTTGCTCTACATAATACAAAAATGCTTTCAAATATTATATTTATATATGAAAGAAAATATTATATTCAGTATATCATAATTGGCCACTGTGTTCTAAGAATGCTGTTTCTTGAACTTATGTCTATTTGAAGTACATGTTATCAACCTCTATACACCATGCAATATATTGTTGTACAATTATATTATGGTATAACAAGATGTGTCAATCGCTTTAAATGAAATATGGAATTCATATTGTACTCAATATAGATTAACACAAATATATTTATCTTTATACTATAACTTGTACCTGCCTTTCTTGAATTTATCCTTTTCATTGACAAATTTAATTTGCATAGGTAAGCAGTGTTTGTAAAGGAATTAATTTCTTGGACGGATTAGAGCATTAAAGGACCACTAAAGTTGAGAGTTCAGAGAAGGGCTACTAAACTGGTGTATGGATTACAGGATAAAACTAACCAGGAAAAGTTAAAGGATCTCAACATCTATAGCTTGGAGCAAAGAAGAGACAGGGGAGATATGATATAAACATTTAAATACATAAAGGGAATCAACACAGTAAAAGAGGAGACTATATTTAAAAGAGGAAAAACTACCACTTAATTCCTTACTTCCTTACTTACTACCACTAACAAGAGGACATAGTCTTAAATTAGAGGGGCAAAGGTTTAAAAATAATATCAGAAAATATTACTTCACAGAAAGTGTAGTGGATGCATGGAATAGCCTTCCAGCTAAAGTGGTAGAGGTTAACACAGTGAAGGAGTTTAAGCTTGCGTGGGATAGGCATAAGGCTATCCTAGCTATAAGATAAGGCTAGGGACTAATGAAAGTAATTAGAAAATTGGGCAGACTAGATGGGCCGAATGGTTCTTATCTGCCGTCATATTCTAAGTCAATGAAGTGATCTGGATGTAGTAGTCCTGTAATTCTAACATTTTAATGTAAAACATTGGCATTTTGTAGAAATGGCAATTTTTACCTTGAAGGGTTAAAAATGCCTGTAGTTGGTGTCACACAGACAGCCACTAGAGGCGCCTCCGCTGTAACAACCGAGTAAAACCTAATCATGTCACCTAAACGTTACAAAATACAGCTCATAGGGAAGCATTGAACTCAATTGTGAATGTAATGCTTTCTTATGAGAAGCCCTTTTTTTTTTTTGTCAATCTTTCTTTTATTAAGGCATGTGCAATAGGGTACAGAACAAAAAGAGGGGAAATGCAATAGTGATATACAGATAAGGGTTAATACAGCGTTAATTACATTTCCTGCTAAACAATGCCTAATTTTTTATTTTTTGTGTTGGTTAACGAGTTTAGGTTCACGTTTGGTTTTGAAACGGTTGAACAAACATGTTTAAAACAGAGTTTTAACATCACTCTAGCCCAATTACGTCGTGACATAGGTGTTGGAGCAGGTAGCCCCAGCCATGACTTGTCGTCTAACTGTCAGCTGGTCAGTGATGGCCTATGGGCTATACCGATGCACATTTTCATTAGGAGTCTAGGTTTGAACACCTTTAAACTTAAATGCAGTATGACAGCAGAAAACGGTACAACAGGTAACGAGGCATGCATTTAGTATTATGGCTGGCGGCGCTTCTCTGACATGGATATGTCTATGACTATGCAAAAATGTAAGCAGCCTAACGAAGCCTATGCAGTTGAGTTAGCAGTAACTAAATAAAATACATATAAAAGTTAAACCAAAAAGCTTAAGTAAGGAGCGCCAAACTGCAGTTATCAATGCTAGAGGCAGCCTATGATGTGTAGTCATGTTCTATACTCTCTAAGCAGAAAGATGCCCTGCATAAAATCTAGGGTGGGACGCTTAGAGAAACTCGTTTGGGTCAATAGGTATAACATTTGAGAGCAGTTAGTAGAGTCCACACATTGTTAAATACAATGCTTATGCATGAGAGTACAATTGCATTGGGTAAATAACTGCTATGTGATCTGTGGTTAACGAGCTAGTTGCCTGCGGTAAGTATATTGTATGGTTTGCTCCACTGCTGCTACATGGAACGAAAAGTCTCTGCTGCGCATTGCCAGGGCCATACTGTGAGACATACTGTGCAGTGGGATTTTGCAGTGTCTCTGCTGTAGGGCCTGCAGGGCCGCAGATTGTCTCTGGGTCAGTCCGCCTCGGTCAGCCCACACCAGCTCTGGAGGATAGGCTGTTGGGCCCAGAGCACTGCAGGGTATCTTCCCTCGTTGGTTGTGGATGGGCTCTGTGCCGGTGTAGTTCGCCGGGCAGCAGCCCTGTCGCATTGTGGACTGTGCTGAACTTGTGCTCCGAGGTCTGTATTCCGGTCGAGTGGTGAGGTAGGGTAGCGCCAACATATTCTGCAGCGCTTAGAGCTGGTAAACTCAGGACAATGTCCTTGATTTATGTGGCAGCCACATGGGTCCGGCAGGTTGGTGAAGTCTGGCGTGACTTGTGCTGCAGGAGGGAGGACCGCGATCAGCCGACTCCCGACAGTGGGAAGTGTATAGACCCTGGAAGGTGATATTCGGCACGTGGCGCCCCTTTTTGTGTGCTTTCGGTGGTCCTGTTTGGCAGGGTGCTCGGGGTCTTGCAGTCGGCCTCTGAGGGTCCCGACTCTCCGAGGGGCAGGCGGCATGCTAGGTTGCAGGGGTGCTAGCAGGTGTGGGATTACGGCCTGGACCTGTGCCCATTATGAGCTGCCGTTGTGGGTGAGCAGCCCAAGAGGGCACTGACCAGGACTCCTTACCACTTGGCCTCCGCCAACTTGGTGTCTGTGGCTGGATTGCAGGTTTCGCCATTCGTGCCTGTCATGCCCCCTGTTTCTCCGGTGTGTGTTAGGCGCGGCGGCCATTTTGCGTCCCATGCGGTCTCAGGCTGGGCTCCCTGCTGATCGGCTGTAGCGATCGGGTCTCGAGGATGTGTAGACCGGGATCACCCCCCCGGTCCATAGGGGGGGGGGGTACGGGGCCGGTGTCCCCGTGGGTCTGACTCTGAGTGCTGGACGGTGTGCTGCAGGGCGGCGGCCGTCCGCCCCGCTTGCCTCCGGGCTAGGCCGCAATGGAGTCAGATCGGCTTTCTCTCCCAGGGGACTGAAGCCTATCAGGCCAGCCTCACCCTGGGTCCAGGATACTCCGCCCAGTGGGGGCCGCCGTTGCCGGTCTGTTTTAAGACAATAATCTTAAGGTTAGTGTATAGTTTCATTTTAGGTTGCAGGAGCTGGTCTTGCATGCGACCAGCCAGCTCGGCGGTCCGGCCCCGCCCCCCATGAGAAGCCCTTGATTGCAGGCACGACACTTGCCATACGTGCATCTTGTCTCCAATGCTCTTCTATGAGGAGCATTGAGTTGGGCCAGAACCATAGAGGCGACGAAGGAAGAGAAAGGGCGGCATGGCTGAGGGAGTCACTAAAACTAATCGGGTATTAGGTCTCTATAGCATTAGGAATAAACAATGATATACCTAATGCTATAGTGTTCCTTTAATGCATGGGGGTTTACATATTTTGCAAGAGGTTATAGATAGCCTTAATGACAAACAACCTTTACGACAACTACTTAATTATACCCATCTCTAGAGTAGCATTTCAAATAGCAATAACATTTTGGTTATAATGGTAATAATTCTGCAACTAGTTTTAATGCTCTTAAAGGGTAAAAGGGGGAGATACGGTGCTAACTCTAAAGGCAGCAAGTCTGTAGTATGGATACCATGTCAATCCAAAATGGGGGGGGGGACAGGAGGAATGGGGGAGGACAAAGGCAATAATCTGCACCAAATACAAATGTTGGCTAAAACAAGTGTATAAACAAAATATATCAATGTAAAATAGGTTAAATAAGAATATGGTATAAAAGTCCAGAAGAGAAAGTCCATATGGTATTAATATAAAACCTACTAAAATAGTATGCTTGGAGATCAATCTCTTGTCCTCTTTGCAGAATAAATAATCAGGTCCTTTAGTAGAGATTAGGTGTTTTCTTAAAGTTGTCCCATATGAATTAGAAACACAAAAAATAAAAACAATAGTGTAACCAATATATACAGTGTCCTAGATAATGTAATGATAAAGGTACACTCACAAGAGAGAGCCCTTAATCACAAATTAGATAAAGATTTTAGCGGAAAAATCACCATTCTCGGATAAAACTGGAGACGTCTCTTTGGATATACACGACACAGTTGACATATAAAAATAAATGGAATCAAATATAGTGCTCTCTGCTTTGAATTGTAGTTCTAGAAAAAAATTGCAATAAAATTGACTTACAGTTTTTGGGAGCATTATATGCTCCATTAAACCAGCATGGGTGGGATGATCCCCACCAAGGATATATGTAGGTAGATTTGAAGGAAAGTGCCAGTGCTGGGTTTTGGGATAATTAAATAAATACCCAAATCATTAAGTTTCTTTCTCTTTGTGCTACAAAATGTCACTAAGCAAGAACAACGGTGTCTAGTAACTTGGTGAGTTTGTAGTTAAATGGACACCATAGTAACCAAAACCAGTACAGCTTAATAGCATGTCCCTGCAGGCTCAGCGATGAAAATGACGCCTGTTTAGAGAAAAAGCTGTGTTAACATTGCTGCCTAGTAACACTTCTAGGTGCCGTCACTCAGACGACCACTATTGGTGCCTCCTTTTTTCAGTCAGCATTGATTGATGCATCTGAGAGGCATAGTGTGGCATTTTACCATGCATGCACAATAGTCTCCCAAT
Organism: Pelobates fuscus; assembly: GCF_036172605.1. Lineage (NCBI taxonomy): Eukaryota > Metazoa > Chordata > Amphibia > Anura > Pelobatidae > Pelobates > Pelobates fuscus. Next base: position 81,283,707 of record NC_086328.1, read on the forward strand.
GCTTTGCATAGGAAAGCATTGGATTGGCTGAGATCATCAAGACTGATGATCGCAGCCATGAAGACGGAGCACAACCATGGTGAGACCAGCCCAGTGATAGACAAAAGGTAAAAAGTAAACTACATTTTAACTCCGTTTTGAGGGGCCAGCCACCTAAACATGTACTCCAGAAGTATAGTGTTAGGAATACGTTTGCACTAAGAAGAAGAATGTGGTCGCTCCTTATAATTACATTTTTAAATATTTTGAATCAGCATTCTAAAAAAGCATATAAAGAAAAGTGAGGGAGTTGTTCACATCCAGATTACCCTTACAGAGTGATGGAAACCATATGGATATTAAAAAAGTAAAAACTAGACATGTGCAATTCGTTTCGGTCCGAATGCAAATTCGGACGAATTTCGGGACATTCGGGGGCTTCCGAATGTCCAAATAGCTAAATTGCCGAATTGCCAAAGTGCCGAATTGTCGAAGTCCCAAAGTTCTGAAATTACCGAAGTTCCGAAGTGCTGAAGTTCCGAAGCACAGTATTGCCTAAGTACTAATATACTTACCCAGTGGAAGAAGAAGAATGTTACACTATATACAATTTTAAATAAAAAGTATACAAACATAGCCAGTATTCAGCTGTAAGCATTTGCAACATTTACAACTAGTGATGTACCGAACGGTTCGCTGGCGAATAGTTCCTGGCGAATAATAGCGTGTTCACGTTCGCCACAGAGGGCGAACATATGCACGGTTCGATCCGCATCCTATTCGTCTTTATTGAGTAAACTTTGACCCTGTGCCTCACCGTCAGCAGACACATTCCAGCCAATCAGCAGCAGACCTTCCCTTCCAAACCCTCCCACCTCCTGTACAGCATCCATTTTAGATTAATTCTGAAGCTGCATTCTTAGATAGAGGAGGGAAAGTGTAGCTGCTGCTCATTTGATAGGGAAATGGATAGCTAGGCTAGTGTATTCAGTGTCCACTACAGTCCTGAAGGACTCATCTGATCTCTGCTGTAAGGACAGCACCCCAAAAAGTCATTTTTAGAGCTAGAACATCAGTCTGCTTTTTTTTTCCTGTGTAATCTAATTGCAGTTGCCACAGTGGATACTGTGCCCACTTGCCCAGTGCCACCACTCATATCTGGTGTCACAATAGCTTGCATTTAAAAACAAAAAAACAAATTCCCTGATTGAATATCAGTTAGTTGTCTGCAAGCGTCTGTGTGTCAGGCCAACAGCGTGTACTCTGCCAACCTCTGCCAGTGCACAGTGCCACTCATATCTGGTGTCACAATAGCGTGCATTTAAAAACAATTTTTTTTTCACTGTTATAGATTGAATAGCAGTTAGTTGTCTTCAAGCGTGTGTGTGTCAGGCCTACAGCGTGTACTCTGCCAACCTCTGCCAGTGCACAGTGCCACTCATATCTGGTGTCACAATAGCATGCATTTAAAAACAAAAACATTTTTTTCACTGTAATAGTTTGAATAGCAGTTAGTTGTCTGCAAGCGTCTGTGTGTCAGGCCAGCAGCGTGTACTCTGCCAACCTCTGCCAGTGCACAGTGCCAATCATATCTGGTGTCACAATAGCATGCATTTAAAAACCAAAATTTGTTTTCACTGTTATTGATTGAATAGCAGTTAGTTGTATTCAAGTGTGTGTGTGTGTCAGGCCTACAGCGTGTACTCTGCCAACCTCTGCCAGTGCACAGTGCCACTCATATCTGGTGTCACAATAGCGTGCATTTAAAAACAAAAACATTTTTTCACTGTTATAGATTGAATAGTAGTTAGTTGTCTTCAAGCGTGTGTGTCAGGCCGACAGCGTCTACTCTGCCAACCTCTGCTAGTGCACAGTGCCATTCATATCTGGTGTCACAATAGCATGCATTTAAAAACAAAAAAAGTTTTTGACTGTAATCTAATAGCAGTCAGTGTCCTTCAAGCGGGTGTCAGGCCTACAGCGTGTACTCTGCTAACCTCAACCAGTGCACAGTGCCACTCATATCTGGTGTCACAATAGTGTGCATTTAAAAACCCAAAACCTTTTTTCATTGTTATAGATTGAATAGCAGTTAGTTGTCTGCAAGCGGATGTCAGACCTACAGCGTGTACTCTGCCAACCTCTGCCAGTGCACAGTGCCACTCATATCTGGTTTCACAATAGCGTGCATTTAAAAAACCAAAAACTTTTTTCACTGTTATAGATTGAATAGCAGTTAGTTGTCTTCCAGCGGGTGTGAGGCCTACAGCGTGTACTCTGCCAACCTCTGCCAGTGCACATTGCCACTCATATCTGGTGTCACAATAGCGTGCATTTAAAACCAATTTTTTTTTACACTGTTATAGATTGAATAGCAGTTAGTTGTCTTCAAGCGTGTGTGTCAGGCCTACAGCGTGTACTATGCCAACCTCTGCCAGTGCACAGTGCCACTCATATCTGGTGTCACAATAGCGTGCATTTAAAAACAAAAAAACGTTTTTCACTGTTATAGATTGAATAGCAGTTAGTTGTCTTCAAGCGGGTGTGTCAGGCCTACAGCGTCTACTTTGCCAACCTCTGCCAGTGCGCATTGCCACTCATATCTGGTGTCACAATAGCGTGCATTTAAAAACAATTATTTTTTTCACTGTTATAGATTGAATAGCAGTTAGTTGTCTTCAAGCGGGTGTGTCAGGCCTACAGCGTCTACTCTGCCAACCTCTGCCAGTGCACAGTGCCACTCATATCTGGTGTCACAATAGCGTGCATTTAAAAACCCAAAAACTTTTTTCACTGTTATAGATTGAATAGCAGTTAGTTGTCTTCAAGCGGGTGTGTCAGGCCTACAGCGTGTACTCTGCCAACCTCTGCCAGTGCACATTGCCACTCATATCTGGTCTCACAGTAGCTTGCACGCATAGTACCAATAATCAAAAAAAAAAAATGACAGGCAGAGGCAGGCCACCCAGCAGGGGCCGTCGTGGTCGTGGTGCTGTGATTCCCTTTTGCTCTAGAATAAATCCCAGTTTTCAGAGGCCACGTACACTGAACTTGAAAAGTTCTGAGGACATAGTTGACTGGCTAACACAGGACACCCAATCTTCTACAGCTTCCGCTCGGAACCTTGACGCACCATCCTCCTCCAGCTTAGCTTCAGGCACCTCTCAAGATACCACTCACCCACCTGCCGCCACCACCAACACTAGCACCACAGCCGCTTCACTTTATCTGTCAGAGGAGTTATTTACACATCCGTTTGACGAAATGAGTGATGCGCAACCATTATTGCCAGAGGATGTAGATAACAGGGATATGTCTCAGTCAGGCAGCATTACACACATGGACGTCCGGTGTGATGATGATGATGTTGTACCCGCTGCTGCTTCCTTTGCTGAGTTGTCAGATACAAGTGAAGCGGTTGATGATGATGATGCGTCCATGGATGCCACGTGGGTGCCCGTTCGGCAAGAAGAAGAACAGGGCGAAAGTTCAGATGGGGAGACAGAGAGGAGGAGGAGACGAGTTGGAAGCAGGGGTAGGTCGTTGCAAGGAGCTAGTGGCACAGTCAGACAGCATGCATCGGCAACCGGGGTCAGCACGACAGCACACCAATCAATGCATGCTGTGTCCACCACCAGAATTCCGTCATTGCAGAGCTCAGCAGTGTGGATTTTTTTGTGTGTGTCTGCCTCTGACAGCAGCGATTCCATTTGCAACCTGTGCCAAAAGAAACTGAGTCGTGAGAAGTCCAACACCCACCTAGGTACAACTGCTTTGCGTAGGCACATGATCGCACATCACAAACGCCTATGGGATCAACACATGAGTACAAGCAGCACACAAACTCAAAGCCGCCATCCTCCTCCTGGTCCAGCATCTTCAGCCACATCAACCACTGCTGTCCTCCTTGCCCCCTCTCAACCATCCGCCACTCCGTCTCTCGCCTTGAGCAGTTCCCGCTCATCTGCCCACAGTCAAGTGTCTGTCAAGGACATGTTTGAGCGTAAGAAGCCAATGTCAGAAAGTCACCCCCTTGCCCAGCATCTGACAGCTGGCTTGTCTGAACTATTAGCCCACCAGCTTTTACCATACAAGCTGGTGGAGTGTGAGGCGTTCAAAAATTTTTTAGCTATTGGGACACCGCAGTGGAAGGTACCCGGACAAAATTTATTTTCACAATAGGCAATCCCCAACCTGTACTCGATTGTGCAAAAGGAAGTAATGGCATGTCTGGCACACAGTGTTGGGGCAAGGGTCAATCTGACCACTGATACCTGGTCTACAAAGCATGGTCAGGGCAGGTATATCACCTACACTGCGCATTGGGTAAACCTGCTGACGGCTGCCAAGCATGGAATGCGTGCCTCTGCAGAGGAGTTGGTGACACCCCCACGACTTGCAGGCAGGCCTGCTGCCACCTCCTCTACTCCTCCTACTCCATCCTCTTCCATAACCTCCTCGGCTGAGTCCTCTTCTGCTGCTGTGTCTTGCTCCACATCAAAGGCACCCCCCCAGCTCCCCAGGTACTATTCCACATCCCGGATATGGCAGTGTCACGCCGTCTTGGGTTTGACTTGCTTGAAAGCAGAGAGTCACACCGGACAAGCACTCCTGTCCGCCCTGAACGCACAGGTGGAAAAGTGGCTGACTCCGCAGCAACTGGAGATCGGCAAAGTGGTTTGTGACAACGGAACAAATCTGTTGGCGGCATTGAAGTTGGGCAAGTTGACACATGTGCCGTGCATGGCACATGTGTGTAATCTGATCGTACAACGCTTCGTGCATAAGTACACAGGCTTACAGGACGTCCTGAAGCAGGCCAGGAAGGTGTGTGGCCATTTCAGGTGTTCCTACACGGCCATGGCGCACTTTGTAGATATCCAGCAGCGAAACAACATGCCAGTGAGGCGCTTGATTTGCGACAGCCCGACACGTTGGAATTCAACACTCCTAATGTTCGACCGCCTGCTCCAACAAGAAAAAGCTGTTAATGAATATTTGTATGACCGGGGTGCTAGGACAGCCTCTGGGGAGCTGGGAATTTTTTTGCTCATTTGTTTTCATGGATATTATAATTGAATGTAGGAAAAAAAAGCTGGTAGAATTAGACCAGGAAATTAAAGAAATACAAAACATCCTAGAATCCATGGAAGGAGGAGATAACCCAAGGGAAAGGGTCGCAAAAATAGCAGAAAGTGTAGATAGATTGGAGGAGGATATAAAGAAGACTAAGAAGAAAAAATTCATACGTGATACGGATGATTATAAAAATTATAGAGTCAGAAATTTTCAGAAGAAATTTGACTCACAATATGAGAAGAAGAACTATCAAGAGAGGAATGCATACCAACAACCCCAAAAAAACGAATATGAGAATAGAAATCAACATGCCTATGTGAGAAGAAACCAAAAATGGAACGGAAGATCAAATCAACAAGCAACGGTACACTATGAAAGAGAAAACCCTAATTACATACCAGTAAATGAAAAAAGACGTATAAATGAGGGATGGAGGAGGCCTAAGAACAATACAGAAGAGGACCACATGGTAAGAAGGCGAGATCTACAGAAAGATAAAAAGGGATTGGAGATTAAGTATACACAGAATACAGAATGTGAAAACCCTAGAGCATCAGGAGGTCAAGGTGAACGACACCATAGAATGCTCCAAACACCAACTTTGATAGGAAGAAGGCACAATATGGTAATAGAGGTAAAGAAAGGGGAAATACATCTGAAAGAAGAAGACAAACAGTAAATGTGGAGATCTCTGGAGGAGGAAGTACTGGTAGGGAAAGTGAAAAGAGTTTTGAAAGAAGACAATTCGAAACAGGGGAGACTCCTGTAGGAGATAATACTGTAACGGTGCAAGCAGAGGTGCATAACAACACAAGAAAGGTGCAAGGAGAGGTGCATAACAACACAAGAGAGGCGTTTTTTTTAGGGAGGAACACCAGAGAAATAACCACATGGTTCCATCCAATGACACCATGAAGTACAAAAAGAAAAGAGCCCAATTTAGAAGAAATAGAGGAGGAAGAAGAGCAATGGACAAGCAAGAAAAAGAACAAGAAGAACAACCAGTAGGGATATTCAACCTTGCAGGAATAACACTATTACCTCACCATATCACAGCACTTAACAAAGGATTAAAATTTGCGCCTACAGCGCATGTGAACAAATTTGAGGCAACCATTGACGTAAAAAGGTTTATTAGAAAACTAAGCATCAAAAAACACTTTGATCAGCTGCCAGATTTCCCAGCAAGAGAAGAGTCTGTGAATATGTTTCAACACAGCCAATTAAGACCAACCTCTACATTTTATCCTATCAATCAGGTTTCTGCCGGAATGGAAATGTATGAAGAATTAGTAACCGATGATATAAGGAAAATGAAAAAGAATCACCATTCAAAGAATAATTTAACAAGTAAAGAGAGAGAAGCAATAAAGGATCTAACTGATAATGAAAAGATCTGTATTAAACCAGCAGATAAAGGGGGGGGGGGGGTAGTTATCATGTCGAGTGAATACTACCTAAAAGAAGCAACCAGATTATTAAAAGAACCCGAAACATACGGGAAATTAATGAATGATCCATTGAATGAAATTAAGAACGAACTTAAAATGATGCTGGATAACGCTAGAGACATTGGAATTCTGAAAGAGTCCGAATACAGATTTCTCTCTATTCCCTTTCCAAGAACCCCTACCTTTTATTTTTTACCTAAGATCCATAAAGATCTAATAACACCACCTGGCCGACCAATAATATCAGGGATCAACTCAATTACGTCAAATTTGTCACAGTACATAGACACATTTTTGCAACCATATGTGTCTAAGGTAAAGTCACATCTCAAAGACACGACTCAGATGATCAAGGAAATAGATTCCATTTCTTGGCAAGATGACTATATTCTAGTATCTACAGATGTGACTTAGTTATATACGATTATTGACCATCAACAAGGATGTGACTCCGTGAGTAATGCACTAAGGAGATATGGAGAACTAGAAGACATGCAAATCTCATTCATAATAGAAGGGATTGCTTTCATTTTGAAGAACAACTATTTTTTGTTTGAAGATCAGTTCTATCTCCAGAAGAAGGGGACGGCGATGGGGACGAAATTTGCCCCAAGTTTCGCCAACTTGTTCATGGGAGATTGGGAGGATAATCACATCTGGAATGAACATCCCTGGAATAAGAACATACACAGTTACAAAAGATACATGATGTTTTCTTCATATGGGAAGGTGAAATGGAAGATTTGAAAAAGTTCTTAGTGTATGTGAACATGAATACCTGGGGAGTCAAATTGAATACTACCTGCAGTAAGACACAGGTAGAATTCCTTGACCTCATCATCTATGTAGATTCTGGTAAAGTGAAAACGAAAACGCACTTTAAAGAAGTAGACGTGAACAGTTTCATTCTTAAAGAGAGCTGTCACCTACCAATGTGGCTAAAGAACGTACCTTAAAATGAATTCAGACGACTGAGACGTAATTGCACAGACTCTGAAGTCTATAGAGAATAAGCGGAAATGGTAAAGAAAAAATTCTTGTAGAAAAATTATAAATATAATGAAATAGAGGAGGCACTATGTAGAGTCGATAACCTAGATCGTACTAAACTCTTGCAAAATAAGGACAAACTACGAACAACAAACGTAGACCGAGAATTCCCAGCAATCATTTTGAATTATAATAAAGAAAATCTACAATTAAAAAGGATACTGACAAGACATTGGCATCTACTGAAAAAAGACAAAATTCTGGCTAGTAGCTTACCGGAAAAACCTAAGATTATTTTTAGGGGTGCACCGAATTTTAAAAGAAAAATAACAAATAAACATCTAAAAGGAAAAAACGCCCCAATTACAACAAAGAAGAATGGTTTCTTCTATTGCTTGGACTGCATTGCATGCAAAGAAAGCAAGTACAAACAAGTAAAAGGAGTATTTGAAGTTACTAAAAAGAACTGCAAGAGAAAGATGGAATCCTTTAAAATAAAAGAACATATCACCTGCCAAAGTACCAATGTGATATATGTATTGGAGTGCCCATGCGGGCTCCAATATGTAGGAAGAACAAAGAGGCAATTGTATGTCAGAATTAGAGAGCATATGCTGAATATAAAGAAAGGATATATGCAACACTCAGTTTCTGCCCATTTTAAACAAAAACACAACTCGGATATGAGCATTCTGAACTTTAAGGGAATTTGTAAAGTGAATAAAAACTGGAGAGGAGGAGATCACACCAAACAACTAGGCATAACTGAGATGAAATGGATATATCAATTAGATACGTTGCAGCCCAAGGGATTAACCCCTTAAGACCGGAGGGCGTACTATTACGTCCTTTTAAAAGCGGCTCTAAACGCCGTAGGACGTAATAGTACGCCCTCCGGTTTTTAGTAACTTACCCGGTCGCCGACGATCCCACGCCGGCGATCGCGGTTGGGGGGACTCCCAGGGAGCCCCCCGCGGCACGTCCGCCCTCCAGGAGCCCTCCCAGCCATGTGAGAGTGAGGTCCTTGCGAGGACCTCACAATCACATGGCCGGGATAGCTGGCTGCTGCAATGCCAGCAGGGGGACTGCCTGTAATGACAGTTAGTCCCCCTGCTGGCTGAAATCAAATAAAAATAAAGTTAAAACAGTGTAAAAAAATAAATAAATTATATACTTAGATCATATACACACATACACATACACTGTCTAGGTGTATTTTAATATTAATATATATAATTATATATATATATATATATATATATATATATATTAATATCAAATTACACGTAGACTGATACTGATTAAATATATATATAATTATTGTTATATATATATTTATAAATAATATAAAAAATAAATATGTAAATACGTAAAAAAATAAAATAAAAAAAATAATTAAAAATAAAATATTAAAAAATATATAGATGTGTTATTTCGTTCTAACTGTATTGTGATATTAATATATATATATTTATATCAAAATACACGTAGAACGAAATAATATATATATCTATATACATAAATTTATACGTATATATCACTATATATATACCTATATATAAATAAAAATATTAAAAAAAATTATATATATATATATATACATATAGTTTAAAGTGTGTTTTTTTTTTATTGTTTGTCCCTTTATCTAGTCAATATGTGGTATATCCTCACGAACCACTTAAGAAAGGTCCTTAAGAAGAATACTTGAAGATACTTTCATGCTATGTATTGCTAATATAATCTGTAATCTAGGGATTTAGAATCTGAAATAAATTGATACTTAGGAGGTTGAGATTACCAGAATTTTATGCATCACTTATATATATTTAAGTTGCATTATAGCAATTATTTTTACTCAAATTAACATAGTAGTAGTAAATGAGGGATCCCTATTTTAATATAAGCATCTTTTGCAATGTATTTTTCTCCTATCTCTCATTTTTTATCTAACAAGAATGAAATAGCAGTTAGACAGACGTTACTATAGTAACGAAAGTACATAAAGAACAGTAACTCAATTTGCCGATTGACACTAATACTAACATTTTCCATAGTTGGTTATATAGAAATATGCATTCTTTTTGATGTAATATAAATTATTTTCGGCATTTATCTATTTTCTGTTCTTGGTCTAATAAAATGAGAACGGAAGTTACATTTAAGCCTTTTTAGGCAGACGTTAGTATGGTAACGGTAGTAAATAAAGAACAGCAATGCAATGTTCTGATCATAAATTAATAGTAACATTTTCGATCTATCCAATTCTGATACTATCTAACCATTTGGTTACATAGTAACTACAGCTGCAACATTTATTTCTTGTTTTAAATATAAGCTTTTTCCTTCTTTTTATATTTTTTTCCTTTTTTTTGTTTTTTTGCCTAAGAGTACAAAACGGCAGTTACATTTAAATCTGCTTAGGCGGGCGTTACTATGGCAACGTAAGTCAACAAAGTATAAGAATGTTATATGCCGTTTAAAATAAGTAACAATATCTCCAAGCTATTATGTTTTGACACATTCTGACTACTTGGTTATATGAAAGTCAATTTATTTTAGTAAAACCTGTTTCTGTTACTAATTTGCCGTGATTAAATCCGTAACGGCAAACTGCTATATAAGCCAACACATTGATACAGACCTCATCCATTGAGAAAGCCGCTGAAGCGGAGAAACGCGTCTGGAGAGGTCTGACTCCCAACACTACAAGCCATCACTTGGACTACAAAAGGACTATTATTTGATACACTTTTTCAGCACTACATATTTTTGCTGACTCGGGACGCCGAGCATTCGAGTAAGGTCTGGACTTAGTATATGGCTTTCACTTAGTTATTTAAAAAGACATATTTTATGCAAAAGTTATTGTTTTCTTTTATATTTTGTCTGCATTTTATAATAAATTGTTTTTTACTTATGTGTACTAGTAAGGTCAGTTCTATGATCTATTAGGAGAGAAGGGGTAACCTATTTATGTAATCACTTTATTATAGTTGTCTAACCTTTTCCTATGCCAGTTTTAGATCTCCTTCTTGGGAGATTTTTTTCTTTTTTCAGTTTATTAGCATACCTGGGTACAAGCCCTCGGTGGGGCTGGCACCACCACCTGACCACATTTCCTCGTTTCTTCCACTCATACCGATTTTTCCATCTTTGAAGGGGTTTGGCGAAACAGGGATTAAACTGATAAGAATAGTACTACTTAACTCACGTTATAATAACGCAGAGAGAGGCACCGTAGAGAGAAGAATCTGAAGAAGAGGAGTCAGAGGAGGAAGGTGGCTTTGAGGAGGTGGAAGACCAAACACAGCAGGCGTCCCAGGGGGCTTGTTGTCACCTTTCGGGGACGCTTGGTGTTGTACGTGGCTGGGTGGAAGAAGAGACCTTCAATGACATCAGTGAGGACAAAGAACGGGACATGGCTAGCTTGGTATCCAACCTTGTGCAAATGGGGAGTTTGCGGTTGTTCAAATGGACTGTTTGCGGTTGTTTGCGGTGCGTTAAACGGGGAGTTTGGTCTGTCACTGTGAAGTGGGCGTAACCCTTACACTACCTGATCGATACAACATCATACAGTAGGTCCCCCCCTCATTATTTTTATGGCCCCCACCCACCGCTCACGGGTGGGGGCGGGTGGGAGGACAGTAGGTCCCCCCATTGTGATTTATGGCCCCCACCCACCGCACAGGGGTGGGGGCTGTGGGGGACGACAGTAGGTCCCCCCCCTTATCCTTATTTACTGAATATTCCCCTGTATAACAATGTTTGGCATTTAGTGAATATTCCCTATTCTGCTCTGTGTCAGTGTGTATCAGGGTCTCTGAGGACAGGTGTCAATCCATATCTGCCAAGTGACCCTATGTAGGGGGAACAGTCCCTATTCTGCTCTGTGTCAGTGTGTATCAGGGTCTCTGAGGACAGGTGTCAATACATATCTGCCAAGTGACCCTATGTAGGCGGAACAGTTCCTATTCTGCTCTGTGCCAGTGTGTATCAGGGTCCCTGAGGACAGGTGTCAATCCATATCTGCCAAGTGACCCTATGTAGGGGAAACAGTCCCTATTCTGCTCTGTGTCAGTGTGTATCAGGGTCTCTGAGGACAGGTCTCAATACATATCTGCCAATTGACCCTATGTAGGGGGAACAGTCCCTATTCTGCTCTTTGTCAGTGTGTATCAGGGTCCCTGAGAACAGGTGTCAATCCATATCTGCCAAGTGACCCTATGTAGGGGGAACAGTCCCTATTCTGCTCTGTGTCAGTGTGTATCAGGGTCTCTGAGGACAGGTGTCAATCCATATGTCAAGGTGTCAATATGTCATATGTCAGGTGTCAATCCATATCCATTGTGATTTAGGAATGTTAGGTGATTTATGCCCTTTATGGATTAAAACCAGACTCTGCATCAACTGTGTAATTTTCCATGGGAGTTTTGCCATGGATCCCCTCCAGCATGCCACAGTCCAGGTGTTAGTCCCCTTAAAACAACTTTTCCATCACTATTGTGGCCAGAAAGAGTCCCTGTGCGTTTTAAAATTCGCCTGCCCATTGAAGTCTATGGCGGTTCGCCCGGTTCGCCCGGTTCGCCCGGTTCGTCGGTTCGCGAACATTTGCGGAAGTTCGCGTTCGCCGTTCGCGAACCGAAAATTTTATGTTCGCGACATCACTACTTACAACAATCAAGTAACACACATTCATTTAAAATGTAAGTTACTTAGCCGGTCAATGTAATGGCAGGAATGAATAAGTAGATAACTTCCTAATTCCCACAGTATTAGGGAGCTATCTACTAAAAGGCTGAAAGACCTGAATTGGTCTTTAAGCCAAATAAACTAATACTAAGTAAAGAATACTTAGTATTAGTAAATTATGCCCCTACTCGCTATACTGCGAGTGGGGGCATGTCTATTAAATAGGCTGCTCACTGTTAAAAAAAAAAAAAAAAAAAGGTTCCCCCCTCCTGAGCCCCCACCCCTGAACAGCGGGTGGGGGCCCTAAAGTAAAATAAGCGGGGGATCTATTGTCCTCCCCCCGGCCTCACCCATGAGTGGCAGGTGGGGGCCCTTGAGTAAAATAATGGGGGTGTCTATTGACCTGCCCCCCGGCCCCCACCCCTGAGCAGTGGGTGGGGGCCCTAAATTAGAATAGGGGGGAACTAATGTCCTCCCTCCTGGCCCCCACCTGTGAGCAGTGGGTGGGGGCCCTAAATAAAAATTTGGGGGGGACCTAATGTCCTCCCCTCTGGCCCCAACCGGTGAGCGGTGGGTGGGGGCCCTAAATAAAAATTGGGGGGGGCGACCTAATGTCTTCCCCCCTGGCCCCCTCCCCGTCGGTGGTTGGGGGCCCTAAATAAAAATTGGGGGGGACCTAATGTCCGCCCGCCTGGCCCCCACCCCTGAGCGGTTGGTGGGGGCCCTGAATACCAATTAGGGGGGGACCTATTGTCCTCCCCCATGGCCCCCACCCCTGAGCGGCTGGTGGGGGCCCTAAATAAAAATGTAATCCCACCCAGGTGACTAGGGGTCCCCAAACCGCTAGTCGACCCCCTCCCCCAAAAAATTAACCCCTACCTTCCCCCCTTACCCTAAAAATAATGTGTAATTTGACTCATAACATTCTGATTGGTCGATTGGTAGTTAAAGGTCCCCCTCTCATTATTTTTAGGGTGAGGGGGGTAGGTAGGTGTTAATTTTTTGGGGGGGGGGACTAGGGGTTTGAGGAAACCTAGTCACCTGGGTGGGGGGGGTTACATTTTAATTTAGGGCCCCCACCCGCCGATCAGGGGTGGGGGCCAGGGGAGAGGACATTAGGTCCCCCCTCATTCTTATTTAGGGCCCCCACCCACCGCTCAGGGGTGGGGGCCAGGGGGAGGACAGTAGGTCCCCCCCATTATTTTACTTTAGGGCCTCCACCCACCGCTCAGGGGTGGGGGCCGGGGGGCGCAATAGGTCCCCACCCCCATTATTTTACTTTAGGGCCCCCACCTGCCGCTCAGGGGTGGGGGCCAGGTGGGGCAATAGGCCCCCCCCTTTAGTTTAAAAGCCCCCACTCACGCGTCACGGGTGGGGCTCGGGAGGGGGGACCATTAAAAAAAAAAATTTAATAGACATGCCCCTACTCGCAGTATAGCGAATAGGGGCACAATTTACTAATACTAAGTAATTTTTACTTAGTATTAGTAAATTTGGCTGAAAGACCAATTTATTTCTTTCAGCCTTTTGGTAGATAACTCCCTAATACCGTGGGAATTAGGGAGTTATCTACCAAGAGACTGCAAGAGAAGTTCCGAAATTCCGAAGTCCCGAAGTGTCGAAGTGCCGAAGGGCCGAAGTTCCGAAGTGTCGTAGTCCCGAATTGCCAAGGTCCCGAAGTTCCGAAATGACCAAGTGTCGAAGTGCCGAAGTCCCGAATTTCGGAATGCCAAACTGAACCGAAAATTTTCCCAATGCACATGCCTAGTAAAAACAGAGAGAATATTTTATACAAACAGGCAAAAACATGTTCAGATTTCTCTTCAAGTGACCAAGACCCTATTAATATTTGCAGAGGGTACCATCCTAGAATTTCTGATGTCAAATATTCTAGTACGTGATACGTAGGGGGGGGTCAGCATACAGATAAGGTAAGTGAGGGATGGGGGGGCAGCCTACAGATCAGGTAAGTGAGGGATGGGGGGCAGCCTACAGATCAGGTAAGTGAGGGGTTGGGGAAGCCTAGAGATCATGTAAGTGAAGCATGGGGGGGCAGCTTAAAGATCAGGTAAGTGAGGGATGGGGGTAGCCTACAGATCAGGCAAGTGAGGGATGGGGGCAGCATACAGATCAGGTAACTTAGGGATGGTGGCCAGCCTACAGATCAGGTAAGTGAAGCATGGGGGGGCAGCCTGCTGATCAGGTAAGTGAGCCACGGAGGGCAGCTTACAGAAAGGGTCAGAAAGGAGCAGGACGGTAAGTAGAAGAAGGAGCAGAAAGGAAAAGGAGCAGAAATTAGCAGGAAGGGACACAAACATGTATTCCTGACCCTATAGTGCAAACCCCACTATTTGGTTGGCTTGCCCCCCTTAGCCCGCTTAAAAGTAAAAAAAAAAAAACCTCATGTTATTTCCAGCACCGTGCGGGTCTGCCGGCGCTGACCTGCCCCGACCTGCATTTGAATCAATGCATCTCCATGAGGAAAATTCAGCGTCCCCATGCAGAGCATGGAGACGCTGAAAGGCACTGCTGCCTACTGTGCAGCACTGAGCCATTTGGAGGTTTCCCTAGGGGCAATGTAAACACTGCCTTTTCTCTAAAAAGGCAATGTTTGCATGAAAATGCCTGAAGGGATTGATTATACTCACCAGAACAACTACATTAAGCTGTAAGTTGTTCTGGTGACTATAGTGTCCCTTTAAGGAGTAGAAAGGTTCGAGAAGGAGCACAAAGGAACAGAAAGGGTCAGCAAAGAGCTGGAGAGGGCAGCAAGGAGCTGGAAGGGGCAGAAGAAGCACAAAGGTAAAGTAGGAGAAGGAGCAGAAAGGAGAAAGAGAAGAATTGAACAGGAATGGTTTTCAAGGGGCAGAAAGGGGCAGCAAGGAGCACAAAGGTAAAGGAGCAGAAATAATCAGTAGGATGACAATAGTAAAGTAGGAGAAGGGGCAGCAAGGAGCACAAAGGTTAAAGAGCAGAAAGAATCAGCATTTTTTTTGCACACACAGATGGACCGTCCTTGAGGTGGGGTTCTGTTAGGTCCTCATCAACCATCTCCTAGCTCCCATGCTGCCCTCTTTCCACCTAATTGTGGCTCTCATAAAGACTGCAGGCATGTAGACACCAACGACTCCCAGGGTACACAGTACTCCATCGAGAGCCCCTGACCAGGAGTAAGTCCACACTCAGATTGGCTGCCTGGTGAAAGTTTCTTGTGGCAGTCAATCTGATACAGTACACCAAATAAGAGGCAGAGGAAGAGGGTCAGTTGGGAGATATTGCCTGTCAGGCACTACATCTAAAAATCCAGAACAGACTGGGAAAGTTGTTTGTTTTTTTGTGTAGTTTAGTAGTGTTTTTCCTTGGCCTAGTGAACTATAATGCATTTATAGCGCTCTTGACTCTGACAACTGCCCTGTAGTGATGTCCCGAACGGTTCGCTGGCGAATAGTTCCTGGCGAACACATGCGATGTTCGGTCCTTCCCCTATTCTTTATCATTGAGTAAACTTTGACCCTGTACCTCACAGTCAGCAGACACATTCCAGCCAATCAGCAGCACACCCTACCTAGCAGACCCTCCCACCTACTGGACAGCATCCATTTTAGATTCATTCGGAAGCTGCAACCATTTTATTTTATTTTTTCAATTTTTTTTTTTTTTTTTTTTTTTTTCAGTGCATATAAATGTTACAAGCAGATACTCCCCCAAGACACTCTGTATTACTGCAGATACTCCTCCCAGACACTATGTGTTACTGCAAATACTCCCTCCAGACACTCTGTGTTACTGCAGATAATCCCTCAAGACACTCTGTGTTACTGCAGATACTCCCTCCAGACACTCTGTGTTACTGCTGATACTCCCTCCAGACACTCTGTGTTACTGCAGATACTCCCTCCAGACACTCTGTGTTACTGCAGATACTCCCTCCAGACACTCTGTATTACTGCAGACACTCCCTCCAGAAACTCTGTATTACTGTAGATACTCCCTCCAGACACTCTGTATTACTGCAGATACTCGCTCCAGACACTGTGTTACTGCAAATACTCCCTCCAGACACCCTGTGTTACTGCAGATACTCCCCCCAGACACCCTGTGTTACTGCAGATACTCCCTCCAGACACTGTGTTACTGCAGATACTCCCTCCAGACACCCTATGTTACTGCAGATACTCCCTCCAGACACCCTGTGTTACTGCAGATACTCCGTCCAGACACTCTGTGTTACTGCAGATTCTCCCTCCAGACACTCTGTATTACTGCAGATACTCCCTCCAGACACTATGTATTCCTGCAGATACTCCCTCCAGACACTCTGTGTCCCTGCAGATACTCCCTCCAGACACTCTGTGTTACTGCAGATACTCCCTCCAGGCACCCTGTGTTACTGCAGATACTCCCCCCAGACACCCTGTGTTACTGCAGATACTCCCTCCAGACACCCTGTGTTACTGCAGATACTCCCTCCAGACACTCTGTATTACTGCAGATACTCCCCCCAGACACTGACACAGAGCAGAATAGGGACTGTTCCCCCTACATAGGGTCACTTGGCAGATATGGATTGACACCTATCCTAAGGATCCCTGATACACACTGACACAGAGCAGAATAGGGACTGTTCCCCCTACATAGGGTCACTTGGCAGATGTGGATTGACACCTGTTATAAGGATCCCGGATACACACTGACACAGAGCAGAATAGAGACTGTTCCCCCTACATAGGGTCACTTGGCAGATATGGATTGACACCTGTCCTAAGGATCCCTGATACACACTGACACAGAGCAGAATAGAAACTGTTCCCCCTACATAGGGTCACTTGGCAAATATTGATTTACACCTCTCCTCAGAGACCATGATACACACTGACACAGAGCAGAATAGGGACTGTTCCCCCTACATAGGGTCACTTGGCAGATATGGATTGACACCGATCCTAAGGATCCCTGATACACACTGACACAGAGTAGAATAGGGACTGTTCCTCCTACATAGGGTCCCTTGGCAGATATGGATTGACACCTATCCTAAGGATCCCTGATACACACTGACACAGAGCAGAATAGGGACTGTTCCCCCTACATAGGGTCACTTGGCAGATGTGGATTGACACCTGTTATAAGGATCCCGGATACACACTGACACAGAGCAGAATAGAGACTGTTCCCCCTACATAGGGTCACTTGGCAGATGTGGATTGACACCTGTTACTCCCTCCAGACACTGTGTTACTGCAGATACTCCCTCCAGACACCCTATGTTACTGCAGATACTCCCTCCAGACACCCTGTGTTACTGCAGATACTCCGTCCAGACACTGGATTGACACCTATCCTAAGGATCCCTGATACACACTGACACAGAGCAGAATAGGGACTGTTCCCCCTACATAGGGTCACTTGGCAGATATGGATTGACACCTATCCTAAGGATCCCTGATACACACTGACACAGAGCAGAATAGGGACTGTTACCCCTACATAGGGTCACTTGGCAGATATGGATTGACACCTATCCTAAGGATCCCTGATACACACTGACACAGAGCAGAATAGGGACTGTTCCCCCTACATAGGGTCACTTGGCAGATATGGATTGACACCTGTCCTCAGGGACCCTGATACACACTGACATAGAGCAGAATAGGGACTGTTCCTCCTACATAGGGTCACTTGGCAGATATGGATTGACACCTGTCCTCAGGGACCCTGATACACACTGACACAGAGCAGAATAGGGACTGTTCCCCCTACATAGGGTCACTTGGCAGATATGGATTGACACCTGTCCTCAGGGACCCTGATACACACTGACACAGAGCAGAATAGGGACTGTTCCCCTACATAGGGTCACTTGGCAGATATGGATTGACACCTGTCCTCAGGGACCCTGATACACACTGACACAGAGCAGAATAGGGACTGTTCCCCCTACATAGGGTCACTTGGCAGATATGGATTGACACCTATCCTAAGGATCCCTGATACACACTGACACAGAGCAGAATAGGGACTATTCCCCCTACATAGGGTCACTTGGCAGATATGGATTGACACCTAACCTAAGGATCCCTGATACACACTAACACAGAGCAGAATAGGGACTGTTCCCCCTACATAGGGTCACTTGGCAGATGTGGATTGACACCTGTCCTCAAGGACCCTGATACACACTGACACAGAGCAGAATAGGGACTGTTCCTCCTACATAGGGTCACCATTTTTAGTCCAAGGCAGCTCATCTCATCAGGCCTTTTTTAGTCTAATGTATCGCCCATTGTCAGTCCCTTTGGGATCCATCCCTCATTCATTTTAATAAAGGTGAGGTAATCTAGACTTTTTTGACCTAGGCGACTTCTCTTCTCAGTGACAATACCTCCTGCTGCACTGAAGGTCCTTTCTGACAGGACACTTGAAGCGGGCCAGGCCAAAAGTTCTATCGCAAATTGGGATAGCTCAGGCCACAGGTCAAGCCTGCACACCTAGTAGTCAAGGGGTTCATCGCTCCTCAGAGTGTCGATATCTGCAGTTAAGGCGAGGTAGTCTGCTACCTTTCGGTCGAGTCGTTCTCTGAGGGTGGCTCCCGAAGTGCTGTGGCGATGCGTAGGACTTAAAAAGCTCCGCAAGTCCTCCATCAACAACACGTCTTTAAAGCATCCTGTCCTTGCCGGCGTGGTCGTGGGAGAAGGGGGATTACTTTTGGATGGATTTTGGTTGGATGCCGAGCTACTCATTTCCCGTTCCTCCTCCTCAGTGATCTCAATGAAGGTATGTTCTTCCCCCCAGCCACGTACAACACCACGGGTACTAGATAGGTGCCAATGAGCACCCTGGGATGCCTGTTGTGGTTGGTCTTCCTCCTCCTCCTCAAAGCCACATTCCTCGTCTGACTCCTCTTCCTCACAATCCTCTTCCAGCGTTGCCGCAGGTCCAGCAAGCGATGCTGATAAGGCTGTTTCTGGTGGTGATGGTGACCACAACTCTTCCTCTTCCTCTTCATGCTCATCTACGGCCTGATCCAGCACTCTTTGCAAGGCACGCTCCAGGAAGAAAACAAATGGTATGATGTCGCTGATGGTGCCTTCGGTGCGACTAACTAGGTTTGTCACCTCCTCAAAAGGACGCATGAGCCTACAGGCATTGCGCATGAGCGTCCTGTAACGTGGCAAAAAAATTCCCAGCTCCCCACAGGCTGTCCTAGCACCCCGGTCATACAAATATTCATTAACGGCTTTTTCTTGTTGGAGCAGGCGGTCGAACATTAGGAAAGTTGAATTCCAACGTGTCGGGCTGTCGCAAATCAAGCGCCTCACTGGCATGTTGTTTCGCCGCTGGATATCTGCAAAGTGCGCGATGGCCGTGGAGGAACGCCTGAAATGGCCACACACCTTCCTGGCCTGCTTCAGGACGTCTTGTAAGCCTGTAACTATGCACAAAGCGTTGTACGATCAGATTACACACATGTGCCATGCACGGCACATGTGTCAACTTGCCCAACTTCAATGCCGCCAACAAATTTGTTCCGTTGTCACAAACCACTTTGCCGATCTCCAGTTGCTGCGGAGTCAGCCACTTTTCCACCTGTGCGTTCAGGGCGGACAGGAGTGCTTGTCCGGTGTGACTCTCTGCTTTCAAGCAAGTCCAACCCAAGACGGCATGACACTGCCGTATCCGGGATGTGGAATAGTACCTGGGGAGCTGGGGGGGTGCCGTTGATGTGGAGCAAGACGCAGCAGCAGAAGAGGACTCAGCTGAGGAGGTTATGGAAGAGGATGGAGTAGGAGGAGTAGAGGAGGTGGCAGCAGGCCTGCCTGCAAGTCATGGCGGTGTCACCAACTCCTCTGCAGTGGCACGCATTCCATGCTTGGCAGTCATCAGCAGGTTTACCCAATGCGCAGTGTAGGTGATATACCTGCCCTGACCATGCTTTGGACCCGTGCCCCAACACTGTGTGCCAGACATGCCATTACTTCCTTTTGCACAATCGAGTACAGGTTGGGGATTGCCTTTTGTGAAAATAAATTTTGTCCGGGTACCTTCCACTGCGGTGTCCCAATAGCCACACATTTTTTGAACGCCTCAGTCTACACCAGCTTGTATGGTAAAAGCTGGCGGGCTAATAGTTCAGACAAGCCAGCTGTCAGACGCTGGGCAAGGGGGTGACTTTCTGACATTGGCTTCTTACGCTCAAACATGTCCTTGACAGACACCTGACTGTGGGCAGATGAGCAGGAACTGCTCAAGGCGAGAGACGGAGTGGCGGATGGTTGAGAGGGGGCAAGGAGGACAGCAGTGGTTGACGTGGCTGAAGATGCTGGACCAGGAGGAGGATGGCGGCTTTGAGTTTGTGTGCTGCTTGTACTCATGTGTTGATCCCATAGGCATTTGTGATGTGCGATCATGTGCCTACGCAAAGCAGTTGAACCTAGGTGGGTGTTGGACTTCCCACGACTCAGTTTCTTTTGGCACAGGTTGCAAATGGCATCGCTGTTGTCAGAGGCAGACACACAAAAAAAATGCCACACTGCTGAGCTCTGCAATGATGGCATTCTGGTGGTGGACACCGCATGCGTTGATTGGCGTGCTGTCGGGCTGACCCCGGGTGCCGATGCATGCTGTCTGACTGTGCCACTAGCTCCTTGCGACGACTTCCCCCTGCTTCCAACTCGTCTCCTCCTCCTCTCTGTCTCCCCATCTGAACTTTCACCCTGTTCTTCTTCTTGCCGAGCGGGCACCCACGTGAAATCCATGGACGCATCGTCATCATCAACCGCTTCACTTGTATCTGACAACTCAGCAAAGGAAGCAGCAACGGGTACAACATCATCATCATCACACCGCATGTCCATGTGTGTAATGCTGCCTGACTGAGACATATCCCTGTTATCTACATCCTCTAGCAATAATGGTTGCGCATCACTCATTTCTTCAAACGGGTGTGTGAATAACTCCTCTGACATACCAAGTAAAGCGGCTGTGGTGCTAGTTTTGGTGGTGGCGGCAGGCGGGTGAGTGCTATCTTGAGAGGTGCCTGAAGCTAAGCTGGAGGAGGATGGTGCGTCAAGGTACCGAGCGGAAGCTGTACAAGATTGGATGTCCTGTGTTAGCCAGTCAACTATGTCCTCAGAACTTTTCAAGTTCAGGGTACGTGGCCTCTGAAAATTGGGCATTATTCTAGGGCAAAAGGGAATCACAGCACCACGACCACGACAGCCACTGAGGGGTGGCCTGCCTCTGCCTGTCATTTTTTTTTCGATTAGTGGTACTATGCGTGCAAGCTACTGTGAGACCAGATATGAGTGGCAATGTGCACTGGCAGAGGTTGGCAGAGTACACGCTGTAGGCCTGACACACCCGCTTGAAGACAAGTAACTGCTATTCAATCTATATCAGTGAAAAAAGTTTTTTGGTTTTAAATGCACGCTATTGTGACACCAGATATGAGTGGCAATGTGCACTTGCAGAGGTTGGCAGAGTACACGCTGTAGGCCTGACACTCTCGCTTGAAGACAAGTAACTGCTATTCAATCTATAACAGTGAAAAAAGTTTTTGGGTTTTAAATGCACGCTATTGTGACATCAGATATGAGTGGCAATGTGCACTGGCAGAGGTTGGCAGAGTACACGCTGTAGGCTTCACACCCGCTTGCAGACAAGTAACTGCTATTCAATCTATAACAGTGAAAAAAGTTTTTGGGTTTTAAATGCACGCTATTGTGACACCAGATATTAGTGGCAATGTGCACTTGCAGAGGTTGGCAGAGTACACGCTGTAGGCCTGACACACCCGCTTGAAGACAAGTAACTGCTATTCAATCTATAACAGTGAAAAAAGTTTTTTGGTTTTAAATGCACGCTATTTTGACACCAGATATGAGTGGCAATGTGCACTTGCAGAGGTTCGCAGAGTACACGCTGTAGGCCTGACACTCCCGCTTGAAGACAAGTAACTGCTATTCAATCTATAACAGTGAAAAAAGTTTTTGGGTTTTAAATGCACGCTATTGTGACACCAGATATGAGTGGCAATGTGCACTGGCAGAGGTTGGCAGAGTACACGCTGTAGGCCTCACACCCGCTTGCAGACAAGTAACTGCTATTCAATCTATAACAGTGAAAAAAGTTTTTTGGTTTTAAATGCACGCTATTGTGACACCAGATATTAGTGGCAATGTGCACTTGCAGAGGTTGGCAGAGTACACGATGTAGGCCTGACACACCCGCTTGAAGACAAGTAACTGCTATTCAATCTATAACAGTGAAAAAAGTTTTTTGGTTTTAAATGCACGCTATTTTGACACCAGATATGAGTGGCAATGTGCACTTGCAGAGGTTCGCAGAGTACACGCTGTAGGCCTGACACCCGCTTGCAGATAAGTAACTGCTATTCAATCTATAGCAGTTAAAAAAGTTTTTGGGTTTTAAATGCACGCTATTGTGACACCAGATATTAGTGGCAATGTGCACTTGCAGAGGTTGGCAGAGTACACGCTGTAGGCCTGACACCCGCTTGAAGACAACTAACTGCTATTCAATCTATAACAGTGAAAAAAGTTTTTGGGTTTTAAATGCACGCTATTGTGACACCAGATATTAGTGGCAATGTGCACTTGCAGAGGTTGGCAGAGTACACGCTGAAGGCCTGACACACCCGCTTGAAGACAACTAACTGCTATTCAATCTATAACAGTGAAAAAAGTTTTTGGGTTTTAAATGCACGCTATTGTGACACCAGATATGATTGGCAATGTGCACTTGCAGAGGTTGGCAGAGTACACGCTGTGGGCCTGACACAACTGCTTGAAGACAACTAACTGCTATTTAATCTATAACAGTGAAAAAAGTTTTTTGGTTTTAAATGCACGCTATTGTGACACCAGATATGATATGCACTGTGCACAGGCAGAGGTTGGCAGAGTACACCCTGTTGGCCTGACACACAGATGCTTGCAGACAACTAACTGCTATTTAATCTATTACAGTGAAAAAAAGTTTTGGGGTTTTTAAATGCACGCTATTGTGACACCAGATATTAGTTGCAATGTGCACTTGCAGAGGTTGGCAGAGTACACGCTGTAGGCCTGACACACCCGCTTGAAGACAACTAACTGCTATTCAATCTATAACAGTGAAAACGTTTTTTGGTTTTAAATGCACGCTGTTGTGACACCAGATATGAGTGGCAATCTGCACTTGCAGAGGTTGGCAGAGTACACGCTGTAGGCCTGACACACCCGCTTGAAGACAACTAACTGCTATTCAATCTATAACAGTGGGAAAAGTTTTTGGGTTTTAAATACACGCTATTGTGACACCAGATATGAGTGGCAATGTGCACTTGCAGAGGTTGGCAGAGTACACACTGTAGGCCTGACACCCTCTTGAAGACAACTAACTGCTATTCAATCTATAACAGTGAAAACGTTTTTTGGTTTTAAATGCACGCTGTTGTGACACCAGATATGAGTGGCAATGTGCACTTGCAGAGGTTGGCAGAGTACACGCTGTAGGCCTGACACACCCGCTTGAAGACAACTAACTGCTATTCAATCTATAACAGTGGGAAAAGTTTTTGGGTTTTAAATACACGCTATTGTGACACCAGATATGAGTGGCAATGTGCACTTGCAGAGGTTGGCAGAGTACACACTGTAGGCCTGACACCCTCTTGAAGACAACTAACTGCTATTCAATCTATAACAGTGGAAAAAGTTTTTTGGTTTTAAATACACGCTATTGTGACACCAGATATGAGTGACAATGTGCACTTGCAGAGGTTGGCAGAGTACACGCTGTAGGCCTGACACACCCGCTTGAAGACAACTAACTGCTATTCAATCTATAACAGTGAAAACATTTTTAGGGTTTTAAATGCACGCTATTGTGACACCAGATATGAGTGGCAATGTGCACTTGCAGAGGTTGGCAGAGTACACACTGTAGGCCTGACACCCTCTTGAAGACAACTAACTGCTATTCAATCTATAACAGTGGAAAAAGTTTTTTGGTTTTAAATACACGCTATTGTGACACCAGATATGAGTGGCAATGTGCACTTGCAGAGGTTGGCAGAGTACACGCTGTAGGCCTGACACACCCGCTTGAATACAACTAACTGCTATTCAATTTATAACGTTGAAAAAAGTTTTTGGGTTTTAAATGCATGCTATTGTGACACCAGATATGAGTGGCAATGTGCACTTGCAGAGGTTGGCAGAGTACACGCTGTAGGCCTGACACCCGCTTGAAGACAACTAACTGCTATTCAATCTATAACAGTGGAAAAGGTTTTTTGGTTTTAAATGCATGCTATTGTGACACCAGATATGAGTGGCAATGTGCACTGGCAGAGGTTGGCAGAGTACACGCTGTAGGACTGTCACACCCGCTTGAAGAAAAGTAACTGCTATTCAATCTATAACAGTGATAAAAAGTTTTTTGGTTTTAAATGCACCCTATTGTGACACTAGATATCAGTGGCAATGTGCACTTGCAGAGGTTGGCAGAGTACACGCTGTAGGCCTGACACACCCGCTTGAAGACAACTAACTGTTATTCAATCTATAACAGTGGAAAAAGGTTTTTGGTTTTAAATGCACGCTATTGTGACACCAGATATGAGTGGCAATGTGCACTTGCAGAGGTTGGCAGAGTACACACTGTGGGCCTGACACACCCGCTTGAAAACAACTAACTGCTATTCAATCTATAACAGTGAAAACGTTTTTTGGTTTTAAATGCACGCTGTTGTGACACCAGATATGAGTGGCAATGTGCACTTGCAGAGGTTGGCAGAGTACACGCTGTAGGCCTGACACACCCGCTTGAAGACAACTAACTGCTATTCAATCTATAACAGTGAAAAAGTTTTTTGGTTTTAAATGCATGCTGTTGTGACACCAGATATGAGTGGCAATGTGCACTTGCAGAGGTTGGCAGAGTACACGCTGTAGGCCTGACACACCCGCTTGAAGACAACTAACTGCTATTCAATCTATAACAGTGGGAAAAGTTTTTGGGTTTTAAATACACGCTATTGTGACACCAGATATGAGTGGCAATGTGCACTTGCAGAGGTTGGCAGAGTATTATTATTATTATTATTATTATTGCCATTTATATAGCGCCAACAGATTCCGTAGCGCTTTACAATATTTTGAGAGGGGGGGGATGTAACAATAAATAAGACAATTACAAGAAAACTTACAGGAATAATAGGTTGAAGAGGACCCTGCTCAAATGAGCTTACAGTCTATAGGAAGTGGGGTATTAGAAACATTAGGATAGGAAATATCAAGTAGGAGTGAAGCAGAGTTGGAGGAGAGAGCAAAGCACTATCCCATAGGGACAGGTATGTAAGGGAGAGATTACTCTGGGAGGCCATACGCTTTCCTGAAGAGATGGGATTTAAGGCCCTTCTTAAATGATTGAAGACTAGGGGAGAGTCTGATGGCAGTAGGCAAGTTATTCCATAGGAGAGGAGCCGCCCGTGAGAAGTCCTGCAAGCGTGAGTTGGCCGTACGGGTGCGAGCAGTGGTCAGGAGGTGGTCGCGGGCAGAGCGGAGGGTACGAGGAGGGGCATACCTCTGGATCAGTGAAGAGATATAAGAGGGGCTGGAATTGTTCAGTGCTTTAAATGTATGGGTTAGCACTTTGAATTGACTCCTATAGGATACAGGGAGCCAATGTAAGGACTGGCAGAGGGGCGAGGTGTGAGAGGACCGACTGGATAGGAAAATCAGTCTAGCTGCAGCATTCATTACAGACTGTAGCGGGGCAGTACGGCTTTTGGGGAGACCAATCAGGAGAGGGTTACAGTAATCCATGCGGGAAATTACTAGAGCATGGACAAGCTCCTTGGTAGCATCTTGCGTAAGAAAGGGGCGGATGCGGGCTATGTTTTTGAGTTGGAACCTACAGGACTTGGCAACAAACTGGATGTGAGACTCAAAGGTGAGACCAGAGTCAAGTATGACGCCAAGACAGCGCGCTTGTAGGGATGGACTTATGTGGATATCACTGACTTGAAGGGAGAGTGAGAGAGGAGGATCAGTATTAGGAGGAGGAAAGACAAGGAGTTCAGTTTTAGAGAGGTTAAGTTTGAGAAAGCGTGACGACATCCAGTCAGAGATGGAAGAGAGGCAAGCAGTGACACGTTGCAGGACGGCCGGGGAGAGGTCCGGTGAGGAGAGGTATATCTGAGTGTCATCAGCGTACAGGTGGTAGTTGAATCCAAAAGAGGCAATAAGTTTTCCAAGAGAGGCAGTATAAAGAGAAAATAGAAGGGGACCAAGGACAGAGCCTTGGGGAACTCCAACCGAGACAGGGCGAGGGCGAGACAGGGCGAGTACACACTGTAGGCCTGACACCCTCTTGAAGACAACTAACTGCTATTCAATCTATAACAGTGGAAAAAGTTTTTTGGTTTTAAATACACGCTATTGTGACACCAGATATGAGTGACAATGTACACTTGCAGAGGTTGGCAGAGTACACGCTGTAGGCCTGACACACCCGCTTGAAGACAACTAACTGCTATTCAATCTATAACAGTGAAAACGTTTTTAGGGTTTTAAATGCACGCTATTGTGACACCAGATATGAGTGGCAATGTGCACTTGCAGAGGTTGGCAGAGTACACGCTGTAGGCCTGACACACCCGCTTGAATACAACTAACTGCTATTCAATCTATAACATTGAAAAAAGTTTTTGGGTTTTAAATGCATGCTATTGTGACACCAGATATGAGTGGCAATGTGCACTTGCAGAGGTTGGCAGAGTACACGCTGTAGGCCTGACACCCGCTTGAAGACAACTAACTGCTATTCAATCTATAACAGTGGAAAAGGTGTTTTGGTTTTTTTTTTTTTTTTTTTTTTTAAATTCTTTATTTTGGTTGTGCAGGTGAACACAATATATGAACAGACGCCACAACAGCGTGTTACAAGGGTTACAGATATTAGACAGTGGCATAGAAATTTGCACATTTTTTGTTTTTAAATATAGATAACTTGCGTAATTAAACATTTGAGTTGTGAGAAGATGCATTACGTTCAGCAGGTTAGTTAAAGAGGACACTTCACACATAACTATTGAGATGACTAAGACATTACATTTGTATGTACATTCTGTGTGTATGGGTGTACGATTCAAACAACTATTGTTAAGGTACTTGCTTTACAAAATTGTTTCAAGTGTAGATTTCTCCACAATGCTGGAGAGTAACCACCAGGGGGCAGAGAGTTACTGAGCTTGTCGGACACAGCACATATGTGTACTTAGGCATTTTGCTATACAGTTCTGTAGTAATAGCATCAGTACTAGTAAAATCAGAAACAAGGAGATGCTAAACAAATAATATGCAGTGCTAGTATTATGATCAGATACTGTTAGCAGCCGCTTAGTTGGTCTTGCAGCAGTGCCGAGTTGGCTGACGTCCTGGCCCTGATCAAGTCCCCTGCGTGTCCCGCTGATTGCTTGAGGGCTGAGGTGCTTGGTGGTCAGGAGTGTGCTCGTTCTTTTATTGCAGCTGGCGTCAGTCTGGGGTCCAATATGATGCCTGCATGCTGTATCCGTTACTCCTTTTTGTGTGGGTGAGGTGGGAGCTCAAATAGGGGTGCCCTGAGGTCCGCCGGTAGCAGTGAAGGGTGTTGTCTCCAACGCTTCAGGTGGGAGCGTGTGCTCCGGCTTGTACTGGGCCCGGCGGCCATCTTAGATTTCGCCGTGCGGTCTCCATTCGAGCCGTTCACCGCTCGGTTAAAGGAGGTGGTCTCTGCCCTTCTGGTGAGGTCCGGGATAACCCCCCCGGCCCACAGGGGGGGAGAACGGGGCCCCAGTAGGCGCAGGAGAGGACCCGCCGGACTAAGCGCGGGAGATCGGCCGCCTCTCCCGCCAGAGCCTCGCGGCAGGCCGCAGTCCCAGCTGCCCAGCATACATCGCTGCCGGTAGGACGGGGGCCAACCCGGGTAACGGTGTGGTAGCCTGAGTCCCTCTAGCCGTCTTGTGGCTGCTGAATGGCAGTTTGTACGGGGATTTCAGGCTGTTTGTTGGGGTTTAATTCAGGAGCCGAGGAGCCCCACGTCCATCCAGCTAGGCAGTCAGGCCCCGCCCCGGTGTTTTGGTTTTAAATGCATGCTATTGTGACACCAGATATGAGTGGCAATGTGCACTGGCAGAGGTTGTCAGAGTACACGCTGTAGGACTGTCACACCCGCTTGAAGACAAGTAACTGCTATTCAATCTATAACAGTGATAAAAAGTTTTTTGGTTTTAAATGCACCCTATTGTGACACCAGATATCAGTGGCAATGTGCACTTGCAGAGGTTGGCAGAGTACACGCTGTAGGCCTGACACACCCGCTTGAAGACAACTAACTGTTATTCAATCTATAACAGTGGAAAAAGGTTTTTGGTTTTAAATGTACGCTATTGTGACACCAGATATGAGTGGCAATGTGCACTTGCAGAGGTTGGCAGAGTACACACTGTGGGCCTGACACACCCGCTTGAAAACAACTAACTGCTATTTAATCTATAACAGTGAAAAAAGTTTTTGGGTTTTAAATGCACGCTATTGTGACACCAGATATGAGTGGCACTGTGCACTGGCAGAGTACACGCTGTTGGCCTGACACACAGTCGCTTGCAGACAACTAACTGCTATTCAATCTATAACAGTGAAAAAAGTTTTTGGGTTTTAAATGCACGCAATTGTGACACCAGTTATTAATGGCAAGGTGCACTTGCAGAGGTTGGCAGAGTACACGCTGTAGGCCTGACACACCCGCTTGAAGACAAGTAACTGCTATTCAATCTATAACAGTGATAAAAAAGTTTTTTGGTTTTAAATGCACCCTATTGTGACACCAGATATCAGTGGCAATGTGCACTTGCAGAGGTTGGCAGAGTACACGCTGTAGGCCTGACACACCCGCTTGAAGACAACTAACTGTTATTCAATCTATAACAGTGGAAAAAGGTTTTTGGTTTTAAATGCACGCTATTGTGACACCAGATATGAGTGGCAATGTGCACTTGCAGAGGTTGGCAGAGTACACACTGTAGGCCTGACACACCCGCTTGAAGACAACTAACTGCTATTCAATCTATAACAGTGAAAACATTTTTAGGGTTTTAAATGCACGCTATTGTGACACCAGATATGAGTGGCAATGTGCACTTGCAGAGGTTGGCAGAGTACACGCTGTAGGCCTGACACACCCGCTTGAATACAACTAACTGCTATTCAATCTATAACATTGAAAAAAGTTTTTGGGTTTTAAATGCATGCTATTGTGACACCAGATATGAGTGGCAATGTGCACTTGCAGAGGTTGGCAGAGTACACGCTGTAGGCCTGACACCCGCTTGAAGACAACTAACTGCTATTCAATCTATAACAGTGGAAAAGGTGTTTTGGTTTTAAATGCATGCTATTGTGACACCAGATATGAGTGGCAATGTGCACTGGCAGAGGTTGGCAGAGTACACGCTGTAGGACTGTCACACCCGCTTGAAGACAAGTAACTGCTATTCAATCTATAACAGTGATAAAAAGTTTTTTGGTTTTAAATGCACCCTATTGTGACACCAGATATCAGTGGCAATGTGCACTTGCAGAGGTTGGCAGAGTACACGCTGTAGGCCTGACACACCCGCTTGAAGACAACTAACTGTTATTCAATCTATAACAGTGGAAAAGGTGTTTTGGTTTTAAATGCATGCTATTGTGACACCAGATATGAGTGGCAATGTGCACTGGCAGAGGTTGGCAGAGTACACACTGTGGGCCTGACACACCCGCTTGAAAACAACTAACTGCTATTTAATCTATAACAGTGAAAAAAGTTTTTGGGTTTTAAATGCACGCTATTGTGACACCAGATATGAGTGGCACTGTGCACTGGCAGAGTACACGCTGTTGGCCTGACACACAGTCGCTTGCAGACAACTAACTGCTATTCAATCTATAACAGTGAAAAAAGTTTTTGGGTTTTAAATGCACGCAATTGTGACACCAGTTATTAATGGCAAGGTGCACTTGCAGAGGTTGGCAGAGTACACGCTGTAGGCCTGACACACCCGCTTGAAGACAAGTAACTGCTATTCAATCTATAACAGTGATAAAAAGTTTTTTGGTTTTAAATGCACCCTATTGTGACACCAGATATCAGTGGCAATGTGCACTTGCAGAGGTTGGCAGAGTACACGCTGTAGGCCTGACACACCCGCTTGAAGACAACTAACTGTTATTCAATCTATAACAGTGGAAAAAGGTTTTTGGTTTTAAATGCACGCTATTGTGACACCAGATATGAGTGGCAATGTGCACTTGCAGAGGTTGGCAGAGTACACACTGTAGGCCTGACACACCCGCTTGAAGACAACTAACTGCTATTCAATCTATAACAGTGAAAACATTTTTAGGGTTTTAAATGCACGCTATTGTGACACCAGATATGAGTGGCAATGTGCACTTGCAGAGGTTGGCAGAGTACACGCTGTAGGCCTGACACACCCGCTTGAATACAACTAACTGCTATTCAATCTATAACATTGAAAAAAGTTTTTGGGTTTTAAATGCATGCTATTGTGACACCAGATATGAGTGGCAATGTGCACTTGCAGAGGTTGGCAGAGTACACGCTGTAGGCCTGACACCCGCTTGAAGACAACTAACTGCTATTCAATCTATAACAGTGGAAAAGGTTTTTTGGTTTTAAATGCATGCTATTGTGACACCAGATATGAGTGGCAATGTGCACTGGCAGAGGTTGGCAGAGTACACGCTGTAGGACTGTCACACCCGCTTGAAGACAAGTAACTGCTATTCAATCTATAACAGTGATAAAAAGTTTTTTGGTTTTAAATGCACCCTATTGTGACACCAGATATCAGTGGCAATGTGCACTTGCAGAGGTTGGCAGAGTACACGCTGTAGGCCTGACACACCCGCTTGAAGACAACTAACTGTTATTCAATCTATAACAGTGGAAAAAGGTTTTTGGTTTTAAATGCACGCTATTGTGACACCAGATATGAGTGGCAATGTGCACTTGCAGAGGTTGGCAGAGTACACACTGTGGGCCTGACACACCCGCTTGAAAACAACTAACTGCTATTTAATCTATAACAGTGAAAAACGTTTTTTGGTTTTAAATGCACGCTATTGTGACACCAGATATGAGTGGCACTGTGCACTGGCAGAGTACACGCTGTTGGCCTGACACACAGTCGCTTGCAGACAACTAACTGCTATTCAATCTATAACAGTGAAAAAAGTTTTTGGGTTTTAAATGCACGCAATTGTGACACCAGTTATTAATGGCAAGGTGCACTTGCAGAGGTTGGCAGAGTACACGCTGTAGGCCTGACACACCCGCTTGAAGACAAGTAACTGCTATTCAATCTATAACAGTGATAAAAAGTTTTTTGGTTTTAAATGCACCCTATTGTGACACCAGATATCAGTGGCAATGTGCACTTGCAGAGGTTGGCAGAGTACACGCTGTAGGCCTGACACACCCGCTTGAAGACAACTAACTGTTATTCAATCTATAACAGTGGAAAAAGGTTTTTGGTTTTAAATGCACGCTATTGTGACACCAGATATGAGTGGCAATGTGCACTTGCAGAGGTTGGCAGAGTACACACTGTGGGCCTGACACACCCGCTTGAAAACAACTAACTGCTATTTAATCTATAACAGTGAAAAAAGTTTTTTGGTTTTAAATGCACGCTATTGTGACACCAGATATGACTGCCAATGTGCACTTGCAGAGGTTGGCAGAGTACACGCTGTAGGCCTGACACACCCGCTTGAAGACAACTAACTGCTATTCAATCTATAACAGTGGAAAAAGCTTTTTGGTTTTAAATGCACACTATTGTGACACCAGATATGAGTGGCAATGTGCACTTGCAGAGGTTGGCAGAGTACACGCTGTGGGCCTGACACACCCGCTTGAAGACAACTAACTGCTATTTAATCTATAACAGTGAAAAAAGTTTTTTGGTTTTAAATGCACGCTATTGTGACACCAGATATGAGTGGCAATGTGCACTGGCAGAGGTTGGCAGAGTACACGCTGTTGGCCTGACACACAGACGCTTGCAGACAACTAACTGCTATTCAATCTATTACATTGACAAAAAAAATTTGTTTTTAAATGCAAGCTATTGTGACACCAGATATGAGTGGTGGCACTGGGCAAGTGGGCACAGTATCCACTGTGAGCCTGACACAGAAGCTAGCAGGCAGGCAACTGACAATTACATTACACAAAAAAAAATCAGACTGATGTTCTAGCCCTTAAAAGGGCTTTTTGGGGTGCTGTCCTTACAGCAGAGATCAGATGAGTCCTTCAGGAGCAGCTACACTGTCCCTCCTCTATCCAAGAATGCAGCTTCAGGATGAATCTAAAATTGATGCTGTACAGGAGGTAGGAGGGTCTGGAAGGGAGGGTCTGCTGCTGATTGGCTGGAATGTGTCTGCTGACTGTGAGGCACAGGGTCAAAGTTTACTCAATGATGACGAATAGGGGGCGGATCGAACCGCGCATGTGTTCGCCCGCCGTGGCGAACGCGAACACGCTATGTTCGCCGGGAACTATTTGCCAGCGAACAGTTCGGTACATCACTATTAGTTGTTTGGATTCAAGCTAAATTGCCGTTTTTTCGGCTGAGCTCTCTGCCTATGCGTCCGTCTGCATTTCGGTCTTGGCCACGCCCCTGGTTTTTCATTTTTAAATTATTAAGATGTTTATTAACGACACTAACAGCCACAGGTCTAGAATTGAATTTCTCTATATGACGATTTTGAAGATTTGGCAGGGCCTGATCTTTATATGTGGTCTGCAACTGAGTGTAATTTGTTATCATAGCAACCAGGGTGGTATTCATGTATTCATGAAAAATAAGGACATTTCTGAGTGACCCCAAACTATGTAAATATATGTGCTACAGGTATAGACAATGCATATGCTGCATATTAATAATGTATGTGATATACATATAATACCAAATTAGGGAGCTATCTACTAAACAGCTGAACTATTAAAATTAAGAAAAGTCCTTGTATAGACATTAAATGAGAATTAACTAAATATCCTTTACGTTGCCCTGATTTGGCACCCTTCATTCTGGCAATCCCATGCAAGTATACCAAAATTAGGGGGCTATCTACTAAACAGCTTAAAGAGTAAAATTAAGTCCTTGTATAGACATTAAATAAGAATTAACTAAATATAAAAGTTACTCCAGAGGTAGGTGGCAACACCATACATTTTTTGGTCTTTGAATTTCAAACAGATGATTACCTACTTACACATTATCGCAAAAAACCCCACCAAAATAGCAGTCACAGATAGTTTGTTAAAATGGTCCAGCTTCCATCCAGTCCCCTTGAAGAAAGGAATTCCAGTTGGGCAATATCGATACCTTAGAATGAACTGCAATGTATTACTGAGGCCAGAGTCTTAAAGCTACAAATGCATTCGTGACACCATTTTGAGTTGGTATATTCAGAACATAAAAGTGATAAAAATGGGGGAGAGGGCAGCTCACGGTGCCCGGAGAGTGACACAGGATCGACCGAGGAACAGGATGATACCTGTCCTGAACCGATACGCCACGAAATTACCTGAACTGGCCATGCGGCCTAATCCGGAGTGGAGCCTGGTGTCTGGGGGAGGCGGACGGTCTCCCGACATGGGATATGCTCATACGCGATAGCCCAACGCAGCCCTGCTCCCCCTCACCCCCTCGGACCAGCAGGGATAATATCCCGGGCCTCGCTGGGGACGATCACCCCCACAACACAGCCTGAAACTCAACAGACCCGGAGTGCCCCTGGGGCTGCCGCCACAGTAGCACTCAAGCAACTAGCCAATTGTCACACAGAACACGCTGATTACACAGCAAGGCTAGATGCAATCTTCAAAGCATTCTGCCATAAGCTTGAAAGGCGCATGCAACAACACGCGAAAATAAACATGGTGTCCGTTCATCAAAGCACCCACGAGGAGGGCATAAAATGGCCGCTGCAAAATAACCTCAGCGCAAACAGGGCCATCAGTACCGCTCAGCCCTGCACAACAAACCGTGGATTCATGCAACTACTTGGAGCAATAAACCTCCTTCTGGGCAGGGAGTCCAACAGAACCAAAATCCGACCCACCGTCCACATACTCGGAAGGGCTTCGGGAAATAATACCTACACCTGTTTTAGCATGAACCTATGTTTAGCTGTGTGATTTAATGTTTAAGTCCACAATAGAAATGCTTGTCGCAATAGTAAGCAAGTCCCATAAGCCTGACCCATATGATATGTTCCTAGGAATTTTAGCCAATCTGTATGTTTAGACACCTCTTTCCACTGACAAGCTGAATACTACCTAACGCTTACACATGTAAAATAGGCTTAAAGGTTATTCTCCTTTATCTAGCCGTACCGCTACTCCTAAGTGAAAAAGCAACATAGAATCAACCATTGCTCTACAACCCAGGGATCACCCTACGCAACATGTATATCCCACATCTAGTCTGTGTGTAAACCCACTAGACAGTACAAATATATGTATAACCTCTCACATATAGATTAGACTGGAAGCCTGTGATATGCCTGTTTGTATTAACAAATACTACGTACTAATAGCATGCTCCAAACTTAGCTACCCTCATCTCAAATATAAAATTGTGCAAGTGTTATCATATGCCCCACTGTTACAACTGTTTTGGGAATAAGCAAGTGGAATGCCGTTGGGGTACCACATGCATGTTTGTTACATCCATATGCACTGCAAAAATTAAACATTTTAAAAAAAGTGATACAAATATTTTCTGTATTGAATTTCCTTTTGAGGCAAGATACCATCCACCTGTAAGCAGAATTTATTCCTATATCCTAATTTATTATAAACCATGGAGGTTTACACTCATCGTATCATGTGATCGATGTAGCTGAACAATGTTTTAATTGCTGCTCCTAATGTGGGTGGACAGTTGGGACTTTCTGTTTAGTGAGTTTTCACTTTGAACATGCAGTGTAGGTTCTTTTAATCACTATGATTTTGCAGGGCTTACTGGATGGGCGACGTGAGTGTATTTTCTCTCTCAGTATTGAAGACAGAATAGGAGTGACAGTTCTATAAGGAAGGGACTTTTTGATGAGATAGAATTTGTAAGCACAATGTTCACGTTTATGAACAATTTTCAGACTTGTTCATTGTGGTACTTTAGGAGCTGAGGGAGGTATATATCTATGGACACAATGGTTCATCTAGTAACCAGGACGGTCTGATATAATTTTTTCTGTCCTTCCTGAGGATCTAGCATACTGTACATAGTTGCACACTGGGATCTTCTGCAATACTCTAGCAGTAGATGTTTATAGGAAGGGTTACTAAGATGTCACATGTTAATCTCTTTCTCCCTCCCCTTCCTGATTATTTACCCATCATTCTCTAACATACTCTTGATGTAGATTAATTTAGAAATAAACAAATATGTTTAAATGTCTATCTGTTCCTGTCCAAATCTGAGATGATTAAATTGCGTATACGCAGAAGTAAGCTCACACTGACACATGGAGTTCAGGTTAAAAGCACTTCAGAAAATTTAATGCAATCCGGTTGGAAAACAGTTGTGCAGATCTTTTTAAAAGCAAAAATGACATCATCATTGAATATCAGATAATAACAAATAAACATCATTAATTGGATTAAACGTTATGTGACTATATCAGTGTCCACCCATCAATATTATTAATTGGCTCAGGGATTTGAGTGACCAGCTAGGTGTCCTCCCACCGGGAGGTGGTATTGTTCTGGACAAGGGTGTGGACAGAAGGCTCAGGCGCCATCTTTCCCAGCATGAGGTTTACTCGGTGGAAAGGGGGGCTTGAGCGTCATTTTACACAGTCAGTGATATCGGGCCTCATGTCCAGGTGCAAGGTCTCTTATGAATAGAACATTTCATTACTACTGTGTTCTCGTGGCCTTCAAATTATACTATGTTGCAAGTTAGGGGAAAGTCAGTAAAGTCAGCAGTTCCTGAGTTAATCATGTCTTTATAGAGAATACAGTCTTTGTCTATTGTATTAGATGTGCTGGGAAATTCTGTCATGTAATGTAGTTTTAAAATGAACAAGTTAGGTTATGAGGACAAAATGGAGGATTGAAGAAGTCAGGTTAGGAGGACAAAATGGAGGATTCACAGTATGCAGTTAAAATGGAGTTAGTACAATAATTCAATACAAGTTCAATAAAGATTTTTAATAATTCTACATCAGTCCCCCCTATGAAATGTTAATATTCTAAGAGATAAACTTTATTAGTTAGTTTCAGAAGACAGGTTAGCCCAAAGGCACAAAACCCTATGAAGTAACGGTTCTTAAAGTCTTCTTAGTTCTTCAGAGGGACATCATAAATAGACAAGCTTACATTACCATATGGACCTGTGTTATCTGGAATATAGGCACAACAAGTCATGGTGACAGGTAAACGTTGTTGGTTGCAATAGATATAATAAATGCAAATCAAAATATTATTATTATTATTAGCAGTGACGGTTGGGAAAATGGACTCAAACTTTCCCTTTACTGCAAAATCATCTGGTACCCCCCTTGGCACACCTATGGCATCAATATATATATATATATATCAAACTTTCCCTTTAGAGGGGTGCTCCTTTTTATGTTCTGAAGCATGAATGTGGTGTGTCAAGAGTACCTTGTCATGTATTATGTGTATTGACATAATAACCTTGGCTAGGGCGCATTTGCTTATGCATTGTAGTATTAAACCTGTCCCACGCTACATCAGCGTAGGTGGACTCGGATCATTTAGTCAATATTAATATCACCACAAACTCAGGATGGGCAAATAATCCTGAGGAAGCTTGGCATTTGGATCTCTTCAGCTTCACAAGGTCTCCTTTTGGGGTCCTCGGCTTTCCATCGATGGCAGGTGGTCAGGCATTATTATGGCCATCAAACACCTACTTGCTGGTATCTTTTTATTTAACAAGTCATTTTTTTCCTTTAGAGTCAAAAGTGTGTCAAAATCAACAAATGTTACTTCTCATGTTGCAGAGATAGAGAGAGTCTTGAATCTGGAACAATGAATCCACTGAGTGATCTCTGCAACTTTCACAATGCACTATTGGATATATGGTCTTGGTTGTCACATTGATGACCGGCTAGGCTTCTGGCCATCCTGACAAAATGTCTATTATAACTAGTGCATATTTGACCCAGTAGCTCTTTGTCACCTGGATTCTTGAAAGGGATATTGAGAGTTAGCTAGGTGCTTAGGATTCTCCTCCTCTTCTGCCTGAGCTGTCCTTGGCACAAATAACACAGGATCGGCAGTGACTGGTGATTAGAGGAGTAATTCTAGGTGCTTTAGAGTATTTAGAGATCAAAGAGTTCATGAGGGTCTTGGATAGGTATAAAGTTCCATGGGCTCACTGCCCAGTACATGTTTTTGGGTAAACAGAGCTTAAGAGCGTTGGAGTACAGCCCGTCTTCAAGGGTTGCCCCTTTCTGTTTTTCCAGCTTTGTATTTCTTCAGGGTCAGTAGCTGCTTTGTCATTCTTTTAGAAGCTTGAGATCTGTAGGTAGGATCTACATGGTGAGTATAGAAGTTTCTTTAGCGGACACCATTCTGTCCACTTCCCTTGGTGCACTTGTGGCTTGGTTGGCAGCTTTTAGTCAGCTGAGTGGTGCTTCTTATCTTCCAGATTGATCCAAAATAATGTGCTGCACCCAGGGCATGTCTTGAGTCAGTGTAGATATTGGCATGTCTTCCTTCAGGCATTTTGTATGCCACTGAGAAGGCTGTCAATTCAGCGTCTTGAGCAGATGTGAGTGAGGAAAGTGAAGGTGCTTGACGTACCTGATCTTCTGTAGCAACAGCAAATCCAGTATGGTACCTTTCCTCTTTATCCGCAAACAGAGTGGAGTCAGGATCTGGTAAAGCTACTTTGTCTTTCTATTCACAGTTCTCTTGCTGACCCCCCTCTGTAGAGATTTGTAAATTGAATGTTCATGTTTTGTTCTAATGAGTCAAGTTCCTTTCATGAGATTTCTGGGGACTTAGTGAAGAAAAAACATGAGGGACAGCCACCTCCCTTACTTCCATGGGAATCTGGGTCAGGGCCGCACTATTTCCTTGAGAGTGCCCAAAACAGTTCTTTCAGTGTGGTATTCCCCCCTAGGAAGTGGCGGAAGAGTGGCCAGAGCAACTTTTCTTCAAAATATAATGTTGTCAGGTAGAGGCAGAGTTGTCTATGGGTGGAGGAAATTGGTAAGGAATAAGAAGGGAGGAAGCATATAAAGGATATAGAGATGGTGGTGGGGAGATGGAAGAATGAGTAGCGGATAGAGTGAGAGGGAAGAAGGTGGAGTAGGAGGAGGAGAAGGAGGAATAGAGGAGAAGTAGGAGGAGAGAGGAGAAGGTGGAGTGGAAGGAGAAAGTGGAGTAGAGGGAGGAGTAGGAGGAGGAGTAGAGGAGAAGTAGGAGGAGAGAGGAGAAGGTGGAGGAGAGGGAGGAGTAGGAGGAGAAAGTGGAGTAGAGGGAGGAGCAGGAAGAAGAAGGAGGAGTAAGAGCAGGAAGAAGGAGTAGGAGGAGGAGAAGGTGGAGTAGAGGGAGGAGTAGGAGGAGGAGTAGAGGAGAGGGAGGAGTAGGAGGAGGAGTAGAGGAGAAGTAGGAGGAGAGAGGAGAAGGTGGAGTAGAGGGAGGAGTAGGAGGAGGAGTAGAGGAGAAGTAGGAGGAGAGAGGAGAAGGTGGAGGAGAGGGAGGAGTAGGAGGAGGAGAAGAGGAGAAGTAGGAGGAGAGAGGAGAAGGTGGAGGAGAGGGAGGGGTAGTAGGAGAAAGTGGGGGACTGCAGATGAAGGGGAGGGATCGGTGGGAGGAATAAGCGGGGGTGGGCAGGTAAGGGAGCAGACAGGTGATGTAGCAATGGAGGATACATCAGAAATCAAGACTAGGTAGAAATGCAATGGAGGCTGCAAATAGCCCATGTACAACAACTATTAACTGGCCCTATGCTTTCCCTAGAGAAAAATAATAAAAGGCTAACATGCTCATCTCGTCTCCACAAGCCTCGAACGTTTCACTCCCATGGGTGGCCCATGATGGCTTGCCCACCACTTCTCCACACGGGGTCTTGTGCCCGCGGAGACAGACGCTATCCCTGACTCTTGTTCTTAATTTAATAATTTATATCTAACATCTCAAAATGTAATTTCTACTTATATCACAAATATACATTATCACAATTTTTATGTCTCGTAAATGGGATAAAATTTATTCTACTCTTCACTGATAATGTATTTTTAAAACATACAAAATAGACAAATAACATTGCCTTCTGCAAAATAAATGGAAAAGATAATGGAGATTTTGTTAAGCTTATAAGTGGCTATACATTAATTCACATTTCTTGTTCTCCAGTTTCTGGCTGTTAATGACAATGTACAATGTAATAGAGCAGCGGAAAATGCTAGTAGAATGCTTGGTTGCATAGGGAGAGGTATTAGCAGTAGGAAGAGGGAAATGCTCATGCCATTGTACAGAACACTGGTGGGACCTCACTTAGAGTACTGGATACAGTACTGGAGACCATATCTTCAGAAGGATATGGATACCTTAGAGAGAGTTCAAAGAAGGGCTATTAAACTGGTTCATGGATTGCAGGATAAAATTCACCAGGAAAGGTTAAAGGATCTTAACAGGTATAGCTAGGTGAAAGGACGAGACAGGGGAAATATGATAAAAGCATTTTAAATACATAAAGGGAAACAACACAGTAAAAGTGGAGACTATATTTAAAAGAAGGAAAAACTACCATAACAAGAGGACATAGTCTCAAAAATAGAGGGACAAAGGTTTAAAAAAATAATATCAGGAAGCATCACATTACTGAGAGGGTAGTGGATGCATGGAATAGCCTTCCAACTGGAGTGGTAGAGGTTAACTCAGTAGAAGTGTTTTAAGCATGCGTGGGATAGGCACTTGCTGCTAGTAACAGATCTAGAATTAATATACTATAATGCCCAAAGTCTCAATTCCTATGCATATGCAATAATAAAATATCTGGGCTTACAACAAAAATTATGTTAGTCAGTCTTTAAACTTGGCTTATTCATTTGTTCAAGAAATCTTGGTTTATTAGAACTTTCTTTTAGTAAATGTTCTTTAAGATAACCCTTCTTTCAGCATGTTATCAATCTTTGTACACAAAGCTAAAACACACTTGTTACTTATACGTGAAACGATAGACATATATATTCTATCTACATATTAACCATTACTTGTCACAGACACTTTCCTGATATAGGGAAACTAATAGTAGGATAATTTTAGTAATTGTAACTTTTTTGTTCATAATATATGGGAATTAAGGAAGACAGCATGTCTTTAAGATAGGATGAGCATGACACAATTCACGGGCGGATATGACCTCACTGATATGGTAAGGGCAGAGTGAGGGCAGGAGGAGGCGTGGGTACTAAGGACAACCTTCTTTTGTTCTAGGGGCCATTTTCTTTTAGGGCATTTCAGCTGGCAAATGAAAGCATTATACATGTAACAGCCCGTGAAGCTTTGAAATAACATGGTGCAAAAAAAAAAAAAATAAATAAATAAATAAATAAATAAAATAAATAAATAGACTCACGGAATGCAAACAATATACCTACAGCCATTAATCACTTTTCCTCTTCACAATCTAGCTTAACAACTTTGCATATTCCCTCTATCCACATTGCATAGTAATGCAACAAATCACACTTGCCTTTACATTTTTAACTCGTCCAAATAATTCTCTATTCCTGCATCAGATTCACTTTCCTAACCTTCGTAATAAACACTGAGCTACATCCCTGACTCCTTATCTTATACAACAGTCTTGGAGAAAATACTTTGTTCCATTGCTAAATCTTATCATTAGTTTCTGAATAATTTTACTGAACGCAGAACTGAAAAACCAGGAATGTCACCCCTCCCTCTCCCCCCTCGCGTCTCACAGAAGGCAAGGAGAGAGCCAGCATGAAGTTTTTTTAACCATGTCAGCGCTGGAAAGACAGTTACGTTACAATTATTGCAAAAGCAAAGAGACACAAAAACACAACATTTAATAATACTCTTCAGTGAAACTCAATACAAAACCCCCACCCTCTACCAGGGTAATGGCTAATACAAAATACAAAAACAATTATTATGATATACATACATTCTTAACCCTTTGTGATCTAGTTCTTCCTCAGCCCAACCTTCCTGCTGAATTGCATTGCTACTCTGTACCAGTAAGCTTGCTTTCTTCTCTGTCAGTAATCTACCACGTGAAGGCACAGCAATTTTACACACTTTAGCAATCTCTATCTTCAACTAGATCACACGCGCTAGCCAGCCCTTATTGGGCTTTTCTAACCCTGTTCCATTCCCCTCCTATACAGGCGTCCCAGATATAGGGGGAAAAGGTTTTAAACAGTGTCTACAATGGTGGACTGACACTCGAGAGGGGTGGGTCCCCCCCCAGTGCGTCTTCCCAAAACGTAGACTAGTCACTAATTGGAGGTGAGAAGTGTGTGACCAATCACTTCTCTCACAATAGAAATAGGAGAGGATAGAATAATAATATAGAAAGTGTAGAAAAGATGAAAGGCAAGGAAAATCCTTAGAGACAGACACAGGAGTTCATGAGACTCCTAATTAGACAAACAAGACAACAAAACAATTGAAATACAGTGCATGCATCACAGTTCAAATAAAATCAACAGTAATCCCTTTCCTTTACTCGTGTGCTTACTCCAAAGTCACCTCCCTCAATCCCGTAGTATCTTACTACCAGCGGCCAAGGATAACAGCTAACACCGGTCCGAAATCCATATGCCTCCCTCGACACAGCAGCCCACTAATAGTGTCTGCGCTACCCTCACCCTTGTAGTGCCCCTATAAAAACCCACTTTATAAGTCTCACTACTCCGTGGTGATGAAGACAGCAATGCCTGCCCGAATTCACGCACCACAAATAAAAATTGGAATGGCTCCAGCTCAGCGCTCAAAGCTGGAGGGTACCACCACTCTGCAAGCAGAGTAACGTGCACAGAGAAGCTAGCTAGGCTATCAAAGTGACACAAGAAGGATCCCCAGGAAACTATGAGTCTACACAATCTCCACAGATCCAACACACCTCTTTTTCCCTACAGCCCCAGCCACGAGGCTCCTAAAAGAGTTAAACAGGAAAAGATGACCCCCAGGAACACATCCACAGGTCAACCCCCCTTTTTCCCTACAACCACAGCACCGTGGTTCCTAAAAGGAGTAAAACAGGCAACAGAAGACCCAGGCAAATCCCCTCAGGTCCACCCCCCTTTATCCCAAAAGGGGTAAAATACAAACAGATAGACAGACAAACTGAAGACCCAGGCAAGTCCCCTCAGGTCCACCCCCCTTTATCCCAAAAAGGGGAAAACAAGCAAGACAGAGAACCCCAGGCAAATCCCCTGCAGGTCCCCACCCCCCCTTTATCTCAAAATGGGGAAACAGGCAAACAATTCAAACACACCCAGGCAACAGATAGACTAAAATGCAGGTAAACAAGTGAGTAGGGGGCGGAGCTTGACCAGCTAGCTGAGAAGTCGCATGTCGGCTGGGCTCCCACCGCTTACGCTGAAAAAAGGGGGATACCCGCCAAACACATGTCTCGAGACGTACCGGAGTGTGAAACCCGACACGGGGGCACCCTGGTGAACA
The DNA here is from genome assembly GCF_036172605.1 of Pelobates fuscus. Taxonomy (NCBI): domain Eukaryota; kingdom Metazoa; phylum Chordata; class Amphibia; order Anura; family Pelobatidae; genus Pelobates; species Pelobates fuscus. The sequence goes on from NC_086328.1 coordinate 81,326,660, forward strand.
TCCTGATACCCCAAATGTGGGGTCCCCACAGACGAGAGCGGGAACAGGGAAGCCGCGGCCTACAGGTGATGGAGCCGGGGAGAGGCGGCCGCTCTCCCCGCACTCACATCGGCAAGGTGGTAACACAACTACCCAGTCCCCCCCCCCTGGACCGGCGGGGGTGATCCCGGTCCACAGGCCACGGACGGCGAGACCAAGCATGCAGGCTGAAACGGCAGAGGCCGGTAAGATGGCGAATGCCACGTGCACTCCCCAAAGTGGCACTAAAGGGCCCGACATCCTGGGACAACTGGACGCTATACTTGAAGCCTTCTGGGCAAAACTAGCAAACAGACAGCAGGCATCCACCCAGCCTCCAGACAAGTACACATGTACAATGCCACCCGAGCAACAAAGCCGTGAACCTACAACCCAGCAATGGCAAAACGCCTCAAGATGGCGCCGACTAACACGGCTTCCCCCAACGACACACAAGGTCACTAGGCACAAGAACAGGGTGAAAGTCTACCACCGCCGCAAATCGCAGCCGAACTCACAGAACAGCACACGTGCACAGCCTGAAGAAAAGCATGCGAGGAACAAGCCTACCCCTACGCGCTGGACGAGATCCACAAAACCGCGAGCTCCACATACCCAATTGAGCCCTTCCTACGTACAGCACCAGGAAGCACAAGCCACGACGACCGACCAGCAGGGGCTGCAGCCTACCACAGATAGAATGCGACCGACCAGTCAAAGAATAGACTACCTGCTACAGCACACTAGTGGCATAGGGTGAAGGTTTGCAGTAGCCTCTATCCCTGCTACCACTCAGGTCAGCAGAGCAGAACTATGTGTATTTACCATGCTACTGCCCGATACTGTCAGGGTACTCACCTGTGAGACAGACGGCCAGACGTGGCCGCTCTTGGAATTCCCAACAGGGGACTTGAACCGGGGTACTTATCTATCCTAGTCCTGCTCTCTGCCTCTGAGCCACAGCAGCTTTACCAGAGACTTCTGATTCCGGTCTTGTTCACCCTGGCTTGGCTACTACACCGGGGGCTGCACCTTGACTTGTCTGCTTCTCACCTGACTCTGATCTTCATCAGCAGGGTATTTAAACCCAGCCTCGCCCAGCACTCATTGTCAAGTCTTTGATCTGTGTTCCTGTGTCGTACCAGTGTTCCTGTTTATTCTGCTTCGTATATTTGACCTCGGCTTGTGACTACGTTTATTCTAACCTCTGGCATCCTTTGACCTCGACTATCCTGCTGGTTCTGTCCTTGCCTGTCCTGCGAATTTGGTACTGCATCCTGCACAGCCCCCGTGCACAGACCCACAGGCCAGGTGAATTCTTACCTGACCACCTCGGCCCGTGGCTATCTGCAAGGGTGAGCGACATATCTGCGCTACAGACTCCCAACTCAGGTAAGACCCTGACAAAAGACTTGACCAATATGGAGTCCGCAGAAATGTGCTCACCCTCACTCCAGCAAGTGTCCAGCCTGGCCCAGATTGTTTCGGAGTTGCAGCAGGAACTTTTTTCTCTTAAAGGCGCAGTACATCCAGCTCCGGAACCCTTTGTCATCATGCCCGACAGATTTGATGGTAACTACACGTCCTTCCAGTCATTCAGGATGGATTGCGAGGTATTGTTCTCTTTAAAGCCTCGAACTTACGCCACGGATTTCATCAGGGTCAGAGCGGCTATCAACCTGTTGTCTGGACGCATTAAAATTTGGGCTTACCAAATGTTGCAGAGGAAGAGTCCTGTCCTTGTCAGCTGGGAGTCCTTTATTATTGCTTTGGACTCACAGTGCAGGATCACTAAGCCCAAGCCAGCTCCACCTACTAAAAAATCGCGGAGTCTACGTCACCACACCCCGGTGATACCCTCTTATGATCCAGTTCCCAGGAGAACTCCAGAGGTATCCTGTGTTCAACTTGATCCTGAGGAGCCTATGCAAATTGGACGTGTCCACTGCAAAGTCACACCGGGGGAGAGGGACCGAAGGAGAAGCCATGGTCTGTGTTTTTACTGTGGAGAAGGTGGACACTTCATCACGCTTTGTCCTGTTCGCCCTCCTAGACCTCCTGCTCCAGAGTCGTCTGCCTTTACTACCAAAGTTGCTTCCTGTATTACCACCACTACTTCCTGCCCACTTGAAAAGGATTTACCTAAGGATTGTGTCATTGCTTCTAATGGCACTACGGTCTGTAAAAAAGACTTGGAAGTGTTCGAAAAAGCACTGCTAGCTGCGAGCACTGTCCCTCCCGAAGTTGTGGAAGTTTTTGTCACCCCTACCCGGAACCTAGACCGATCATCAGCTGTACCAGAAGCTGGTACTGGGAAATCCCGAGCTAATCAGGGATCCCATACTGAGGACTTTCACTATGGGGACTCGACAGATTCTGAGAGTGACTCTGGTGAGACGGATTACTTCAATGAGGAGCCTGCTTACGCCCAGAGGTCGTTTTTGAAGGGGGAGGTACTGTCAGGGTACTCACCTGTGAGACAGACGGCCAGACATGGCCGCTCTTGGAATTCCCAACAGGGGACTTGAACCGGGGTACTTATCTATCCTAGTCCTGCTCTCTGCCTCTGAGCCACAGCAGCTTTACCAGAGACTTCTGATTCCGGTCTTGTTCACCCTGGCTTGGCTACTACACCGGGGGCTGCACCTTGACTTGTCTGCTTCTCACCTGACTCTGATCTTCATCAGCAGGGTATTTAAACCCAGCCTCGCCCAGCACTCATTGTCAAGTCTTTGATCTGTGTTCCTGTGTCGTACCAGTGTTCCTGTTTATTCTGCTTCGTATATTTGACCTCGGCTTGTGACTACGTTTATTCTAACCTCTGGCATCCTTTGACCTCGGCTATCCCTCGACTATCCTGCTGGTTCTGTCCTTGCCTGTCCTGCGAATTTGGTACTGCATCCTGCACAGCCCCCGTGCACAGACCCACAGGCCAGGTGAATTCTTACCTGACCACCTCGGCCCGTGGCTATCTGCAAGGGTGAGCGACATATCTGCGCTACAGACTCCCAACTCAGGTAAGACCCTGACAGATACCCAGCGGTCAAAAGTGTCAATTGATATTGTCAATGTTAAGTGCAGATCAAACTGCCTCTGTAATCATCTACACTACAGTTAGGTTTGGCTCTTTCTAATTCATATGGGAAGCCACCCGGGGGGTACTTTAAGCAGATACAGTGCACACTCTAATCGCCTCTTGTAACGCAATAGAATAAGCCTAACTAGCAATGTACACGCCACGTCTGTAACTCACTTTAAAGTCACGCTACCTGTTCATTTTTCTGCCTCATACTTAAGACAGCTGTATTATATTCTATATATCCAGTGGTTACTATTTTTATGTTTTCCCTTGTTTTATTCAGCCTGTAGCAACCTATACCACTGATATGGCTTACTGTCCAGCTACTCTTTGCTATAATAAGGTCTCGCTTATATCTTGTAATGCTGGTCCTGCCTACGTATGTCCTCAACTGAGAGTTGTTGTCTATGGTTAAACGCAATTTGTGAACCTGTTCCATTAATCTCCCTCAGCGTGATTTCAATCTATGTAGCAACTTACCAATGTTCACCCTACTCTATATCTTACAAGCATGAATATGTATCTAGATATTATTAATACAAAAAAGTGCAGAGAATCAGACATGTGATGCTGTTTAATGGTTGATATTCGCTTGATACCTTGCAATGTCTATGTTCTTCTGTGTAATTTGCAAAGCACTACAAAAATAAAGAATTGAAAAAAAAAAAAAAAAAAAAACAAGTGAGTAACGAGACACCGGGCAAGATATTACCTGTCTTTGATGTCCTCCCGGGAAGCAGTCACAGACACGTGGACGGGTCAATCAAAGGGGCCGGAACATACCGGTGGCTCTGCAGAAGTCTCTACCGTGTACCTGGAGGTGATCAATCTCCTTTCCTACCCCCAGGATTCCCCCGTCCACCAGCGTCTTCCTTAGGACGGCTCACCGGCCAGAGGCCATAGCCCGATGCCCCACGTTGGGCGCCAAATTGATGTAGATTAAATTAGAAATAAACAAATATGTTTAAATGTCTATCTGTTCCTGTCCAAATCTGAGATGATTAAATTGCGTATACGCAGAAGTAAGCTCACACTGACACATGGAGTTCAGGTTAAAAGCACTTCAGAAAATTTAATGCAATCCGGTTGGAAAACAGTTGTGCAGATCTTTTTAAAAGCAAAAATGACATCATCATTGAATATCAGATAATAACAAATAAACATCATTAATTGGATTAAACGTTATGTGACTATATCAGTGTCCACCCATCAATATTATTAATTGGCTCAGGGATTTGAGTGACCAGCTAGGTGTCCTCCCACCGGGAGGTGGTATTGTTCTGGACAAGGGTGTGGACAGAAGGCTCAGGCGCCATCTTTCCCAGCATGAGGTTTACTCGGTGGAAAGGGGGGCTTGAGCGTCATTTTACACAGTCAGTGATATCGGGCCTCATGTCCAGGTGCAAGGTCTCTTATGAATAGAACATTTCATTACTACTGTGTTCTCGTGGCCTTCAAATTATACTATGTTGCAAGTTAGGGGAAAGTCAGTAAAGTCAGCAGTTCCTGAGTTAATCATGTCTTTATAGAGAATACAGTCTTTGTCTATTGTATTAGATGTGCTGGGAAATTCTGTCATGTAATGTAGTTTTAAAATGAACAAGTTAGGTTATGAGGACAAAATGGAGGATTGAAGAAGTCAGGTTAGGAGGACAAAATGGAGGATTCACAGTATGCAGTTAAAATGGAGTTAGTACAATAATTCAATACAAGTTCAATAAAGATTTTTAATAATTCTACATCACTCTCACAAATATTGGTTGAATGTTAACATGTTGTAACTGTATAACTCTAGATGTTTATGTTCTGCAGAAGTGTCAGTATTGCAGTTTGTACTACCACCTAGTGGTGGAATGAAGGAATATTGAATGAATGATAATATAGTTGCAATGTATTTATAAGTCTAAATCGGGGGCAGGCAACCTCTGGTACTCCAGATGTTGTGGACTACATCTCTTATAATGCTTTACAGCCTTAATGCTGGCAAAGCATGAATGAGATGCAGTCCACAACATCTGAAGTGCCGAATGCAATTACTGGTATGGATACAGTGGTTTTAAAACGTTATTCATAAAGTGATTTTATTTTCATTCATCGATCTTCCCTTTTTTTGAATCACCCTGAGTTAACTTTTTTTTTTTTTTTTTTTAATTCTTTATTTTTGAAATTTTTGTGCAGGTGAGTATAATATCATTTTCAGGACGCCACAACAGCGTTCATACTTGCATGCATATACATATACATATAAGGCAGTGGCATAGTTACCTTGCACTTTTTTAACAGGTATAACTGGTTCAACGTTAGAAGTCTATAGGTTATATACATGGGAGATATAACTTTCGTTATAGTGCGCTTATGATGTGGGGGTATGTTATTCGTTATGGCATTTGCTTCGCAGAGTACGATTAAGAGAAGCGTTACTACAGGGGTGAAACAAGGTAAAGGTATCCGCTTTGTTTAGGGCACACTCCCAGGAGGGACTGCCATGATTTTATAGGGTTTAGACAGTTCAATATACGCTTTGTTAGCTAGTACGTGAAATTAACAAAATAAAGAAGGTGAGAAATGATAAATACGTAACTGCTGTTCACGTGACAGTTATAGTACTAGGAACATGCTATACGAAATGTAGGCACAGTGCGAGCTAAGTTAGTCTGTCTATTGTAGTGTGTCATAGTAGGGTCAACAAGCTTGTGTCTTTAAAGGTATGAGCCTGTTCAAAGGGTGTTAAACGTGTTAGAGATGGCTATCTGGTATATTGAAAACTAGGGAGAAAAGTCAGAGTTCAACTACAGCATGGTAGCTTAAGTTGACAGGCTAATTGGCACCTAAGGGGAACATGCTATGTTGGGGTTATCTGCCATTATGAGGATCCCTCAATGAGAGCATGATTGCCCTGTTAACCTCTATCAAGCTTCTGGGGATCTTTAAAAGTGTCCACATGACATATTGAGAAACAGAATACAACCATTATTTGAGTGTCTGATCCAGATCTACTTTGGATCTTTGAGGTTACCGTTAATTATACCTTATTTAGCAAGTAGACTCTGTTAAGCATTTATCTAGTGGTAGAGTGATATGTCTGATTTACGCTCTTAGAACAAGATATAGGCTGTGGACCACTCATCTAGACATATATACCTGGTGTACGTTTTTTTTGGGGGGGGGGATTGGAGAGGTGGTACATTTTTATATGAGTTGGCATTACAGTAGCATAACATGGCAAACGGTTAGGCGAAACATTAAAACATTAAAACATCGGATGATATACCTCGGGTGTCAAAGTTAAAAACAAGAAGCAGAGAACACGCTGTTTAGCAGGCTGACATTATTTGTGTTGTCTGGTCATAGATACCTTTTAGCTGAACTGAGCTTGTTCTAGGGTGGCATGCTTTGTGTTAGACTAGTGGCATTGTGTGTCGCTTTTGTATAACGCTAGATTACTGGTATGTTGTGTTACAGCGGGTGAACATCTGGTTAAGAGAGCCCTATACATGGTAGGGGACATGTTGGCCTAATCAAGCTCAATAATAGTGGGGCCTTCTTGGGGTCATCGTTCCTTGTGAGGAAGAAGATTTTTAAGCCAAAACTGCTATTGTGAGTGATATGTAGCGCTGGAGAGGCAGCATGATTAATGGGGGAGCCCTGCTGTGCATCGTCGGTAGGTGGGGCGAGAAGGGGGGGGGGTCCTGTGTCCTATTGTTAGTGTCGGGGGGGGGGGGGTGAAGGTCATGGTTAGGTGCTTGTGTTATCTGGAGTATGGTGGTAGTTTGGAGTCGGAGTTATGGCCCTTTCGGAGTGTCCATTAGAGTCCTTGAAACTAGAGTCCCAATTGCAAAGTCTCTCATCAGGAGGAGGTTTCAGTGAGGCAGGCTGAGTTGCAGATCGGTAGTTCTGTTCCGCCTGGTGCCGCGTATTCCTTCAGGTGGTGAGTGCCACGTACGGGTCAGGCGTGCCACCTGTTGGCACGAACGGGATGGATCTCTCCGGGTCCCACGAGAGTTGGTGGGTAGTTGCCCTCTCAAGGCCTGCCGGATTGAGGGTGTCTGATGGCAGCCCTAGCGCCTGCAGGAGCGGGGCTGCGTCTTCCAATTCCCGGATCCTGTGGGAGTCTGGTCCCAGCTGCACAGTGAGGACGTGTGTCGTCTGCCACCTGTATTTGAGCTCCCGCTGGCGGAGAAGTGTGGTGAGAGGCTGGAGGGAACGTCGCCAGGCCAGGGTGTTTCTCGATAGGTCGGTAAAGAAACTCACCGCCATCCCTTCAAATCGGTGTGGTGTCTTGCCCCTCAAGGCAGCCAGGACCGCCATTTTGTCCCTCCTGTCTTGGAATGCTAGTATAACATCTCGCGTGGCTTCGGTTGGCGCTGTAGGTGGTTTTGGGATTCTAAAAATGTTAGTGAGGGCCATCTTGTGAGCCTTTGCAGGTGGCAGTATAGTGGCGAGTAAACGCTGGGTCACCTGTGGTAGCTCTGTATCGGGGATCGTTTCAGAGATCCCTCTGAGTTTCAAATTATCTCGCCTCCCGGCGTCCTCCTGCTCCGCCATCCGATGCTCGTGTAACTTTTGCTGCCGTTGGAGGTCTCGGACAGCCTGTTTAAGTTCCCCCAGTTCCTGGGTGTTGGTGCCGGTTGTGCATTCAAGTGCATTTAGGCGGGTTGTCAGACCCTTCAGGTCGCCTCTTAGGGCCGTGATATCCTCACGCAAGTCTTTGTGGTGGCCCGCAAGTAGCCTCGTGAGGACCGCAATAGTCACCGGAGCGGAGTCTGGGTTGCTGTTAGTCGGCTATATCACCAATTGTGAGTCCCGGAATGGGTTTTTCTTTGGGTATTTTCCTCGTTTTTCGCCCCATGGCTCGCAGGGGGTTATATAGAGTCGTTTTTACGGTTTGAGGGCTTGCAGCCCGGTTATTTTTCCGTTTTTCTCGTTTTTTGCTGCGGAGCTCTCAGTCTATGCGGCCGTTCGGCTCGGCTGTCAAGCTCCGCCCCCCCTTAACTTTTTTATTGCTTTCTCTGATGGTCTTCACCTGGGGTCTTTCTTGCCATGATGTTCTCACCTTTGCTTAAATTCACTAGGATCTAATATTTTGTATTTCATTCTTGTATGCATGTGTCTCATTTTGCATTTATTTTGCCTCTCTTTATGTATTATTTCTTTCGCATTATTGATTTCACTTTTTTGTTCTTTTCTTTTCCACTTCTTTCCATGTTTAATTTTATTTTACTTTTAATTTCTATTATTTAGTCTGTTTAATATAATTTCTTTTATTTGGATTTTTTTTCTTTTTTAATTATTTTCTTTTCTTTAACATATTTATATTCCTTTATCTTAATATGGTTCTTAGGGATCCTTTGCTGGCCAGTGCATGAATTATTCGCTAGATGAAGTTGCATATTGCCCCTGAGCTCCACATATGTGGGTTGGTTTTGTGTTAAGTGTACTCTGTGTGTTTGGATCCAGTGGTTGGTACTAGATATTTCCAAGAGTTAAATAAAAAGACTATGACAAATTTGGATAAACTAGAAGAACAAGTGAAAACTGTAAAACAAAGGAAACACAAAAGAGACATGATGGATTATAAAAAATAACACTGTTTGGAATTGGGCGAGGGCCACAAACATGAAGAAAAAAAAAAAAAAAGAAACATATAACCTGAGTGATTTTGAACCAGAGAGACAAAACAAAAGATATAGATTAAATAATGCAAAATATGATGGGCGGTAAAAATTATTTTTTTCTGTTTATAGACAGTATAGAGTGTGTGTGTTTATAGATGATCATGATATAGACTGTGTGTAATGTGTTTGTGTGTGTGAGTGCAGGGGTTGTAAAGTGTATGGAGGCCTAGGGGTTATAGAGTGTGTGTAGTGTGTTTGTGTGTTTAAGTAAGTGCAGACGGTGTGTACATTGGGGGTATAGATTGTGTTTAGTGTATTTGTGTAAGTGCAGTGAGGAGGTATAGAGTGTGTGAGTGTAAGTACAGGGGGGACTTATGGGAGGGGGGGAAGTAGACGTAGACGTAGGGAGGGGGACTTTTGGGGGGGTTAGACGTATGAGGGGGGCCCAGGGCAATTTTCGCACTGGGGCCCCGTGGCTCGTAGTTACGCGACTGAACCTGAGCAAACACAAAATGCATTTTAAATGAAAATATTTTGTTAAGTAAGGCAACTTGGCCTGTGTAAAGGGCATAGCAATACTTGGTGCACCTATATGTAAATTCACCATAGTCTTATTGTTAGGTTAAGTACAAGCACTCACGAGGTTTAAAGGAACACTATAGTCACCTAAATTACTTTGGCTAAATAAAGCAGTTTTAGTGTATAGATCATTCCCCTGCAATTTCATTGCTCAATTCACTGTCATTTACAAGTTAAATCACTTTGTTTCTGTTTATGCAGCCCTAGCCACACCTCCCCTGGCTATGATTGACAGAGCCTGCATGAAAAAAAAAACTGGTTTCACTTTCAAACAGATGTAATTTACCTTAAATAATTGTATCTCAATATCTAAATTGAACTTTAATCAAATACAGGAGGTTCTTGCAGGGTCTAGCAAGCTATTAACATAGCAGGGGATAAGAAAATCTTAATTAAACAGAACTTCCATACACACACGCAGACTGCTAAATCCATACACACACACACACAGACTGCTGAGTCCATACAATAAGGAAAGCCTAAATAGGGCTCTCTTTACAGGAAGTGTTTATGGAAGGCTGTGCAAGTCACATGCAGGAAGGTGTGACTAGGGTTCATAAACAAAGGGATTTAACTCCTAAATGACAGAGGATTGAGCAGTGAGGCTGCAGGGGCATGTTCAATACACCAAAACTGCTTCATTAAGCTAAAGTTGTTCAGGTGACTATAGTGTCCCTTTAACATTAAGTCTTCTGTATTTATACAAGCCTGGATGAGTCTCTCCAGGGTTCATTGGAAATCTATGGGTTGAGGCTGGCAGGGGAGATCAAAGGATCTCCCCTGACTGCACACCCAGGGCAGACCTGGCTCTAAGATGGAGCTCTGTCCCTTCATAGGCTGGAGATGAGATTATTTTACTATGGGCTAGACAGCCCACAGACAGTATGCAGGTCAGCCTTTGTCTTTCCATCTCGCAAGCTCCAATATTGTCAAAGTATTGACATGGTAGCCCATGGCAACGCTCTGAAACATTGGTGTTCACTGCGTGGATACAAACCACATAACTAGCTCAAAAGACCAGTGTGCTTCTTCCTCTCTCCCTGCAAGGTAATAAGAGGGAGGAGGGGTAAATGTGTTTATTTTATTGTTTGTTTGTTTTTTAAATAATTATATAATAATTGGTAAATTGAGTATTTAAGCCCTTATCCTACCCCTTATATACACACTAAACCCCCTGCCCTCACACATTCAGACACACACATATACAGAGACACACACACATACACACATACATACATGCATACATATAGACACACATACATACATGCATACATATAGACACATACAGACACACATACAGACACACATACACACAGACACATACACACAGACACATACATACAGACACACATACACACACGCATACAGAGAAACATACATATAGACACACACAAACACACACACATACATACATACAGACGCACATACAGTAACACACACATGCAAAATGTTTAAGTCACCCTCCTGTTTCCTACCTTTTAGGTGCAGGAGGGTGACTTCTCTGGGGTCCAGTGGCTCAGGCTGATGGAAGTCAGAGTTCCTATTCTGACTCTCTCATTTCCTCCGCCAGGCTCCCGATGGTTGCTGGGAGGAGTGACCAGGACAGTTACTGCCTCCCAGCATCTGACATCATCACAGGGGGCACGGTCATGATGTTAAAGCGCCCCAACGCTGACCGCGTCCACTGGAAATACATACATCAGGTGGCCCTAACAGCATTTGCCACCAGATGGAACCCTGAACAAGATGCAGCCGCGGCACTAATCAGATAGGAGTTACATTCATTAGAATGAAATTCCGATACGAACAAAGTCCCGAATTGTGTTCTAGCACGAATGAACAAACTGTTCTCATTCTGTTAGGATGCAATTCGGCGGTTTTGCCGGCGTCCTGTCTAAGTGACAGGACATTCGGGAAAAGTGATAGGAAGCATCGCGGGAACAGGGAGGAAAGCTAAGAATTGTGGGAAAATTTCTCTGACCACTGGAAATCAAGCACACTTTGCTCCTCCGCTGGTCATGGTCAGGCGTAGGAAACCTCCATAAGACAAGTAGTCCCTACTTTGTCTTGTGTTTTAAAGAAAACTAGAGCAGACAGGAAGAAATGAAGAACAGATCCTGACAGAGGGAGAGAAGAGGAATCAATTGGAGAAAGGTAAGTGCTGCTTTAAGAACCCAGGTTCCGCCCTCCACAGATCAAATGCAGCTGTTTCTCATTATTTGGTTTCCTTCCACTATCTTGGATGGATTTCAAACTATCCAATCAGAGTGTTATGAGGCATTTTACTCAGTGTGTGAAAGTTCTTTGGAATTTTCCCACGCTGTGTAAAATGACACAGAGCACTCTGATTGAATGGATTTGAATGAATTGCAGGCCTAATTGCAAGCCTTTCCCCACCCTGCGGCGCTCAGTCTGTGCCGTTCATTTTTTTGCGTCAGGTTCTCTTTTTCGTCTGATTTTTTTTTTTTTTGCGGTGTGGTTTTTTTATTTTATTTTTTACAAGTTCGACGTGTATTAAGGTTTTTTTATTTTCCTTCTTTTGGGGCTGAAAAAAGATTTTAGAAAAAAGAAGACATCAAATGGTAAGTTTTATATTTTTTACAGGTAGTTAGTTATTTTATTCCCCCCTCACTATTTTTAGGGTGAGGGTGTAGGTAGGGGATTCTTTTTTTTGGGTGGGGGGGGGGGGGGTGACTAGGGGCTTGGGGACCAATAGTCACCTTGGAAGGGGGAAATTTTAATTTAGGGCCCCCACCCGCCGCTCAGGGACCATTGAAACACAAAGAAGGGAGAGGGTTGCCTAAACGCACCCTAAGATGCAAGAATCTGAGATAAATGTATTGGCTCAGAAAAGTGTGAGTTGTCATTTGGCATTCATCCTAAATCTTTTTCCTTTTAAAATACAGTTTGCACTATGTTGTGTATCTTTTTGTGTTTTGTTTAAAGGCATATCCGGAATTGTTGATAACGCAAAAAGAGAACAGTATTATTTAAGGTATATCCGCCCTTATTCGGATTTCTCCATATCTATTTTACTTTGCACATAAGCACTTCACCGGTACTCCTTTCTATTCTGTATAAAATATAATCAAGGTGATACAGCAGCTATCTAAAGTTGTCATATATAGAGATTATAAAATACACATTACTCAAATAAAGCTAATCATTTCTTGTTTTTTTTTGTTTTGTTTTTTAAATTCTTTATTTTGGTTGTGCAGGTGGTTACAGCATTTCAAGCAGCGCCACAACAGCGTGTTTCAGTTGTCATGCAAGTTAAACTGTGGCATGGTAGTTTGCACATTTTTCTTATTTTAATAACATGCTGAACTAAACAGATGAGTTATCAGAGTATAGGTGGATGAACTAAAATGAAGTAGATTAAAGTTACTGGACGCTCCACATTGCAGGGTCGCCTATGCTATGGTAAAGATTGCATGAACATGTGTATTACAGAGCGAAATCTGGCTACGAAGTACAAAAAAAAAAAAGAAATTAAGCTATGAATGTTGAGGTAACAGGAATAACAGTATATACAGTGAAGAATGCAAGGTACAATATATGGAGGCGTAGCTTGGTAGGTTGTTAACTAGTAGCAGTACCTCAGTATTTGTATTAGTAAAACAACGTTAAACAGTGGCGCTAATGCGCTTGAGAAACCCGATATAAACACAATAAACTTCTTGTGAGGCTAGAGTATCTTGGGCATGCACAGTGAGTGCAAGGTGAGCTACTGCTTATTACTTGCGTTTGAATGTCTCACTGAGACAGGTCAAGGCAATTGTGTCCAGCATATTGGGCAATAAAATCAGGTTGTAGAAGGCATGCTAAAGGAATATTGTATAGGGCAAAGTTAGACAATCAATCAGGGGCAGTACCAGGGTACCACTGCAGACCTAGAGGTCTAGCTAGTCAGGCGGTGATAGAGCAGGGTGGGTACGTAAAATGTGCACCATTAGGTTGTGAGTAATTTAAGACGGATTTGAGATGTATGAGCTGTTGTAGAACTCGTTATTGGTGCTGCATTTGGAGTTAGGAGGATAGAGTTTGTACTTTATGCTGTTAGGTACAACAGGCAATGTAATAATTTGGGAGTAATTTAGGGACTAAAATGATAACGAGGTTAAGAGATTGATTTAACATTAACTCAAAATTGTCAATTCAAGGCTACAGTTACTGACATGCACCCCACTTTGGCCCGCCGTGCCATGCTCAGTAGTGTGGGAGTTTGCTATGGAAATTTTTCCATCAGAATGGTGTACTGCTTGTTAGGAAAACTGATTGCCCCCGCTCGTGAGAAAGGACCAGCTAATCCAGCTTTGTTAAGGGCTAGTTGTGAAAATAGCTCAATGTGTCCTTACTAATTATTTCATACCTAGACATCACAGCTCTGGGCTGATTTTATCTCCTAAGGTTAAAACCTCAGTTTAGAACTGTGGTCTAAGTCTTTCAAGAGACAAAATGTTTTGAGAAAACATAACAAAGGAACGAGCTGGGTAAGTGCAGCAGGAGACATGTGGTGCATGGGAGTACGGTGCGCTTCGATAACATGTACTACAGATTGTGAGAGGTAAAATAAAATGCAATAATGCAATACAATAAGCGGTAAGTCCCGTCAGAAAACTGACAGACCTCTACCCCCGGGCCCCCTTTTTCTGCTGACAGCAGGACCTGGTGGGGGGTCGCCCGAGGGTAGAGGAGTAGGGATAACAGTTTAAGACATCTAAGTAAAGTATACTATTACTAAAACAAAACAAAAAAAAAAAAACAACAAAAAAAACACATTTTTGGCAATGGAGGTGAGTGCCCTCCTATATGTGAGAGAACTAATTCTAAGTCGCTATTGTGCGACATCTTGTGCTATTGGGCCAGGCTGGACTGGGATTATAAGGGATGTGGATCCCTTGGGCCATGCGTGGTAGTCCAGGGGGTCGTCATGCTATATGCCATCAAGTGTCGTGCTAATTGTGGGTCACTTACATTCAGACTACTATATATTGGTAGTTACAGTGGAAAGTCCATTTCTAAGTCCAGAGAGCTTGCCGAGCCCTGTTAGTTGGACGGTATGGCCCCCGGCCTAGTTCATGTGGTTACAGCGACGTATGGGTCGGGTGTGAGTCCTTGTGGCACGAATGGGACAGTTCTAGTCGGGTCCCAATCGTGTCGCGGAGATGTCGGGCTTTTCTGGCCTGTTTGCTTGAGGGAGTCTGTAGGTAGGCCCAGTACTTGCAGGTGCGGTGCCGCCTCGCAAATGTCCCGTATCTGATGAGTGACCGATCCCTGCTGGATGGTGAGGGTGTGGGCCAGTCTCCAGCGGTATCTGAGGCCTTGTTGGCGGAGAAGTGCGGTTAGAGGTTGGAGGGAACGTCTCCAAGCCAGGGTGCCGCTGGAAAGGTCGGCATAAAAGCTCAGCGCCCTGTTATCAAATTGTAGGGGTGTCTTGCCTTGCAGGGCGTCCAGTACAGCCGTTTTGTCCGTTCTGTTTCGGAACGCAATTATGATGTCCCTGGTGGCCCCAGTAGGTGCTTTCGGCGATTTGGGGACTCTGAACAGGTAGTCGGGGTGTATGCGGTCTGCTTGTGCTGGTGGCAGAATCAGTGTGAGCAGGCGTTGAACAACCGTCGGTAGTTCTGCTTCAGAGAGATCTTCCGGGAGTCCCCTGACTTTCAGGTTGTTACGCCGTCTGGCGTCTTCGTGCTCGGCCATGCGGCTTTCATGTGAGCGTTGCTGTAGTTGCAGCTCTTGCACGGTGCGTTTGAGTTCTCCTATGTCCCTTGCGTTAGTTTCCATTCGGCCCTCCATTGTATTTAGTCGGGTTGTCACTCCTTTGAGATCGCCTCGCAGTGCAGTGATATCTTTATGGAAGTCGTTATGGTGGTCCGCGAGTATTTGTTTGAGGATCGACACTGTCACTGGTGTGGAGTCTGTATCGATGTTGGTCGGATGTGAGGGCCTTCCTGCCCTGGGGGCCAGTAAGTAATCTTCTCCTGAGAGGTCGTCTGAGAAATCAGAGCAGCCTCCATGGAGCGCCGCCATGTTGTGTTCGCTTGCTCCTCGGGCCTGTCTCCACATGTCTCCTATGGTGAGTCCCGGGTTGTTTTTTTCCATGTTTGGTTTTTTCGTTTTGCGTCCCATCGTATTAGGGAGGGTGTTGGGGGTCTCTGTCGCAGTTTATGGGTAGTTTGTGAGGGTATTTTCTTGTTTTCTACGCTTTTGTCTCGGAGCTCCGGATTGTTGCGGCCGCTTGGTTTGGCTGTCTCATTTCTTGTTTTTATCTGTTTTTCTACAGTCTAAAACTTTTGTTTTTGTGTGGTGTGACTCAGTCACTGTTCTTATATTAAACCACACTGACTGAGGATCACTGGATCCTTAACTTTCACCTACAGTAATATCTGATATCTAATACCAAATCTCCATTTGTTAACACTAAATCTAGTATGGTCTCTTTATGAGTTGGTTCCTCAATGACTTGTTTTAGAGACAATCCCAGTAGGGAGTTTATAATATATGTGCTCCTGGCACAAGCAGCTATTTTGGTTTTCCAGTTCACATCAGGAAGATTAAAGTCACCCCTGGTGATTACTTCCCCCTTCATTGTCATTTTAGCTATTTCATCAACTAGTAGATTATCTAACTCTTCTATTTGTCCTGGAGGCCTATAAATCACACCTACATTCTAACGTAACCCAAACGGACTCTATGTTCGCCTCACTAACTTTATTAGGCTAGATTTTATGCTATCCTTCACATACAGGGCCACCCCTCCCCCTTTCTTGCCTTCCCTGTTTTTTCTATATAAAGAGTACTCTGGTATTGCTATGTCCCAGTCATTTTTCTCATTATACCATGTCTCAGTAACAGCGACTAAATCTACATTATCAGTTGCCATTATTTCCACAAGTTCATGGATCTTATTCCCTAAACTACGAGCATTTGTAGACATGACTCTAAGCTTATCATTTTTTAACACACTTGCTACAGGCACCTTCTGTCCTTGTTTTGAAGGGCAATTGGATTGACGTTTTATCACCCTTTTGCCCCCCCCCCCTTTCTAGTTTAAATACATCCCAGCAAAACCTCTGAACTGCTCACTGAGAAAGATGCAAACCATCTTTTTTGTACAGTTTATTTCCATTCCAAACAGAGCTACCATGAGAAATGAAGCCAAATCCTTGTTCCCGACACCATTCACGAAGCCACAAGTTAAAGTCCCTAATATGCATCCATCTGTCGTTTCGAGTGTTATGCACAGGCAGAACTTCAGAGAATGACAGTGTGGAAGCAACCTGCCGCATATCATTTTCAAAAACACAAAAAACTTCCCTTACCTCTGAAACCTCATTGCAAGCCAAGGCATTTGTCCCTAGATGGACAAGTACATCCAATTCCCCTTCCTACTTTGCTCGCTTAACAATATTACAAATACGTCTCCTGTCTCTGTGAGCAGTAGCTCCGGGAACACATCTCACAAGACCACAAGCTCCACACCTCTTATGATAGAATCCTCCAACAACTGCTTTCTATTAGGCCTCACCATAGTCTCCAGCATGTCTCCATAATACCACTACACTCGGTGCCTGAGAATGTCTCCACAGCATACCAGCTTCAAGGTTCGTTGTGTTGCGAGGCATGTTGAGAATTTGTGGCCTTCCCAATAGCTTGAAAGCATCAGGGCTGTTTCCTCTGATCTCTCATTATAACAATATGTTTTCATCCACAAAACTTCTCTTACTGGATAATTTGTATTTATAGGAACATTTTCTGTAAACTCTTCATGATAATCTTTTAAAGGTTTCTGTTTCTGAGATGGAAGAGTTGATACATCTTCATCAGTAATATCATAGTCCTCCTCTTCTTTTTGCTGTGGTATGAAAAACTAACTTTTTGACTACATCTGCATGAATTATATAAGTAACTGAGGTATAATTACATGCTTTGCCATTGGTTTGCTGGGCGTAATAGAGTGTCCAGTGACTGTGTCCTTTTATCTACTTACACAAGTTCATTTACATTCGCAGAGACAATTTGTAATTACTTTATATATTGGCAAATATTGTGAATAGCACAATCTCTTACTGTGGATTCTTTCTTGAAATGCAAGCTTATTAAAGTCATTCTTTTAACAGGAAAAAGCTGAGATAATATAGATCTATGACATTACTTTAAAAAGTACTTATGCTTTTCTTTTCTTTATTTTTTTTTTACATTTGAATCTCTTGGTGGTACAAATCTGTTCCAATACAATTAATTTGTTGTATTATCCCATAAATGACACGTCTACAATATTACATTGCTGCCTGGAGCCAATATTACATGACAAAAAATAGCAGTAATGGTTTAGTAGAAGAATAAGGAACATATATAATTACATTAGGCCCAGGGGCTGGAGCATAGTTTCAGAGAGGGAAAACATCTTACAAGTGTATTACCAGTCGTCATTTGATTGTAAATGTGATGAGCTAGACATTTGGACTATATGGCAGACCATAAAATGTTTCATTGTATTGCTATGAGAGTGGACAAAGCATGTTCTAAACTATCAACTAAGAGTTACTAAAATGCATTTTTTTCATGTGAAATCATAGGCATTTGTAATCCATTTCATTAGGGTATGCACCAGGAAATTCTTCCCCATGTTATTGTTTAATGTTATGTAATGTGAATACTACAATGTTGAGGGCATGTGTGGTGTGGATGTGCAACTTGTGTAGGTTTAGGGTGATTCTAATTGTTGTATCTATGTGTGAAGTGTGTGTTGCGGCTGTGACGGAGCTCCTGTACTCCGACCGAGTGCCTCCACCCAGTCCCTTTTCTGGCTGCTTGCAGGGACCCTCGAACACTTCAGTCGCTGAGGCTTGACTGGGGTCTCTCTGGAGTTCAGATGCTTATGATCCCCATAACCCAGAGCACTATCTCTGCTTGTATCTTTGGCCCAAACAGGGATAGTCTCTATAGTGCATCTTTCAGGAACTCTGAGAAACTGCCAGTCCGATGGTTCTCCATCATGTCTCCATAGGTGTTCCAGAGGTATCCTGCAAGGAGGAAGTCAATCCCACAGCTACCACCAGATGTGACGGAGTTCCTGTACTCCGACCAAATACCTCCACCCAGTCTACTTCCTAGCCGCTTGTAGGGACCCTGGAGCACTTTAACCCCAGTCAACGAGGCTTGACTGGGGTCTATCTGGAGTTTTTCCACCTGACCAAACTGCAGCTTTCCTTCCAGGCAGGTATCGTCCCCTCTGCCTATTCCGCTGCATCCCTTTTTTTAGGCAGGTATCGCCCCCACTGCCTATTCATCTGCAGCTTTGCTTACAGTGATTGCTATTGCCTTTACAAAGGCACTTGTGGCTTTTAGATCTAGTTCTCTTGATTTATCCCAGGGCTAGAAGGGCCACTCAGTTCCAAATGGAACTAACATTGTATACTTTATTTTACTTGGGACTAGCCCATATGTTCATTACACTAAGATTGCTGTAAAAATTAAATACAAATAACCAAATCATAGCAGACAACAAACAGCAACTTTTATTATAGCACAAGGCCAGTCGCTGCAGCAGCTCGAACAGGAGCTCTAAGTAAGAGTCAGAGGGCGCCATGCATGCCTGGTCTAACTCTGTATTCCCCACCTCTGCTGATGGATTGGCTCAGAAGAAAGTCAATCCTTCCAAAAACACTCACTTCTGGAAATCCTCCCCAGATGCTGCACCAGTGCTATCTCTGTCCCTCTCTCTGGGCTCCAGAAGATGTGCAGCGGTCACATTTGGTGGCAGCTCCTGTACTCTGACCGAGTACCTCCGTCCAATCCACTTTATAGCCATTGAGGAGGAAGTCTAGAATGCTTAAACCCCATTCACCAAGGCTGCGGTCTCTCTGGCTGCAGACTTTGCAATATGCAAATCTACCTGAATATGCAGGTTTACAAGCCTTGTATTCAGGTAGTGCATATAGTTGTTGCTACCAACAGAGAGCGCTATAGCCTGGCCTCCATAGCCAAATCCACCTAGTTGATAGCAAGCATCAGCAGGACAGGAGACAACACAGACAATTAACAATAAATACATAATACACACCCTGCACCTATAATGGACACAGGGCGACTTAGACATAGGAGTAGTCCAGGTTCCTACATAAAGTGTTTGTCCTAAACTCCAGGTGATGGTGACTACCATCACACAGGCATTCTGTGTGTGATTTATAAGGCTGGCTGCGTGTAATGTGTGAATAGCTGTGAGTGATGTGTGGCTGCAGTGGGTAGCTATGAGTGGTATGTGTACTTGTGTGAGTAGCAGTGAATGATAAGTTTGGGCCACAGTGTGTGGCAAAGTGTGATGTGTGCGAAATGCATGTGGGAAGTATTGAAATTTCCATTTAGTTCAAGATTTTAAGGGAGATTCAAGTTAGCTGCCTTCAGCCCAATATAGCTAGTGAGGTACTTTAGTAAGGGATTGAAGGCAGTAGTGACGGGATACATCTTGAATAAGGGAAAATGGGCTGCAGCGATCGATAGAGGCAGTAGTGGGGGGGGGTCTGGGGGTTGTAGTGGCTATTAGGTGCAGTTGTGGGGATAAAGGTAGTAGGGGGATAAGGGCTGAAGTGGAGGGTAAGGACATGTAGTGGGGGGTTTATAGGCAAGAGTAAGGGGTTAGGGGCAGTAGTGTGTGTTAGGGGCAGTAGTGGTGGGTTAGGACCTGTAGTAGGTTATCAGAGGCTTACATGTGGGGCTAGGAGCAGTTGTGGTGGTAAGAGGCAGAAGTGAGGCGTGAGGGTTAGGGGTAGTAATGGAGGGTTGTTGGCAGTAATGTGGGGATACATGCTGAAGTGGTATATTAGGACCTATAGTGGGGGCTTAGGGGCAGTAATGGGGGGTTAGGACCTTTAGTGAGGTTTAGGAGCAGTAATATATAGTTAGGACCTGTTGTGGGGTGTTAGGACCTGAAGTGGGGGGTTAGGACCTGAAGTTGAGTGTTAAGGGCAGTAGTGAGAGGTTAATGGGGGACATAATGGGCAGTAGTGGGGGATAAGGGCAGTAGTGGGGGTTAGTGGTGATAGTAGGGGATTTAGTGGGGGAAGGGCTTGAAGCTGTAGTTGAGTAGATAGGGGGCTGAGGGCATAGTAAAAAAATAATAATAAATAAAACAAATAAACAAAACAAAATTAAAATAAATAATGTTTCTTCCCTCTCCCTAAGGCTTAGCTTGGGCACGGGAGGGGGGAAATCCTGATCCCTGGAGGTCTTGTGGGAAAAGCAGCATCTCTGCACCCCCAGTGGGTGCAGATAGCCACTTCTGGATGGCGCCAGGAAATGTAAATTAACATTGCACCAAGAAATGTATCAAAGCGAGTGGAGAACTTCGAGGCCAAGTTCTCCACTCCTTCTAATGCATTAGAAGGAGTGGAGAACTTGACCTGAAAGTGCAGACCGAGTTCTCCATCCTCCCCTTGGCAATAGAAGCTGGCTTGAGACTGTGGCTAGATGCATCAGGAGAGGGGCACAGCACCGGTCCTGGAGACCCTTTGATCCCTCTGCAGCTTGTTCAGCAGTCAGTGTTCCGGGTACATTATGTGTGATATAAAATAAATTTATCAATTTCACGTAAAATGTAGCCACTTCTAAAAAATGAAAAAAAAAACATCTGGTTTCTGTTTCTAACTTTCAGAATATTGTTATAGATGGAGAGATTTTCTGACTGTATTTAAAGCATACTCTAGTGCAGGGGTTCTCAACCCAGTCCTCAAGGACCCCCTACCAGTCCAGGATTTAGGGATTACCTGGGTGTGTCTAAGGCATTTAGAAAGAAAAAAAAACACCTTAGAGTCTATATATATTTTTATTTATATCAAAATACACTTAGAATGAAATTATATATATATATATATATATATATATATATATATATATATATATATATATATATATATATATATATATATATATATATATATATATATATTTCCTGGCTAATCATGGCAGCATATACACATGGGTTAGCTCCTCCCCTACAGCCGATAGGACAGGAAAACCACCAAGGTTTTAAAAGGAGGCTCCATCTGTAAGGTCCTCAGTCTTTTTCCTGTCCTACAGCCCTTAGGACGTGAGCAATTTGCTCCCTTTACTTACGGACATGTATGTTTTTTTTTTTATCTTCATTACTTTATTTGCCTGTTTTACTGTAGTACATCATGCAGTTGTGCTTTTATGCTGTGAGGCATTTAAGCTTTGATATCTTTAAACTAGTGCATTATACAGCTGTATCTTATTTTTAAGATTGTGGTATATTATGCGGTTGTGCTTTTGCTAGGAAGCATTTAAACCCTTAAGTACACATGACATGTGTGACATGTCATGATTCCCTTTTATTCCAGAAGTTTGGTCCTTAAGGGGTTAAGCTGTGTTGCATTTAAGCTGTGTGGCACAATATTTCCATTCATTTGTATGGAATTAAGAGTAATTTTCAAGGCTCTTCTTCACTTCAGATGCTTGCTGAAGAACGAGTGGGTCCAAATTTGCTCAAATATCAATGCAACTGTATCCTATATCTACCAAGATGGGTCTCACAGATACATATTGATGGAATTCCAGCCCATAATGATCAGGGCACAGAAGAACAACCAGTGGCTCAGAATACAATGGCTGTTTGCTGGAGCCGAATAACTGTGGACAAGATGGATTGGCAACCATGTCCTGACGTATCCCCGGGGTTGACGCAGATTGTCTGATACCCTACATAGATCTGATGGCCATTTCTTGGAACTACCAGGTCCAGAAGTATTTTTACATGCTAGGACCAGAATGCTCAGGTTCAGGATACACTGACTCATATTTAGAATTTTAGTCTGATGTACATATTTTCCTGTTTTCGACTTTCCTAAAAAGGCAATGCAAAAGGTGACAGTGGAAGACCGCGTCGACTCTAATTCCTATGATGAATAAGATGATTCTGGAACCTCCAAGGGAAATCCCTGTACGTCCAGACCTATTACAATGCCCCATGACACACCAGGATCCTCAAGTTCTGGTGTTGATGCGGGAATCCATATTAGTATAGGCATCCCTGAGACGGTCATTGAGATCCTCCTATAATCCTATACAGGCTTTACTAAGCTTGACATGCTTTTGTCTGTTGGAATTACTCCTTGTTCAGGCCTTGAAAGGTTCATTGTTATAACACTCTAGAGGAGCACTTAGCTGCACTTTGCTTCATATAGGCATTGATTGAAATCATGCCTCCACTGAGTGTGGTGAAGCCAATATGTGACGTACCACTGGTCTCACAGGCCCTGACTAAACCATTATTCGAACCTCTAGAAGGAGCTTACATTGTGGTAGCACAGAAAGTGCTGGTGGCTGGTACCCCAGCAAGGAAAATGGGTGAACTCCAGGCTTGATCCTGTGTACCCCCATTTAATGAATTTCAACAGGATATGGTTGTCTTGCATGTAGCACCAGAGATCCTGCCTAAAATGGGAGCTTTTCAATGCCATTCTCTACCTGTACCAAAGGATTTGGGGCATTCTCCACTAGTGCTGTTACAGCATCTCGTGGACTTCCATGGCAATGGTCCCTGCTGAAACTTTGTAAAGTTGGCATTTGGACCTCTTTGAACAAGTTTGTCCTTCATTACATATTGGACATTGAAGCAATTAATGAGACACAATTTGGACGTCACGTCCGTTCTTTACCTGTGCTGGAGGGTATCAGGGCACTCTCCTCTCATGCTGTTGCAGCATCATGGGTTGCCATGGCAATGGTTTCTGCTGACACTTTTTGTAAGCTAGCATTTGAACCTCTTTAGACACGTTTGTCTGGCATTTCATACTGTTTGTTAAAACAGTCTATGATGCACAATTCGGTACTCAAGTACTTAAATCAGTTCATTCTTCTATCTATGTTGAATTATTTTGAATATTTGATTGGCTATTCTGTCCCTCCCTTTGTAAGCTTGGGTATTCCCCATGTGTATATGCTGCCATGATTAGCCAGGAAAGTGGAAAATGTATTCATACTTACCGTAATTTTCTTTTCCTGGCTATTATTCATGGCAGCATATACTTCCCTCCCATAAATGTCTCTATTTATGTACTGTAGAGCTTGTAAACTGACTGAGGACCTTAGGGATGGAGCCTCCTTTTAAAACCTTGGTGGTTTTCCTGTCCTATCGGCTGTAGGGGAGGAGCTAACCGATGTGTATATGCTGGCATGAATAATAGCCAGGAAAAGAAAATTACGGTAAGTATGAATACATTTTCCAATATATTGGAAGGCATGGCCTGAAGTTGTGGGAGGGGCTATAGACCTACAAAAGGGACTCCCCCCTTTCCCTACTTACCTTTGTGGGTCAGACGAATAGCACTTCCAGGTCATACAAGACGCCATTTTGATTTCACCTTTGCTCCATGAGGTCTCATACTCCAAGCTGTGTCCAGGAATCCTGCTGCAGGGCTTTCCGTTAATCCAGTGGCTTTCTTTCCGGTCAGCATCACATTTGGTGCCTCAGGGACTCTCAAACCGTAAGTTGACCCACCTGTCGCGCCAGGATTAGTTCCCACGGCGTTCAGCACAGCACGGGTCCTCACTTAACGGTTTCCTTTCGTTTTGCACGGTTATTTCATTACCTAATACTTGCCTAGCTGTTCATGTAAAATCTGTTGTTTAAAATCTGTTGGGTTAACCCCTTCAGGACGGAGTCAATAGTGCACGTTCTGAACAAAACGTAAACAAAAACTAGAATTTGCGCTAAATGTCTGTTCACCCGTAGTTCCCCTCTTTCATATTATATGCACCCACACTTATTATATATCATTTTGTTCAGGAGAAACAGGGCTTTAATTTATCATTAACTATTCATATATGGAACATAATTTATTATGAATAAAATAAAAAAAACTGTGAGAAATTTATTTTTTTTTTTAGCTGGAAATGTTATAATACTGTTTTACTGCAACAAAATGCACATATTTGTAATCAGCGATGTCTCACGAGTACAACAGTACCCCCCCATTAACAGGTTTTATGGTGTTTTGGAAAGTTACAGGGTCAAATATAGAACGTTCCATTTTCAAATTGAAATTTGCCAGATTAGTAATGCTACCTTTGAGACGGTGTGGTAGCCCAGGAATGAGAATTACCCCCATAATGGCATACCATTTGAAAAAGTAGACAAGCCAAGGTATTGAAAGTGGGGTATGTTTAGTCTTTTTTAGTAGCCACTTAGTCACAAACACTGGCCAAAGTTAGCGTTCATATTTGTTTTTGTGTGAAAAAAGCAAAAAACGAATATTTGGCCAGTGTTTGTTACTAAGTGGCTACTAAGAAAGACTGGACATACCTCACTTGCAATACCTCGGGTTGTCTACTTTTGCAAATGGTATGCCATCATGCGGGTAATTCTCATTCCTGGGCTACCATACGCTCTCAAAGGCAACATAACCAATCTGGCAAATTTCAATGTGAAAAAAATGAAATGCAAGCCTTATATGTGACTCTCTAACTTTCCAAAACACCATAAAACCTGTACATGGGGGGTACTGTTATTCTCGGGAAACTTCACTAAACACAAATATTAGTGTTTTAAAACAGTAAAACATATTACAACAATAATATAGTCCATAAAAGTGCTGTTCGTTTGTAAAAAATGCAAAAAACGTAACTTTTACTTAAAATATCATCGTTGTAATACAATTTACCAGTTTGAAACACTAATATTTGAGTTCAGCGAAGTCTCCCGAGTAAAACAGTACCCCCTATGTACAGGTTTTATGGTGTCTTGGAGAGTTACAGGGTCAAATATAGTGCTTGCAAATTAAATTCTCTGCACTTTCTCCCTGTGTTGTCAGGCATGTCAATCAAATTTTAATTAATCAAATCACATAATTATGTTAAAAGATTACTTAAATACACATGTAGAATTTTAATATATATACATATATATGTATTTAAATTCTACGTGTATACTAATGTAATCTTTTATGTAATTATATGTATTTATCTATATATATATATTTGCGGTTATTTGTATTTTATATATAGATAGATATATATATAGAATGTCATTCTAAGTGTATTTTGTTACCAATATATATATGTTGTTAACAAAATACAGTTAGAATGAAATTACATATGAATATATAATTTATATTAAATTTTGTTTCAATATTTTATTTATTTATTTTATTTATTTATTATTTTAATTATACGTATATATATATAATATATATATGTAGATCTATTATATATATAATATATATACATATATATATGTAACGTCATTCTAAGTGTATTTTAATACTAATATATATACTTATATTAATATTAAAATACACTTTGTATGACGTTACATATATATACATATTATATATATATATAAAAATATTTTACATTTATTTTTTAACATGTTTAATTTATTTTTTTTATACTTTCTTACCAGCAGGGGGACTGTCTGATATTTTAGACAATCCCCCTGCTAGCACAGTGCTCCCCAACCTTTTTATCGCCGCGGACCGGTAAACATTTGATAATTTTTCCGTGGCCCGCTTGTTTTGATTTAATAAGACAAAAAAAAACCAAAGTCACATATATTAAAAAAAACACGCAGACACATACATAGTCAGAAAATCACAAACACAGTCACATAAAGACAGACTCAAAATTGTGTGTATGTGTGTGTGAGCGGTGCAGTGTGTATGTGAGGGTGGCAGTGTGTGTGAGAGTTGCAGTGTGTGTGTGGGGGGCAGTGTTTGTGGGGCAGTGTGTGTAGTGTGTGTATGGGGGAAATGTTTGTGGGGCAGTGTGTGCAGTGTGTGTATGGGGGCAGTGTTTGTGGGGCAGTGTGTGTAGTGTGTGTATGGGGCAGTGTGTGTAGTGTGTGTATGGGGCAGTGTGTGTATGGGGCAGTGTGTGTATGGGGCAGTGTGTGTATGGGGCAATGTGTGTAGTGTGTTTATGGGGCAGTGTTTGTGGGGCAGTGTGTGTAGTGTGTGTATGGGGGAAATGTTTGTGGGGCAGTGTGTATGGGGGCAGTGTTTGTGGGGCAGTGTGTGTAGTGTGTGTATGGGGCAGTGTGTGTATGGGGCAGTGTGTGTATGGGGCAGTGTGTGTATGGGGCAGTGTGTGTATGGGGCAGTGTGTGTATGGGGCAGTGTGTGTATGGGGCAGTGTGTGTATGGGGCAGTGTGTGTATGGGGCAGTGTGTGTATGGGGCAGTGTGTGTATGGGGCAGTGTGTGTATGGGGCAGTGTGTGTATGGGGCAGTGTGTGTAGTGTGTTTGTGGGGCAGTGTGTGCAGTCTGTGTATGGGGCAGTGTTTGTAGTGTGTGTATGGGGCAATGTGTGTAGTGTGTGTATGGGGCAGTGTTTGTGGGGCAGTGTGTGTAGTGTGTGTATGGGGCAATGTGTGTAGTGTGTGTATGGGGCAGTGTTTGTGGGGCAATGTGTGTAGTGTGTGTATGGGGCAGTGTGTGTAGTGTGTGTATGGGGCAGTGTGTGTAGTGTGTGTATGGGGCAGTGTGTGTAGTGTGTGCATGGGGGCAGTGTTTGTGGGGCAATGTGTGTAGTGTGTGCATGGGGCAGTGTTTGTGGGGCAGTGTGTGTAGTGTGTGTGTGTGTGGGCAGTGTGTGTATGGGGCGTAAGGAGGCTTTTTTTAAATTTAATTAAAATTAATATATTCATGTCCCCCCTCCCTTCTTACCTTTACTGGGAGGAGGGGGGACATTTCTTAGTCCCTGGTGGTCCGGTGGGGATTCCCTGGTGGTCCGGTGGTGGTGAGGTGAACTCTAGCCCAGTTACAGGGCTAGAGTTCACTCTCGCGAGATTTGGAGCGTTGCCGTGGTTACCGCGGCAACGCTCCAAATCTCGCGAGAGGAGGACCCGGAGGAGCTGCAGGTAAGAGCTTCCGGGTCCTCTCTCACTCCCCTGCCGGCTGCCAGCAATGTGCCTGCAGACCGGGGAGGGAGATCTCTGATCTCCCCTCCGGTCCGCAGGCACATTGCAGGGCTGGCACTTGGGCAATGCCAGCCCTGCATTAGCCGGCAGGCTCGCACACCCCACACCCCTGGGCGGCCCGGTACCGTTTGATCCACGGACCGGTACCGGTCCGCGGCCCGGGGGTTGGGGAACACTGTGCTAGCAGATCCCCAGCCAGCTAAAGGGGCCATGTGATCACATGCGATCACATGGCCCCCGGGGGCCTCATTTGCCGTGGGAGGGCTGCCTGGGCTGTCAGGCAGCCCCCTAGAAGAGGATCGCGGCGGAGGCAAGTATAACTTACCTCCTGGGGCTCAAAGCCGTTACAGCGTTCCATGCCGCCGCAACGGCTTTAAAGCCCATTATAATGGGGACGGCATGGAACGCCGTAACGGCATTAACGGGTTAAAATCATCTGTGCGGTTAAAACTACAAACGAAATACAATTTTTCGCCTACACACTGTCCCCTACCGGTCTTTGGGTGTACTACAGGCTTCTGAGACATTATCGCATTTCATGTACAAACCAACGAACCACTGCATTTTCGCCCACATACTGACCCCTACTGGTCATTCGGTATACTACAGGCTTCTCAGACATTATTGCATTTCATGTACAAACCAACGAACCACTGCATTTTCACCTACACACTGACCCCTACCGGTCATTCGGTATACTACAGGCTTCTTAGACGTTTTTCATTTTCATGTACAAACCAATAAACTACGGCATTTTCACCTACACACTGACCCCTATCGGTCATTCGGTGTACTACAGGCTTCTTAGACGTTTTTCATTTTCATGTACAAACCAATAAACTACGGCATTTTCACCTACACACTGACCCCTACCGGTCATTCGGTGTACTACAGGCTTCTTAGAAGTTTTTCATTTTCATGTACAAACCAATAAACTACGGCATTTTCATCTACACACTGACCCCTACCGGTCATTCAGTGTACTACAAGCTTCTCAGATATTATTGCATTTTCATGTACAAACCAACGAACCACTGCATTTTCACCTACACACTGACCCCTACCGGTCATTCGGTATACTACAGGCTTCTTAGACGTTTTTCATTTTCATGTACAAACCAATAAACTAAGGCATTTTCACCTACACACTGACCCCTACTGGTCATTCAGTGTACTACAAGCTTCTCAGATATTATTGCATTTCATGTACAAACCAACGAACCACTGCATTTGCGCCTACACACTGACCCCTACCGGTCATTTGGTGTACTACAAGCTTCTCAGATATTATTGCATTTCATGTACAAACCAACGAACCACTGTATTTTTGCCTACACACTGAGCCTTATCGGTCATTTCGGTGTACTACAGGCTTCTTAGATGTTGTTTGAATTTTCATGTACAAACCAATAAACCACTGCATTTTCACCTACACACTGACCCCTACCAGTCATTCGGTGTACTACAAGCTTCTCAGACATTATTGCATTTCAGGTACAAACCAACAAACCACTGCATTTGTGCCTACACACTGATCCCTACCGGTCATTCGGTGTACCACAGGCTTCTCAGACATTATTGCATTTCATGTACAAACCAACGAACTACTGCATTTTCGCCTACACACTGACCCCTGACAGTCATTTCGGTGTACTACAGGCTTCTTAGACGTTGTTTGCATTTTCATGTATAAACCACTAAATTTTCACCTACACACTGACCCCTACCGGTCATTCAGTGTACTACAGGCTTCTCAGACATTATTGCATTTCATGTACAAACCAACGAAACACTGCATTTGAGCCTACACACTGACACCTACCGGTCATTCGGTGTACTACAGGCTTCTCAGACATTATTGCATTTCATGTACAAACCACCGAACCACCGGATTTTCACCTACACACTGACCCCTACCGGTCATTCAGTGTACTACAGGCTTCTCAGATATTATGGCATTTCGTGTACAAACCAATGAACCACTGCATTCGTGCCTACACACTGACCCCTACCGGTCATTCGGTGTACTACAGGCTTCTCAGACATCATTGCATTTCATGTACAAACCAACGAACCACTGCATTTTCGCCTACATGAGTACCCCTACTGGTCAATTGGTATACTACAGGCTTCTCAGACTTTATTTCACTTCATAAGCAAACAAACTAACTACAGCATTTTCGCTTTTATACTGACTCCTACGGAATATTTGCATGGTTGCACGCTTAAAGTCCTTCCAATTACGTACTTTCACACATTAGGTTATTCAGCAGCCAGTCATGGTTCACTACACTCATGTTTCCGGGTACAGTTGTATTCCATATCACAGATGATATAACACTCCCGACAAGTTAATTTCCTTCAAACAGGGGCATTAACAAGCATACAATAAACATTGGGACGGAGCACTTTGCTCTATTAAACGTGCATAACACACATATGGGTATACGCTTTTAAATGGCTATATTAAATTTTCATACATTGTTTTACCCATCCGGGATACAGGTATTTATAACCCTTACGACCAGTAAGGGTATCTAATCATACTACCAGGTATATACACCTGCTTATGTGGTATTTACATACATTTTCTGTTTTCCCCTGGATACATCCTTAGTGTACTGGCAATTAGGGACTATAGGTTTCCAGTAGGTATTCTCCTTTCTTGGCATCTACGCCTGTCGTATAGTGGTCCCGCAAGACCAACCCCGCCTCAACGCTCGGAGGCAAACACCCATCGGGCCACTTGTGAGCTAGCCGCCTCGCATGGTATATAGAGAGGGCCTCACCTGTCACTCCCCTCCCCTTTTTCTTTTCTGGTTACAGTCACCGAGAGGCCAACATCCTGCCATTACGTTGGTGGCCACAAAATTCCCTCGTGCCATTGCATAGATAGAGCCTCTCAAGCCACTTGGCAACTAGCAGGGCCTCACCTGTCACAAAACAAAGGATTAAATGTTTCGCCATGCGGCTTTAGCTAGCAAGCCAGTACTAGCACACTGTGGGTTCATATAATAATGGCTATCTTCATCTTTCACTTGGAGAGGATGTTGCGAGTCCCACACAACAATTTTGTCCCAACACAGCGGACGATCACGTTTCAGGCTCCACGCTCTAGCACCTCAGAACTACCCGAGACAAATTGGGTCATCTCATTCTTTTTGGCAAATCCCAGATTTGCAACAATTTCCATGTTGGCACAAGTAGTTTCAGTGCATGCAGACTGTGGCAGATATGTTCCCAATACGTCAGGGCACATGAAACCATGTGTCCCAATAAATGTACCCTGAACATTACTTCACGTCTGTAAACATTATGCATTTCCAGTACTTTCTAACTCCTCACCCTTCCAGACATTTTTTGATTTCCTAATCTCCGATTTTAAAGGCCTTCCGGACAGGTATTGCCATATACTTTTGTGGAAATCTAGAATGCCCTAACTTGCAGTCATCACAACAGCTGGCATTACACTCATGGCCCCCCTAACTTGCAGTCATCACAACAGCTGGCATTACACTCATGGCCCAAGAAAGGCAGAAAGATTTCTATCTGGGCCTCTCCAATCTACACCATTTACCGCGTGGCGCAATCCCATTGGGATTGTCACAGGGAATCTTCCCTCACACTTTAACTGATCATAGACTTATCTGCACCTCACGCCTCGGTTACCCCAAGTCTCAACTCCCTCATACCCTTCTGAGGAGTCTTCATTACAGTATGCCACCATTGTTCATACCATTACAGCTATCACTCAAGCAGCGGGGGAAGCCTGGTTAAGTAAAACTGACATCACAACACATTTCAGACTGCCATCATCCACCCTACACTGGCACTTACAGGGCATTTATGGGCAGCAGTCATATATTTCTTCTCCTGCTTAACTTTCGGGTCAAGAGCAGCCACTATCTTAAATATATTCGTAGAACTATTTGCGGGTTGTGGTTAAACATATCCAGATGCCCCACAGTCATACACTCCCGAGATGATTTCTTGTTGGTCAAAGGGAACGCCGTTCCCTCTAGAAGCTTCAAGGAAGCCATTTGTATGTCTGAACACTTGGGGGTCCCAGTAAGGTCACAGAAGAGCCAGACACTATCGTTACATTCCTGGGCATACAACTTGACTTGGCATCCTTGCCAGCAAGTTACCACGTGAGAAATAACTCGCAACAACACCAATTACCAACTCCTGCTTGGTACTCGCAACCGCATGGAACTACAATCCCTGCCAGGTTCCTTAAAATTTGCCATGCGCATCATACCGCAGGCTGCGCTTTCATCTCAGACCACTTTGCTTTTTCCACACTCCCGCATGATGATCAGGGACTGTCCCTAGACAACCAAGCCACGGCAGACCTAACACACCTAATGGTAAACTACTGTGGCAGCTGACGTGACAGCCGCCATGGCAGGGGGTCATTTATGGTCAAGGTCATGGATTACATGAACCTCGCCAACATAACCGGGCACTGACTAAACTGGCCTAGTCCACCAGCACTCAACACACTTGCTACAGGGTTTCCACTTATACAATACGTTTCATGTCGGACCATGACTTAGATAGCTGGTTTGAGGTTTCACCATTTATGGCATTCACTTCTTTTGCCACCTTAAGTTAAAAATTCTCGCACAACACGGTTAAACTTTATCTCACGGACATTCAACACTATACGTATTTCTACTTCCCAAAACACAGGGAAGTTCAAGCACTATATAGCCAAGATATCCCCGCACACGTTAAAGACACGGGGCCGCTCGGAATCATAGGCTTATGCGACTTACATACCACAGCCGATTCAGGAATTAGGAAGCTTTCATTAAAATGTCTACCTGATGGTTAACAAATGCACTATGATCCTGTATAATGTTTTGCATTAATATTTCTCTTTTTGCACACTTTTTACCGGCCTACAGCATACGTCGGTTTCGACACACCTCAACCGATTATTCCTAAAGCTACATCGCTACAACCATCTTATTCTATATCATATGAGAATGCCCCGAACACAAATATAAATATATATATATATATATATAATATAATATATTTTTATTCTTTATTTTGTAGTGCAATAAGATTCTGACATTCACATTGCGTCACAACAAGATCAACATTACATATTATAATGTGCTTATGAGTGTTTTGTCTGAGTCCTGGTCGTAATTGCACTGTTTTTTTGTTTGTTTTTTTAAAGTAGGTCATCGCGTAAATATAAGGTACAGGTGTGGTAGTTTGGGTTCTCCCTGGATGGGCACAGGGCTCGAGTCCTGCAGGAACGCGTGGGAACGGCGTTCCTGCACTTTTTCTAGTGCAGGAACGCCGTTCCCGTTTATGGTCCTGCAGGCACTCAGGGGGTGGCAAAAAATGCCGCCCCCAAATGTCCCCGTTAGTGATGTACCGAACTGTCCGCCGGCGAACAGTTCCCGGCGAAATTAGCGTGTTCGCGTTCACCACGGCGGGCGGACACATGCGCAGTTCGATCCGCCCCCTATTCGTCATCATTGGGCAAACTTTGACCCTGTGCCTCTCGGTCAGCAGACACATTCCAGCCAATCAGCAGCACTCCCTCCCTTCCACACCCTCCAACCTCCCTCCCAGCATCCATTTTCGATTCATTCGGAAGATGCATGCTTAGTGAGAGGAGGGAAAGTTTAGCTGCTGCTGATTAGATAGGGACATTGATAGCTAGGCTAGGGTATTCAGTGTCCACTACAATCCTGAAGGACTCATCTGATCTCTGCGTTAAGGACAGCACCCCAAAAAGCCCTTTTTAGGGCTATAACATCAGGCTGCTTTTTTTTTTTTTTCCTGTGTAATGTAATTGCAGGTACCTGCCTGCCAGCTTCTGTGTGAGGTTCACATTGGATACTGTGCCTACTTGCCCAGTGCCACCACTCATATCTGTTTTAACAATAGGTTAAGCTTTACATTTAAAATAAATATTTTTTTTTCACTGTAATAGAAGAGCAGTTGCCTGCCTGCCTGCCAGCTTCTGTGTGAGGTTCACATTGGATACTGTGCCCACTTGCCCAGTGCCACCACTCATATCTGTTTTAACAATTGGTTAAGCTTTAGATTTAATATAAATAATTTGTTTTC
Source organism: Pelobates fuscus (assembly GCF_036172605.1). Classification (NCBI taxonomy): domain Eukaryota; kingdom Metazoa; phylum Chordata; class Amphibia; order Anura; family Pelobatidae; genus Pelobates; species Pelobates fuscus. The sequence continues at coordinate 81,359,988 of NC_086328.1, forward strand.
ACTGTAATAGAAGAGCAGTTGCCTGCCTGCCAGCTTCTGTGTGAGGTTAACATTGGATACTGTGCCCACTAGCCCAGTGCCACCACTCATATCTGTTTTAACAATTGGTTAAGCTTTAGATTTAAAATAAATAATTTGTTTTCACTGTAATAGAAGAGCAGTTGCCTGCCTGCCAGCTTATGTGTCAGGTTGGATGCCTTGCCCATTTGCACAGTCAGTGCCACCACTCATATCTGTTTTAACAATAGCTTAAGCTTTAGATTTTAAAGAAATCATTTTTTTTCACTGTAATAGAAGATCAGTTAGTTGTCTGCAAGCGTCTGGGTGTCAGGCCTACTTCAGCGTGTGCTCTGCAGACCTGTGCCAGCGTGCTTTGACAGTTGCCAATCATATCTGGTGTCTCTTTAGCGTTCTTTTACAAAGAAAAAAGGTTTCCAGTGTAAGCTAATAGCAGACAGTCAGTGTCCTTCAAGCGGCTCTGTCAGGCCTTCCTTCAGCGTGTGCCCTGCACAACCCTGCCAGCGTACTTTGACAGTTGCCACTCATTCTGGTGTCTCTATAGCGTGCTTTTACAACCAAAATTTTGTTTCCACTGTAATAGAAGAGCAGTTGCCTGCCTGCCAGCTTCTGTGTGAGGTTCACATTGGATACTGTGCCCACTTGCCCAGTGCCACCACTCATATCTGTTTTAACAATAGCTTAAGCTTTAGATTTTAAAGAAATCATTTTTTTTCACTGTAATAGAAGATCAGTTAGTTGTCTGCAAGCGTCTGGGTGTCAGGCCTATTTCAGCGTGTGCTCTGCAGACCTGTGCCAGCGTGCTTTGACAGTTGCCACTCATATCTTGTGTCTCTATAGCGTGCTTTTACAACCAAAATTTTGTTTCCACTGTAATAGAAGAGCAGTTGCCTGCCTGCCAGCTTCTGTGTGAGGTTCACATTGGATACTGTGCCTACTTGCCCAGTGCCACCACTCATATCTGTTTTAACAATTGGTTAAGCTTTACATTTAAAATAAATATTTTTTTTTCACTGTAATAGAAGAGCAGTTAGTTGTCTGCAAGCGTCTGGGTGTCAGGCCTACTTCAGCGTGTGCTCTGCAGACCTGTGCCAGCGTGCTTTGACAGTTGCCACTCATATCTGGTGTCTCTTTAGCGTGCTTTTACAAAGAAAAAAGGTTTCCAGTGTAAGCTAATAGCAGACAGTCAGTGTCCTTCAAGCGGCTCTGTCAGGCCTTCCTTCAGCGTGTGCCCTGCACAACCCTGCCAGCGTACTTTGACAGTTGCCACTCATATCTGGTGTCTCTATAGCGTGCTTTTACAACCAAAATGTTGTTTCCACTGTAATAGAAGAGCAGTTGCCTGCCTGCCAGCTTCTATGTGAGGTTCACATTGGATACTGTGCCCACTTGCCCAGTGCCACCACTCATATCTGTTTTAACAATAGCTTAAGCTTTAGATTTTAAAGAAATCATTTTTTTTTCACTGTAATAGAAGATCAGTTAGTTGTCTGCAAGCGTCTGGGTGTCAGGCCTACTTCAGCGGGTGCTCTGCAGACCTGTGCCAGCGTGCTTTGACAGTTGCCACTCATATCTTGTGTCTCTATAGCTTGCTTTTACAACCAAAATTTTGTTTCCACTGTAATAGAAGAGCAGTTGCCTGCCTGCCAGCTTCTGTGTCAGGTTGGATGCCTTGCCCATTTGCACAGTCAGTGCCACCACTCATATCTGTTTTAACAATAGCTTAAGCTTTAGATTTTAAAGAAATCATTTTTTTTCACTGTAATAGAAGATCAGTTAGTTGTCTGCAAGCATCTGGGTGTCAGGCCTACTTCAGCGTGTGCTCTGCAGACCTGTGCCAGCGTGCTTTGACAGTTGCCAATCATATTTGGTGTCTCTATAGCGTGCTTTTAAAACCAAAATTTGTTTTTCACTGTTATAGTTTGAATAGCAGTTACTTGTCTTCAAGCGGCTCTGTCAGTCCTTCCTTCAGCGTGTGCTCTGCAGAACTGTTCCAGTGCACATTGCCAATCATATCTGGTCTCACAGTAGCTTGCACGCATAGTACCACTAATCCCCAAAAAAATGACAGGCAGAGGCAGGCCACCCCGCAGGGGCCGTCGTGGTCGTGGTGCTGTGATTCCCTTTTGCCCTAGAATAATGCCCAGTTTTCAGAAGCCACGTACCCTGAACTTGAAAAGTTCTGAGGACTTAGTTGACTGGCTAACACAGGACACCCAATCTTGTACAGCCTCCGCTCGGAACCTTGACGCACCATCCTCCTCCAGCTTAGCTTCAGGCACCTCTCAAGATACCACTCACCCGCCTGCCGCCACCACCAAAACTAGCACCACAGCCGCTTTACTTGGTATGTCAGAGGAGTTATTCACACACCCGTTTGAAGAAATGAGTGATGCGCAACCATTATTGCTAGAGGATGTAGATAACAGGGATATGTCTCAGGCAGGCAGCATTAAACACATGGAGGTACGGTGTGATGATGATGATGTTGTACCCGCTGCTGCTTCCTTTTCTGAGTTGTCAGATACAAGCGAAGCGGTTGATGATGACGATGCGTCCATGGATGTCACGTGGGTGCCCGCTCGGCAAGAAGAAGAACAGGGCGAAAGTTCAGATGGGGAGACAGAGACGAGTTGGAAGCAGGGGGGGGTCGTCGCAAGGAGCTAGTGGCACAGTAAGCCGCCATCCTCCTCCTGGTCCAGCATCTTCAGCCACGTCAACCACTGCTGTCCTTCTTGCCCCCTCTCAACCATCCGCCACTCCGTCTCCCGCCTTGAGCAGTTCCCGCTCATCTGCCCACAGTCATGTGTCTGTCAAGGACATGTTTGAGCGTAAGAAGCCAATGTCACCAAGTCACCCCCTTGCCCAGCGTCTGACAGCTGGCTTGTCCGAACTATTAGCCCGCCAGCTTTTACCATACAATCTGGTTGAGTCTGAGGCGTTCAAAATTTTTTTAGCTATTGGGACACCGCAGTGGAAAGTACCCGGCCGGAATTTCTTTTCACAAAAGGCAATCCCCAACTTGTACTCGATTGTGCAAAAGGAAGTCATGGCATGTCTGGCACACAGTGTTGGGGCAAGGGTCCATCTGACCACTGATACCTGGTCTGCAAAGCATGGTCAGGGCAGGTATATCACCTACACTGCGCATTGGGTAAACCTGCTGACGGCTGACAAGCAAGGAATGCGTGGCATTGCAGAGGAGTTGGTGACACCGCCACGAATTGCAGGCAGTCCTGCTGCCACCTCCTCTACTACTCCTACTCCATCCTCTTCCATAACCTCCTCGGCTGAGTCCTCTTGTGCCGCTGCTTCTTGCTCCACATCAACGGCACCCCCCCAGCTCCCCAGGTACTATTCCACATCCCGGATACGGCAGTGTCACACCGTCTTGGGTTTGACTTGCTTGAAAGCAGAGAGTCACACCGGACAAGCACTCCTGTCCGCCCTGAACGCACAGGTGGAAAAGTGGCTGACTCCGCAGCAACTGGATATCGGCAAAGTGGTGTGTGAGAACGGAAAAAATTTGATAGCGGCATTGAAGTTGGGCAAGTTGACACATGTGCCGTGCATGGCACATGTGTGTAATCTGATCGTACAACGCTTTGTGCATAAGTACACAGGCTTACAGGACGTCCTGAAGCAGGCCAGGAAGGTGTGTGGCCATTTCAGGCGTTCCTACACGGCCATGGCTCACTTTGCCGATATCCAGCGGCGAAACAACATGCCAGTGAGGCGCTTGATTTGCGACAGCCCTACACGTTGGAATTCAACACTCCTAATGTTCGACCGCCTGCTCCAACAAGAAAAAGCTGTTAATGAATATTTGTATGACCGGGGTGCTAGGACAGCCTCTGGGGAGCTGGGAATTTTTTTGCCACGTTACTGGACGCTCATGCGCACAGTGGCGGATCCAGAGCCTGATCTCGGGAGGGGCACTTGTAGATTATTTAAATAAATAATCCAGACACAATAACCACTACAGCTCAGTGTAGTGGTTATAGTGCCAATAATGCCAAGACCCCCTCCCAGAGTAAGTAGTCAAACTGTTTAAGAACTGTTTGACAATTTACCTGAGGTCCTCTGGGAAATGGGGCTGTAGTAGGGCAGAGGAGCAGTGGTATGTGTGAGTCAGGGGAGGGCTGGCAGCCTCAGGCCTGGGGGGCAAGTCCAGTCAAGTGGCCCATTGCACCCCTGAATCAGCTCACCATCCATGGCCACCTTTTCCTGGTTTTATAACGGATATTGATATTATGCTAATTAGTAGCTCTTTGCCATACCCACTCCTTCGTGGCTCCGACTTTCAATGTTGTTAGAGCGCAGGCTGAGAATCTCTGAGCCTGTGCTCTGACTCACTAACTGAGCACCGGAACCACAAGGGATATGATCTGACTGCACCTACTGCTGGTGCGCACCAATGGACCACCAGGGAATCGTTTAAATTAAATATGCTGGTGTCCAAAACTTGTGAGCTGTGTTGGCCACCGGGCGCCTCTGTTGTTATTGCGCCCTACATGACCCCACAGCTTGCATACCACAAAGGCTGGCCCTGCTGACAGACACACTGGCACTCACTCTCAATAACATACACACACAAACCCTGACAAACACTCACTGACAGGCAGACACATACACACACACACACACTGACTGACAGGCAGACACACACACACATTCACTGACAGACACTTACTTGACAGACACACTTGCTGACACACACACACACACACTGACAGACACCAGTGCCATCTTAACAACATTATGGGCCCCCGGGCAAAGCAGTGCACTGGGGCCCTGCCTACACAACTTACAGGAATACAAATGTAAATTATAGATATAACAAAGATTATATTTAGAAGTACCTCCAACAAATGCAATGCATACATTCAATACATACACACGGACTGCTGAATGCAGTCACACCGACTGCTGAATGCATACACTCGACGACTGATGAATACACGCATACAGACTGACGAATAGACACACACACAGACTGCTGAGTAGACCTAGAGAGTGCTGAATACATACACAGTCCGCTGAATACAAACATACACAAACATACACACAGACGGCTGAATACATACACAGACGGCTGAATACATACACAGACGGCTGAACACACACACAGACTGCTGAATACACACACACTGCAGTGAGGGGTGCAGTGTATGTGTTTGTGTGTACGGGTGCGGTGTGTGTGGGGTGTTGTGTGTGTGTGGAATGCTATGTGAGTGTGGGGTGCTGCGTGTGTGTGTGGAGTGCAATGTGAGTGGGGTGCTGCGTGTGTGTGTGGAGTGCAATGTGAGTGGGGTGCTGCGTGTGTGTGGAGTGCTATATGTGTGTTGGGTGCTGTGTGTGTGTTTGAGGGGTGCAGGTAGCAAATGTTTTTTGTTTTTTTAATACTACTATACGTTAAATAAAATCTATATGTCCCCCCCACCCTTCTTCTTACCTTTGGTGAAAGAGGCTGGGACACAGCCAGCCCTGGTGGTCCAGTTGTGAATTCTGTACAGCCTGCAGCTTGTTTGGCTGCAGGCTGTCTCCTGTCCTCCTGCACGCAGAATGCTGTATGGAGCATTGCAATGGTAATGCTCTGCAACGCTCCACACAGCCTGCTTACAAGTCGGCCTCTCCTGCAGCCCTGGGTCCTAGGCAGCTACCTCTCTCCCCGATTGAATTGAGATCTATCCCACCGGCACAAGGCCAGAAAACAAGGCCACCTCTCCGTTGGCTGGCAGGGGAGATCAAAGGATCTCCCGTGTTGGCCGGATATGCTGGGCAGCGCGGTAGGGCCCCATGCGGAAAGACGGCCCTGACAGACACACACAAACACTTCCAGACACACACACACAAACACTTCCAGACACACACACACACACACTTCCAGACACACACACACACTTCCAGACACACACACACACACACACACACACACACACACACACACACAGTTCCAGACACACACACACTTCCACACACACACACACACACACACACTTCCAGACACACACACAAACACACACACTTCCTGACACACACACACTTCCTGAAACACACACACACTTCCAGACACACACACACTTCCAGACACACACACACTTCCAGACACACACACACACACACACACACACACTTACTTTAAGACACCCACTTTATTTTATTTCTTGTTGCTCCTACCTTTAGGAGTCCTCTGGGTCCTTTCCCTGGGGTCCAGTGACTTCCTCCATGATATTCCTGCTCCTCTCTGCTCCCTCGCGCAGTTTAGTGATGCGGGGCCGGAATGACGTCATATTCCGGCTCCCGGCATCACCAGAGAGGGCGCGCGAGGGAGCAGGAAGATCAGCAGCAGAGCTCCCTCGCCGCCGTATGCCTCCTTACTCCGTGAACACCGGCCGGTATATCGCTGCAGAGTAGGCACCTGCCCTCTGGGACAAGCAGGTGCCTACTCTGCCTTGATACTGGGGCACCGTAAGTGGCCAGCTGGCCACCTGCTGGGCTCTCTGTGACAGGCTATCAGCCTGCTCCGCGCGGCAACCCCTCCTACTAGCGCCCAGGACCGGCCCTGCAGGGGCCATTTTTCTAATTATTTAGGGCGGCCTGGGGGGCAATTGCCTCCCTGCCCCCCGGCCCAGCCCGCCCCTGGTGTGAGTGGTGCACTGTGTGAGGGGTGCAGTGTGTGTGTGTGTGTGTGAGGGGGACAGTGTATTAGCAGTGTGTGTGTGTGAAGGTTGCAGTGTGTACGTGAGTGTGGCAGTATATGTCAGGGGTGCAGTGTGTGTGTGGGTCAGTATGTGTGTGTGACAGTTACAGTGTGTGTGTGTGGGGCAATGTATGTGTGTGGGGGCAGTGTGTGTAGGGGGGGCAGTGTGTGTAGGGGGGGCAGTGTGTGTATGGGGGGCAGTGTATGTGTATATGGGGCAATGTGTTTATGGGGGGCAGGGGCAATGTGTGTATATGGGGGGCAGGGGCAATGTGTGTATATGGGGGGCAGGGGCAACGTGTGTGTGTGTATGGGGGGCAGGGGCAATGTGTGTGTATATGGGGGGCAGGGGCAATGTGTGTGTGTTTATGGGGGGCAGGGGAAATGTGTGTGTATATGGGGGGCAGGGGCAATGTGTGTGTGTATATGGGGGCAGGGGCAGTGTGTGTGTATGGGGGGCAGGGGCAATGTGTGTGTATGGGGGCAGGGGCAATGTGTGTGTATATGGGGGGCAGGGGCAATGTGTGTATGGGGGCAGGGGCAATGTGTGTGTGTGTATGGGGGCAGGGGCAATGTGTGTGTGTGTATGGGGGGCAGGGGCAATGTGTGTGTGTATGGGGGGCAGGGGCAATGTGTGTGTGTATGGGGGGCAGGGGCAATGTGTGTGTGTATGGGGGGCAGGGGCAATGTGTGTGTGTGTGTATGGGGGGCAGGGGCAATGTGTGTGTGTGTATGGGGGGCAGGGGCAGTGTGTGTGTGTGTATGGGTGGCAGGGGCAATGTGTGTGTAGAAGAAGGATAGGGGGGGGCTTTATTTTTTTTTAAATGTGTGGTTTTTTAAAAAAATTTAATTAAAATGAATATATAATTTATGTCCCCCCTCCCTTCTTACCTTTACTGGGAGGAGGGGGACATATTTATTTCCCTGGTGGTCCCAGTGGGGATTCATTGGTGGTCCCAGTGGTAGGAGTGAACTCTAGCCCGCGCTCCAGGGCTAGAGTTCACTCTCGCGAGATTTGGAGCGTTGCCATGGTAACCTCGGCAACGCTCCAAATCTCGCGAGAGGAGGACCCGGAGGAGCTGCTGGTAACAGCTCCCGGGTCCTCTCTCCCTCCCCTGCCGGTCGGCTGTCAGTAATGTGCCTGCGGACTGGGGAGGGAGATCACTGATCTCTAATTTCCCTTCCCGGTCTGCAGGCACAATGCAGGGCTGGCACTTGGGCAATGTCAGCCCTGCATTAGCCGGCAGGGGAGAATCTCGGGGGGGGGGGCAATTGCCCCGTTGGCCCCCCCCCTGGATCCGCCACTGCATGCGCAATGCCTGTAGGCTCATGCGTCCTTTTGAGGAGGTGACAAACCTAGTCAGTCGCAGTTGTGTGTGTGTGTGTGTATGGCTGTCTGCCTGTGTGTGTGTGACAGGGTGAAGATTTCTTGCACAGGGCGCCCAAAGGCCTAAGGCTGGCCCTGCGCATGGGTCAGTGGCTCTGCACCAGACTTCCCTCCAATTGATCAAAGTTAAAGGATTCAAGTGGACTGATTACAATTACAGGGCCTCTAAAGAGTCCTGTATTGTTATTTGTCGTCACTACCTTCCCGCGTCGGGAGTGGGTCATTTGCGCCCCTGCTGCCTTCCTTGCATGTGGTAGCTGTTTGTCAGGGATTTGTCAATCCATATCTGCCAAGTGACCCTATGTAGGGGTAACAGTCCCTATTCTGCTCTGTGTCAGTGTGTATCATGGTCTCTGTGGACAGTGAACAGTCTCTATTCTGCTCTGTGTCAGTGTGTATCAGGGGTTTTGAGGACAGGTGTCAATCCATATCTGCCAAGTGACCCTATGTAGGGGGAACAGTCCCTATTCTGCTCTGTGTCAGTGTGTATCATGGTCTCTGTGGACAGGGAACAGTCTCTATTCTGCTCTGTGTCAGTGTGTATCATGGGTTTTGAGGACAGGTGTCAATCCATATCTGCCAAGTGACCCTATGTAGGGGTAACAGTCCCTATTCTGCTCTGTATCAGTGTGTATCATGGTCTCTGTGGACGGTGAACAGTCTCTATTCTGCTCTGTGTCAGTGTGTATCATGGGTTTTGAGGACAGGTGTCAATCCATATCTGCCAAGTGACCCTATGTAGGGGTAACAGTCCCTATTCTGCTCTGTATCAGTGTGTATCATGGTCTCTGTGGACGGTGAACAGTCTCTATTCTGCTCTGTGTCAG